>NC_089720.1:4929113-5229113 GCF_031753505.1 Anomalospiza imberbis
GGTTTTGTTGTGAGTATTTTGTGTAAAGTATTTTGTTGTGAGGCCTGCTCTGATAAATGTTGTTCTCAGCTACTGCTATTCGTTTTGGTGTTTTTGCTGTGAGTATTGTTTTTAGGGTTTGTTTAGTGTACTTTACTAGCCGTGGCAGGACAGCTGGAGGGGATCCTTTTCCCCCAGTGGTTTTGGATTTGAACCTTAGGACCCTCTGTTTTGACAAGGGCAATATCTAGAGTGGGAGCTGGTTGAGTGCAGGACCTGCAGGGGAGTGGTGGTATTGCCCGTCATGTATGAGACACAGTTACTGTGCTCAGTATAAGCTGCAGAGTCAGGAGAATCCAGAGCTAGAAATTTTAAAGGGGTGGTTTTTTTTTTTTAGGATCTATTTAATTCCAGAGATCTGGAGCTAGGAGAAAGGGGATTAGGAAAAGACTGTGCAAGAGTGTGAGAAAGATCTGGATAAAAGCCATAAGATAAGAAAATAATGGGATTGGGAGAGAGCAGAGAAATTCCCAAGGCAAGCCCTCTGGGCTGCATTTTAGCTAACTGGAAGAAGATTGCAGGCTCGGGGGGGTGTCGAGTCCAAACGCACCCTGGTAAAATACCGTAGCCAGTGGTGGCCTTTGTATCGTCTGGAAAACGGAGCCAGATGGCCCCCGACTGGGAGCCTAGATTATGATACCTTATTGGAACTAATGCTATTTCTTAGACATGAGGGTAAGTGGACTGAAGTTTCATATGCAGATATGTTTTTCTCCCTCCAAAATCACCCTGAATGGCAGAGGGATTGTGGGATCAGGGCCCCCTTCTGACCCCCTGGTATTAGCCCTAGAAAGGGAAGGCAAAGCTAATAGGAAGCAGCCTAAACGATGTTGTAGCACCTGCTCAATAAACCAGCGTTGCACACATCGTGATAAGGTCTATCAAGCAGAAAGACAAAAGCAGGAGTTGTTGGATTTATTTGTGTCACCCCCTGAAGAGCAAAGGGGACTAAGGGGGAGGAAGAGGTTCAGCCCCTTGGAGGAGAGAACAGGCTGGACCGTCTGCTCCCCCACACACCTCTGATCACAGACTATATCGTATCCACCATTGCCTGAGAGTGATAGTGATGAGAGTGCAGGCAGTCCCATAGCATCTTGGACTAGAAAACAAACAAAGGAAATCATACAAGCCCCTTTAAGGGAAGCAATAGGATCCTGAATCAGAGATAGGGATACAGCAGCTAGCAAATTTATTTTTAGGGCAATCTAGTCAAGATATCAGGAGGAAACTTCAGAGACTCCAGGGGGGAGAGGAAAGGAGGTTGGAGGTCTTGCTAGGAGAGGCATGGAGGGTTTTTCAGCAATCGAGAAGAAGGATATAGGCAAGGAATGAGAAAATTAATAGCTGTAGTAAAAGAAGAAAATAAAGGAGGGCAGAGACAAAGACCACCTAGGCAAAGACCACCCCGGTTGGGTAAAAATCAGTGTGCAAATTGCAAAAGACTTGGACACTGGAAAAACGAGTGCCCTGAACAGAAGGGAAATGGGAAAGGGAACCGGGGGAAGGGAGGTGGTGGTGGCTCACACAGAAAGTAATTGAAGGGGGACCGGGGGACCTTACCCCAGGAGGGATCCGCTGGTTATAAAAATGAAACTGGGGGAGGAAGGGAAAGAGGTGGAATTCATGGTGGATACAGGAGCAACATTTTCAGTTTTAAACAAAGCTCTGGTGCCAGTAGGGAATGATTATGTCAGGGTCAGGGGAGCAACTGGCCAACCTGAAATAGCATATTTTTGCAAGCCACTCAAATACAAATATGGAAAACAGTGGGGCATCCATAAATTCTTATACATGCCCAATTCCCCAGATCTCTCCTAGGGAGAGACTTATTGGAGAAACTGGAGGCAACTATTTCATTTAAAAATGGGGAAGTTATTCTGGAGGTGAATGAACAAAAATATGTAGAAGTGCTGAGCTTAATACTGACAACCATTAAGGCTAAAGAAGAAATTAGTGGAGAGATTCTGTATCAAGTCTTCCCGGGAGTATGGGCCTCCAATGTACCAGGGAGGGCAAAAAAATGCACCACCAATACAAATCAGGCTCAAGGAAGGAAAACAACCAGTTAGAATTAAGCAGTATCCCTTGAGGAGAGAAGATAGAGAAGGAATTAGCCCAATAATTGAAAATTTCTTACAGCTGGGGTTATTGAAAGAATGCCAGTCCGATTTTAACAGTCCTATCCTGCCCTGTCCACAAACCTGATGGGACATACCGGATCGTGCAGGATTTACGGGCTTGTGAACAAGATCACTGAGGATCTCTACCCTGTGGTAGCCAACCCCTACACCTTGTTGACATGTTTAACACCAGAACTAACTTGGTTCACTGTTTTAGATTTGAAGGATGCTTTCTTTTGCCTCCCTCTCCATGAAACCAGCCAGAAAATTTTTGCATTTGAATGGCAAAATCCCAAAAGTGGACGCAAAACTCAGCTCACATGGACAGTTTTACCACAAGGCTTCAAAAACTCGCCCACCCTGTTTGGAGAACAACTCGCAAAGGATTTGGAATCCCTGGGAAGCCCCACCGGGAGAAGGCAAAATGTTGCAGTATGTAGATGACATCCTCATAGCCACCCCCACAGAAGAAAGGTGCATGGCTTGGACGGTAAGCCTTTTCAACTTTTTGGGGCTCCAGGGATATAGGGTGTCAAAGAAAAAGGCTCAGGTGGTAAAACAGAAGGTGATCTACCTGGGGTGTGAAATCAGTGCTGGACAACGGACTTTGGGGAAAGAACGCATAGAATCAATATGCCAAACCCCAAAACCTCAGACGATAAAGGAACTGAGAACATTCCTGGGTATGACAGGATGGTTGCAGACTATGGATATACAACTACGGATTGCTTGTGAAACCTCTGTATTCACTCATTGCAAATGGAAGCAGAGACCTTCAGTGGACAAAAGAAACCACACAGGCCTTTGGTCAGCTGAAAAAGGCCCTCATGTCAGCTCCAGCTCTAGGACTTCCAGACGTGAGTAAACCATTCTTTCTCTTCTCTCATGAGAAACAGGGAATTGCCCTGGGAATACTGGCACAGGACCTGGGCCCATACAGAAGGGCAGTTGCTTACCTTTCTAAACAGCTAGATGCAGCAGCGAAAGGATGGCCAGGTTGCCTCAGAGCAGTGGCCGCAGTTGTACTGAACATTCAGGAAGCCCGTAAGTTCACCCTGGGCCAGAAGATGACTGTGCTAGTGTCTCATACAGTATCCTCAGTCCTAGAAACCAAGAGTGGCCACTGGCTCTCCCCACAACGATTTCTGAAATACCAAGCTATCATGGTAGAACAAGATGATGTTGAGATAGTGGTAACTAACATGTCAACCCCAGCTTCCTTTCTCAGTAGGAACCAAGGAGAACCAATTCATCACGATTGCCTGGAGACCATCGAAGCCACTTATTCCAGACGCTCAGACCTGAAGGACACCCCTCTGGATGACGCGGAAACCTGGTTCACTTATGGAAGCAGCTACGTCATCAATGGAAAGCGACCATGCTGGGTATGCAGTTACCACATCAAGGGATCTAATCGAATCAGGACCATTACCAGCAGGTACCTCTGCACAGAAGGCAGAAATAATTGCCCTGACTCGGGCATTAGAGTTATCAAAGGGAAAAAGAATAAACATTTATACAGATTCAAGATATGCATTTGGAGTGGTGCATGCCCATGGGGCTATCTGGAGAGAAAGAGGACTATTAAACTCACAGGGAAAGAACATTAAACATGCGCAAGAGATACTACAACTATTGGAAGCAGTCCAACTGCCTGAAAAGGTGGCAATCATGCACATTAAAGCACATCAAAAAGGAAACTCAGAATTGGAAGAGGGAAACGAGCTGGCGGACAGAGAGGCAAAAGAAGCAGCAAAAGGTGAGGTAACAGTGGAGGGACCCTTAATTCCTGATGGCCAAATCTCCCTAGAAGGTAAGCCAGTGTATGATAAGAAGGACAGAAAGCTAATTGAAGATGAAAAGGGAACGTATAACCAGGAGGGATGGGCTGTTACAGCAGAAAAGAAACTAGTTATCCCCTCCCATTTATTATGGTCATTAGTAAAAGAGGAACATCAGAAAACACACTGGGGAATTGATGCCCTGCATAACTACTTGACAGGAAAAAATCATTGCTAGGAACTTATATGCCACTCGTCACTCAGGTAGCCAGGCAGTGTGAACTTTGCTTCCAGACTAACCCTAAGAATACCCCTTGTCATGGTTTGACACTGGCGCGATGCCAGCGCCCCCATGAAAATATACTTTTCTAAATAATTGCTGTGAGATGTGATCAGGAACCGAGCAGAGCAGGCCCATCTTAGTAACAAAGGAAAGAACTTTATTAAACTACTACTACTAGAAAAACTACAAACACTAAATCCTGGATGAAGACTTTCCAAAACACCCCTCCTCCTCCCCACCTAATTTCTAAACAAACTTAACAGTGAGACACCACCCAGGATCCTGATCAAGTTGCCACCCTTCAGATATTCAAATACTCAGTCTTTCAAGGGAGACAGGAGTCTCTCCCTGTGCCACAGACCCCCCCAGGAAACACAATTGCCACCCTTGTGTTTCCATGTCACACATGGCAACCGCCCGAGAGAAAATTTGCCATGGTGACACTCTCCTTTCCATGTCACAGTGCTCTCACCACCGTGCATGGGACAGACTGCTCATAGGGCTCCTTTAAGGATGCTTTGCCCTGGACCAAAAGAGACAACAGTTCCGTTTCTCATTTTGGGACTACAGTCCCCCCCATTTTCCCCTGGGGCTGAGGGTCCAGGAACAGAGGTCCTCTTCTCCTCTTCTTCTTCCTTGAAGATAGAGGGCTTCTCCACACTTTCTCTTTCTACTCCTCTGCTGGTAATCACTGAAACAGGTCTCCTGGCACACCAACGCACCACCCCTAATTGCAGCTTCTGTTAGGAGAATTTGGTTCAGTCTATGGCTAACAAGAGAAGTCCAGCCACAAGCCACTCCATCATCTCCTTCCAACTCGAGAATTTCTTCTTCCATCATCTCGGATCCCAGACTGTCTCTCTTCTACTTCAAATCAAGTCCTCTGCCTTTTTCAACCTTGGCAGTATTCTCGAGACCTGCCA
Source organism: Anomalospiza imberbis (assembly GCF_031753505.1). Lineage (NCBI taxonomy): Eukaryota > Metazoa > Chordata > Aves > Passeriformes > Viduidae > Anomalospiza > Anomalospiza imberbis. Next base: position 4,934,260 of record NC_089720.1, read on the forward strand.
CTGACTGGTTCCCAATGCTAACAAAGATGTCTGTAAAGGTTGTTTTAATTTAGTTAAATCACTTGTTGCAGTGGCCAATTTGTTCATTAATATTTCAGAATCAATTCATTTAGGACTCCCAGCCCTGTCCCTAATATTCCAGGCCCAAGAGGCGTGATTTGGGTTTGGGCTGGGGTCATGGGCTCAGTTGTGGCATTTATTTTAAACTTGAAGGAGAGCCCAATGGTATCCCGGCCCAGAGACAAACTACCTCAACAGTCTGTATTAATGTAAAGTTACACCAACAGTCTATCTCACTCGAACGACTACAAACCTCCCAGTTTCCGTCCGTGGGGAGATGTTAAAACACTAATTTGGGTTGCTCTCCTATGATCGGTTCCATTGATCATCCGACACCCTATCCTAATTTCTTCTCCTATGGTTCCTTGAAGTGACCATATTCTTTGTCTCTGCCACTCTTGTCTTTTGTATGCTTGGTTTCTGTGCATGACTACAGTTGATAGATTCAGACTTTTTATGTCAGAGTATTTTCCCATGGATCCAGTGTAACAAGTAAAGGCTTGGGACCAAGGCCATTCAGCATTACTCTGGCTAGAGGTGGGTTTTAGTTCTAGGATCGTGATTAGGGTTGCTAACAAAACAATTCTCCTGATTAGACTTTTGCAACCTAAATTGCTAAACACCCCCGACCACAATATACTCATTTTGTTTGAGTGAATTTTAGTTTCAGTTCATCATCACCCGATGTTACTTTCCAAGGGGCCTCAGGAGCTTTCTTTACTCGAGAGTGGTGAATCCAGGTGTTCTGCTCTTGGATCTTAATCGCAGTGAAAGTGGTGAGAAGCACTTGGAACGGTCCTTCCCACTGCGGCTCCAAGGTCTTTTCTGTAAGAGACTTGACATACACATAATCCCCAGGCTGTATGTCATGCACTGGTCCATCTAGCCCTCTGCTCTGAGTTCCAGCCACGTGTTTTTCAATTTCTCTGAGCTGCTTACCTAAGGCCACCATGTAAACAGCCAGCCTTTCTTCCCCAATTTGGGTGGATATTCCTTTCTGTACACCATATGGTCTCCCATAGAGCATTTCAAAGGGGCTCAGCTTTGTTTTGGTTCTGGGCTTAGTTTGGAGTTGCAACAATGCTAGTGGGAGAGACTGGGGCCAAGGCAAATTAACTTCTTGCCCTAGTCTCACAATTTGTTGCTTAATCAAATGATTCATTTTTTCAACTTGGCCACTTGACTGGGGGCGATATGGTGTGTGAAGTTCCCAGTCTATGCCCAGAAGCTGACTGACCTGTTGTACTATTTTAGAAATAAAATGAGGTCCCCTGTCTGAGGATACTGTGGCTGGAACTCCAAAGCGTGGTATTATTTCTTGTAACAGCACCTTTGTTACCTCCCGAGCTTTTGCAGTCCTGGTGGGGAAAGCCTCTGGCCATCCTGAAAAGGTATCTGTTAGTACCAACAAATATCGATACCCCCCTTTTCTTGGCAATTCTGAAAAATCAATTTGCCACTGCTGACCAGGTCCATGGCCCTTTCCAATTTGGCCAAGTTTTGGTTTAGGGGTGTCGTGGTTTGACATGGAAGTGATTTTTTCAGGAAGTTGGGTCAAACCAAGTTGGGTCAAGTTTGGATATTGGCACCTGAAGTGACCACTGAAGATAGGGATACGCCTCTGAGAACACAGGGGGTTAAAAGCAAGAACTCCCAAGAGCTCGCTCTTTTTGGTTCCGGTCAAGGTGCTGTGCAGACCTCCCCTGCCCGGCCATGGGGCTGGGTGGGGGAGGGGGAGCCATGAGGCCTAGTCGAGGTGAGCCGAGGGGTAGAAGGACTGGAACCGAGCCAGCTCCTGTGGACGGAAGGGTGGAAAGAAGCGGAGATGTCTTTGTCATTCCCCCCCCCCAGAGGGAAGAGATAGAGAGTCCGGACGGCACCTGTAACTTTGCCGGCGCGGAAGAGAAGGAGGGGGGGGGGGGAAGGCGCCCAGCCTTGGCCTTGGGAATCGGCTGCTGGGCAGAGATATCAGCCGTCCAGGGAGTCTGAGCTTTTAACCCTTTCCTGAGAAATGAAGGCTTTGTAAAATATTACTCCTCCTTGATTTGAAGTAGAAGAGAGACAGTCTGGGATCCGAGATGATGGAAGAAGAAATTCTCGAGTTGGAAGGAGATGATGGAGTGGCTTGTGGCTGGACTTCTCTTGTTAGCCATAGACTGAACCAAATTCTCCTAACAGAAGCTGCAATTAGGGTGGTGCGTTGGTGTGCCAGGAGACCTGTTTCAGTGATTACCAGCAGAGGAGTAGAAAGAAAGTGTGGAGAAGCCCTCTATCTTCAAGGAAGAAGAAGAGGAGAAGAGGACCTCTGTTCCTGGACCCTCAGCCCCAGGGGAAAATGGGGGGGACTGTAGTCCCAAAATGAGAAACTGAACTGTTGTCTCTTTTGGTCCAGGGCAAAGCATCCTTAAAGGAGCCCTATGAGCAGTCTGTCCATGCACGGTGGTGAGAGCACTGTGACATGGAAAGGAGAGTGTCACCATGGCAAATTTTCTCCGGGCGGTTGCCATGTGTGACATGGAAACACAAGGGTGGCAATTGTGTTTCCTGGGGGGTCTGTGGCACAGGAGAGACTCCTGTCTCCCTTGAAAGACTGAGTATTTGAATATCTGAAGGGTGGCAACTTGATCAGGATCCTGGGTGGTGTCTCACTGTTAAGTTTGTTTAGAAATTAGGTGGGAGGAGGAGGGGTGTTTTGGAAAGTCTTCATCCAGGATTTAGTGTTTGTAGTTTTTCTAGTAGTAGTAGTTTAATAAAGTTCTTTCCTTTGTTACTAAGATGGGCCTGCTCTGCTCGGTTCCTGATCACATCTCACAGCAATTATTTAGAAAAGTATATTTTCATGGGGGCGCTGGCATCGCGCCAGTGTCAAACCATGACAAGGGGTATTCTTAGGGTTAGTCTGGAAGCAAAGTTCACACTGCCTGGCTACCTGAGTGACAGTGGCATATAAGTTCCTAGCAATGATTTTTTCCTGTCAAGTAGTTATGCAGGGCATCAATTCCCCAGTGTGTTTTCTGATGTTCCTCTTTTACTAATGACCATAATAAATGGGAGGGGATAACTAGTTTCTTTTCTGCTGTAACAGCCCATCCCTCCTGGTTATACGTTCCCTTTTCATCTTCAATTAGCTTTCTGTCCTTCTTATCATACACTGGCTTACCTTCTAGGGAGATTTGGCCATCAGGAATTAAGGGTCCCTCCACTGTTACCTCACCTTTTGCTGCTTCTTTTGCCTCTCTGTCCGCCAGCTCGTTTCCCTCTTCCAATTCTGAGTTTCCTTTTTGATGTGCTTTAATGTGCATGATTGCCACCTTTTCAGGCAGTTGGACTGCTTCCAATAGTTGTAGTATCTCTTGCGCATGTTTAATGTTCTTTCCCTGTGAGTTTAATAGTCCTCTTTCTCTCCAGATAGCCCCATGGGCATGCACCACTCCAAATGCATATCTTGAATCTGTATAAATGTTTATTCTTTTTCCCTTTGATAACTCTAATGCCCGAGTCAGGGCAATTATTTCTGCCTTCTGTGCAGAGGTACCTGCTGGTAATGGTCCTGATTCGATTAGATCCCTTGATGTGGTAACTGCATACCCAGCATGTCGCTTTCCATTGATGACGTAGCTGCTTCCATAAGTGAACCAGGTTTCCGCGTCATCCAGAGGGGTGTCCTTCAGGTCTGAGCGTCTGGAATAAGTGGCTTCGATGGTCTCCAGGCAATCGTGATGAATTGGTTCTCCTTGGTTCCTACTGAGAAAGGAAGCTGGGTTGACAATGTTAGTTACCACTATCTCAACATCATCTTGTTCTACCATGATAGCTTGGTATTTCAGAAATCGTTGTGGGGAGAGCCAGTGGCCACTCTTGGTTTCTAGGACTGAGGATACTGTATGAGACACTAGCACAGTCATCTTCTGGCCCAGGGTGAACTTACGGGCTTCCTGAATGTTCAGTACAACTGCGGCCACTGCTCTGAGGCAACCTGGCCATCCTTTCGCTGCTGCATCTAGCTGTTTAGAAAGGTAAGCAACTGCCCTTCTGTATGGGCCCAGGTCCTGTGCCAGTATTCCCAGGGCAATTCCCTGTTTCTCATGAGAGAAGAGAAAGAATGGTTTACTCACGTCTGGAAGTCCTAGAGCTGGAGCTGACATGAGGGCCTTTTTCAGCTGACCAAAGGCCTGTGTGGTTTCTTTTGTCCACTGAAGGTCTCTGCTTCCATTTGCAATGAGTGAATACAGAGGTTTCACAAGCAATCCGTAGTTGTATATCCATAGTCTGCACCATCCTGTCATACCCAGGAATGTTCTCAGTTCCTTTATCGTCTGAGGTTTTGGGGTTTGGCATATTGATTCTATGCGTTCTTTCCCCAAAGTCCGTTGTCCAGCACTGATTTCACACCCCAGGTAGATCACCTTCTGTTTTACCACCTGAGCCTTTTTCTTTGACACCCTATATCCCTGGAGCCCCAAAAAGTTGAAAAGGCTTACCGTCCAAGCCATGCACCTTTCTTCTGTGGGGGTGGCTATGAGGATGTCATCTACATACTGCAACATTTTGCCTTCTCCCGGTGGGGCTTCCCAGGATTCCAAATCCTTTGCGAGTTGTTCTCCAAACAGGGTGGGCGAGTTTTTGAAGCCTTGTGGTAAAACTGTCCATGTGAGCTGAGTTTTGCGTCCACTTTTGGGATTTTGCCATTCAAATGCAAAAATTTTCTGGCTGGTTTCATGGAGAGGGAGGCAAAAGAAAGCATCCTTCAAATCTAAAACAGTGAACCAAGTTAGTTCTGGTGTTAAACATGTCAACAAGGTGTAGGGGTTGGCTACCACAGGGTAGAGATCCTCAGTGATCTTGTTCACAGCCCGTAAATCCTGCACGATCCGGTATGTCCCATCAGGTTTGTGGACAGGCAGGATAGGACTGTTAAAATCGGACTGGCATTCTTTCAATAACCCCAGCTGTAAGAAATTTTCAATTATTGGGCTAATTCCTTCTCTATCTTCTCTCCTCAAGGGATACTGCTTAATTCTAACTGGTTGTTTTCCTTCCTTGAGCCTGATTTGTATTGGTGGTGCATTTTTTTGCCCTCCCTGGTACATTGGAGGCCCATACTCCCGGGAAGACTTGATACAGAATCTCTCCACTAATTTCTTCTTTAGCCTTAATGGTTGTCAGTATTAAGCTCAGCACTTCTACATATTTTTGTTCATTCACCTCCAGAATAACTTCCCCATTTTTAAATGAAATAGTTGCCTCCAGTTTCTCCAATAAGTCTCTCCCTAGGAGAGATTCTGGGGAATTGGGCATGTATAAGAATTTATGGATGCCCCACTGTTTTCCATATTTGTATTTGAGTGGCTTGCAAAAATATGCTATTTCAGGTTGGCCAGTTGCTCCCCTGACCCTGACATAATCATTCCCTACTGGCACCAGAGCTTTGTTTAAAACTGAAAATGTTGCTCCTGTATCCACCATGAATTCCACCTCTTTCCCTTCCTCCCCCAGTTTCATTTTTATAACCAGCGGATCTCCTGGGGTAAGGTCCCCCGGTCCCCTTCAATTACTTTCTGTGTGAGCCACCACCACCTCCCTTCCCCGGTTCCCTTTCCCATTTCCCTTCTGTTCAGGGCACTCGTTTTTCCAGTGTCCAAGTCTTTTGCAATTTGCACACTGATTTTTACCCAACCGGGGTGGTCTTTGCCTAGGTGGTCTTTGTCTCTGCCCTCCTTTATTTTCTTCTTTTACTACAGCTATTAATTTTCTCATTCCTTGCCTATATCCTTCTTCTCGATTGCTGAAAACCCTCCATGCCTCTCCTAGCAAGACCTCCAACCTCCTTTCCTCTCCCCCCTGGAGTCTCTGAAGTTTCCTCCTGATATCTTGACTAGATTGCCCTAAAAATAAATTTGCTAGCTGCTGTATCCCTATCTCTGATTCAGGATCCTATTGCTTCCCTTAAAGGGGCTTGTATGATTTCCTTTGTTTGTTTTCTAGTCCAAGATGCTATGGGACTGCCTGCACTCTCATCACTATCACTCTCAGGCAATGGTGGATACGATATAGTCTGTGATCAGAGGTGTGTGGGGGAGCAGACGGTCCAGCCTGTCTCTCCTCCAAGGGGGCTGAACCTCTTCCTCCCCTTAGTCCCCTTTGCTCTTCAGGGGGTGACACAAATAAATCCAACAACTCCTGCTTTTGTCTTTCTGCTTGATAGACCTTATCACGATGTGTGCAACGCTGGTTTATTGAGCAGGTGCTACAACATCGTTTAGGCTGCTTCCTATTAGCTTTGCCTTCCCTTTCTAGGGCTAATACCAGGGGGTCAGAAGGGGCCCTGATCCCACAATCCCTCTGCCATTCAGGGTGATTTTGGAGGGAGAAAAACATATCTGCATATGAAACTTCAGTCCACTTACCCTCATGTCTAAGAAATAGCATTAGTTCCAATAAGGTATCATAATCTAGGCTCCCAGTCGGGGGCCATCTGGCTCCGTTTTCCAGACGATACAAAGGCCACCACTGGCTACGGTATTTTACCAGGGTGCGTTTGGACTCGACACCCCCCGAGCCTGCAATCTTCTTCCAGTTAGCTAAAATGCAGCCCAGAGGGCTTGCCTTGGGAATTTCTCTGCTCTCTCCCAATCCCATTATTTTCTTATCTTATGGCTTTTATCCAGATCTTTCTCACACTCTTGCACAGTCTTTTCCTAATCCCTTTCTCCTAGCTCCAGATCTCTGGAATTAAATAGATCCTAAAAAAAAAAAAACCACCCTTTAAAATTTCTAGCTCTGGATTCTCCTGACTCTGCAGCTTATACTGAGCACAGTAACTGTGTCTCATACATGACGGGCAATACCACCACTCCCTGCAGGTCCTGCACTCAACCAGCTCCCACTCTAGATATTGCCCTTGTCAAAACAGAGGGTCCTAAGGTTCAAATCCAAAACCACTGGGGGAAAAGGATCCCCTCCAGCTGTCCTGCCACGGCTAGTAAAGTACACTAAACAAACCCTAAAAACAATACTCACAGCAAAAACACCAAACGAATAGCAGTAGCTGAGAACAACATTTATCAGAGCAGGCCTCACAACAAAATACTTTACACAAAATACTCACAACAAAACCTTAAACAGCATTAAGCAAACCTAATACTCACAGCAAAAGCATCAAAACAAACAGCACCAATACTGCTTCAAACAAAATGCAATATCCAAAAACAATGCAAGGAGTTCAAAGAGTCCACACAAAGTTGCCACAATTATAACTTTTGACACAAGCATCAGAAATATGCCACAGTTCCCCAAACACGAGCTACTTCACACAAAATCTTTAAAACTCACACATACGCCCAGACAGCAAAACAACTCACACACACATCAGTGCAAAATTCACACACATAAACAGACAGAACTCACACACACCTGGACAGTGCAAAACCCATACACACATAGCAGACAAAACTCACATACACCTAGACGGACAAAACTCACACACACACACCACACACCCAGACAGCAACCATACACCAAGGATTCAGTGAATCCTCCCCCGCTGCCTTTCCGTCAGTCAGCGGCCCTTACCGATAGCTGCCCTTTCAGCTACCGGTTACTTGCAAGTCCAAACCAAACCAAGACCATGCTCTGTGTGATCAGACGTCTCTGAGCGGCTTACCAGTGGTCACTACGGGGCCCCCCATTTTTAAAAGATACATACCGTTTCTCCGCTGATTAGGAGGTCGTTCTCTGCCCCGGCAGTAAGCGACACGAGAAGCGGAGTTCCTCCAGAGAAATCCTGGGGCGCGCCTTAGGAAGTCCGCCCCCGAGCCGGTCCCACGGCTGGCAGAGAAGTCCCATCTGAGTCGCCAATTGACACGCGGAGCCAGACTCTAAAACTCAAAGACAGAGGCTGACTTGTCGACCCAACTGCTTTGCACATGCCCATTGATTCCTTGGCCACGGTCCAAGCCAGGGGTCAGGATCCATCTGTTTCCAGAACATAAGGGGCCCCATTTTTCAGTTGTCTTTACACCCTGTATCCTGTTTTTCATATACATTCTTTCTCCTTATCAGGTCTCTCCTTGCTGCTCTGCACGTAGTCTCTTCCTTTCCCATAGGCCAGGATACGGTATACTCTCATGTAACCTAAGGATGTGGCCCTAAGCAATATCCATTATTTTATATGCCTATTACTATTCAATACCTTCTAATTTCTATGATTAATATCTTCTAGTTCTAACCCCATGTTTCAATACCAGCATCAGTTGTGCAGCAGCACATCCTGGGCGGGACCACCATGTCCTTTTCCGTCCTGCCCTCTGTGGGACTGGCTCCCGCGCCGGGGGCGGGGTCTGCCCTCCCCGTTCCGCCTGCCATGGCACCACTCCTGCCGGCAGCGGGGTTCGCCGCCCCGCCCGCCGCTCCGCCCGCTGTTTCAGCGGCAGCAGCAGCCTTGCCTTTCGCTCCACCCTCCGTTCCACTCGGAGCGAGCCCGCCGCCGGCGGGGCCGAGAGAAGCCGCCGCGCCCACCAGCGCCACGCCTGAGAGAGACGCCGCCGCCGCGGCCCCCCACCCCGGAACCGACGTCGCTGCCGGCACCAAACCGACCGCCGCCGCCGACCCCGGGACCGGCAGAGTTGTCGCAGCCGCCACCGCGACCGCCAGTGCCGAGAGACGCCGCCGAAGCCGCGCCGCGCGCTCCGCTTGGGCTGGCGGCGTGCCACGGCGTGGGGGAGACTGCACCCCCCGCACCGCTCGCTGCGGGCGAGGAGCGCCCACAGGGCGCCTGAAGCCGGCTCATCAGCAGCGACTTCGCTCTGCGATTTGCCGCCGGGAACGGCAGGCAGCCCTGTGCTGAACAACACATCCAGCCTGTTTGTTTCAGAGCCTGCATCCAGCCCACCACTCCTTCTGCTTCCCCCAGACTGCCCCGAGCTCTTTCCCACTGAGGCAGAGGCAGCGGGAGGGAGCACCGGCTTGGTCCGCAGCAGCGCCACTGCTGGTGCTACAGTGGCTGGGGATGGGGATGGGGCCGCGATCCAGTCCATTGTATCGCGGGGCAGAGCAAACACACCGGGAGCGAAGAGCAGCCCCTTGTACTGGGCAGGCATGAATGGTGCAAAGGTCCCTAAAACCAGGGTGGAATTTTATATTCCCGGGAAAACCTCCCCTGCCCGCGCCCCGCGCGTCCTGCTCCTGTTCGTAGAGCGGGAGGAGCGGGGTCCCGAGAAGCTGTGACTTGATCCATGGCCGAGTGGGGTGGGGGGAGGGCGAAAAGCCGGAGGAATTACCGGGATTCTCACAGCCTGGTGGGGGTGTGCACCGAAATATAAGGTTGGAATGGGTCGCCCATTTGCGGGTGGCCATGGAGTGTCCCAGGGACCCCAGATTCAGGTGCCCCAAGTGATACCTATGAGAAGCTGGGGGGAGGGACCGAGACGCGTGGATCTTGGCTCGGCAGAGAGCCTGGGTTCTCCACCCCCCCCCCCGGCCAGGTTTGGGACGCTTGGCCCGGCCCCCTGGACCGGGTCCTCCGCCTCGCCGAGCACCGCAGGGTCCTAGAGCCCGCAGGTGCTGCTGGCTTTTTAAAAAAAAAAAAAAAAAGGCGGAAAGAGCTGTGTTTTACTGACAGCTCAAACTACTGGAAAGCCACGACAGCCTCGGCCCAAGTGATTAAATTAAGGGCTGTGGCCATGGCATTTCAGAGATTTCATGGCATTTCAGAGATTTTGCAAGTGTTTCTGAATTGGGTCAATTTCACTCAATTGCTTTGAAAGCTTTGAGGATGCAATTTGGACCTGATTTCAAATTTGTCACTCAAGTTTTTCATTGAGGATATGACTGCATGGGCCAGAAGCTTTGCATGATTCTTCTATTAAGTGCACACACCTTGCAAAAGCAATTTGATGAATGCCAACCAAGGCTTGACCTGCTGCACCTGATTGTCTGGGATAAATCCCAGAGGCCTAAAGGCTTTGTAACTGTGGCAAACAGATGTTGCTCATCTTGCCAGGTTCCGAATTTGGCCAATTTGGGTATGTGCACGTGTTTGTTAATACCTTCTTTTCTGTCATGTGGGCATCTGCTCACACTGGGAAATGGGTTTTGACAAGTTGGACTGCCAGTCCTTTGGCAGACTGACAATGAGTTGTTACTATCCTAGAGTTGGTAACTGATTTCTTGAAATTTATAATAAGAGTTTGCAATCTCTTCGACCGTTCTGAGCCAATATCCAAATTGAGGTTTTGATTGATTAGAGTTGATAAAACTCTTGAGCTGTGTTTGTTCTCTTTCCTGCAAGGGCCCTGCAGGAGGGCACAAACACCGCCTTCTTCTTTTTTCTTTTTTTGTAAACAAAACGGAGGAAATGTGGATATTCTCAGTTCAGTCAGAGAGAAAAAGAGAAGGTTTTCTAACCAGGCGAGAGCCTGGGAGACAGTTGGCCAAGAATGTAAATAATTCTCTAATCTATCTTGTTGTTCACTTTGTTTATAGATAGGTTCTGCCACCGTGCGTCATTCACTGCACACCAATGGTGTCAGTGTTTTTACTCTGAGACCAATGAAATTAGTCCGCACGATGTTCTCTATAAATAGAGCGGTGCATTTGAAATAAATCGGAGTTCATTCTCTTTGCCTTTGATTTGGAGTCATTTTCGTTCCCGTCCTGCTCTACGGTGACAGTAACCCATAGTTATAAATCCATAGTCTGCACCACCCTGTCATGCCCAGAAAAGTTCTCAGTTCTTTCACTGTCTGAGGCTTGGGGTCTGGCATATTGCCTCCTTGCGATCTTGTCCCAAGGTCCTTTGTCCAGCATTCACTTCACATCCCAGGTAAATAACTGTCTGCTTTACCAGTTGAGCCTTCTTTTGGGATACTCGGTACCCTTGCAGGCCCAGAAAGTTTAGGAGGCTTACCGTCCAGTCCAGACATGCTTCCTGAGTCTGGGTGGCTATTAAGAGGTTATCCACATACTGAAGGAGCTGTCCTTCTCCTGGAGGAGGTTCCCAGGAGTCCAAATCCTTTGCAAGCTGCTCCTCAAATATAGTGGGCGAGTTATTATAACCCTGCGGTAATACACACCATGTGAGCTGAGTTCTTCATCCAGATTTAGGGCTTTCCCACTCAAATGCAAAAAAAATCTGGCTGGCTTTGTGGAGAGGTAGGCAAAAGAAAGCATCCTTTAAATCTAGAACGGTAAGCCAGGTTAATTCAGGTGTTAACCAGGTTAATAGGATATAAGGGTTGGTACCTGCTGGGTATAAGTCTTCAGTTATACCCAGTTAACAGCCCTTAAGTCTTGTACTAACCTGTATGACTCATTGGGCTTTTTCACTGGCAAAATAAGAGTATTTAATTCAGATTGATACTCTCTCAACAGTCCTATCTGCAAAAAGTTTTCAATAATCAGACTAATCCCTTTTCTATCTTCCTTCTTAAGAGGGTATTTTTTAATCTTTACCAGCTGTCCTCCCTCTTTGAGCCTGACTTGCACTGGTAGTACATTCTTAGCTTTTCCTGGTATATCAGAAGCCCACACCCCAGGAAGTACCTGATCCATTATTTTCTTAAAGTTTTCCTCTTCCTTTGCAACTTCAATTTCTTTGGTTATTAGCATTAAACTTAACAGTTCTACATATTGTTGATCTTTTACCTCCAAACAAATTTCCCCATTTTTGAATGTTATTCTTGCTTCCAGCTGCTCCAGCAGATCTGCCCAAAAGGGCAGATGGAGCATTAGGCATGTATAAGAATTGATTAATTCCCCACTGTTTCCCCAATTTATACTTCAGTGGTTTACAAAAATAAGCTCTTTCAGATTGGCCAGTTGCCCCCTTTCCCATAACATAGTCATTGGTTACAGGTATTAGGGCCTTATTCAGCACTGAAAAAGTTGCCCCTGTGTCTATTAGAAATTTCATTTCTTTTTCCTTGTTTCCCCATTTATATCCTTCTTCCCAATTACTAAAAACTCTCTACGCCTCATCCAATAAAGTCTCTAAGTTCCAGCTGTTTGGGCCCTGGATCTTCTGGAATTTTCGCCTGATGTCTCCTGTAGATTGACCTAAAAATAAATTTATTAATTTCTGTGTCCCTTCTTCAGATCCAGGATCCAAGGTGGTGTGTTGGTGCATGGCATCTCACAGGTGATCTAAAAATCCAGAGGGTGTTTGAGAGGGGCCCTGTTTGATAGCATATAGGGCTGACCAGTTTATGGTTTTAGGGATTGCTCTTTCCAACCCTTTTACTATCAGTCCCTGGTATCTCCTTAGCTGCTTTAACCCTTCATCATCATTAGGATTCCAGCCTGGGTCTTGAAGGGGAAATACATCTTTAACATCTTCCTGTGTTGTCCTACAATCATCCTCAGCCAAATCCCCAGCTACTTTCAAAACTAATTGCTTCTCTGTCTCTGTTAGAGCATCTAGCAATACCTGGAGGTCCGCCCAATCAGGGGAATGATGCTTAATCATAAACTTCATTTTCTTATACCTTGTCAGGATGTGTGCATCTCTGATTTATTGAGCATGCACTACAACACCGTTTGGGCTTTGCTTTATTGGCTTTATTATCTTTTTCCAAAGCCAGTACTAGCGGGTCAAAAGGTGGCCTCATTCTACAATCTCTTTGCCACTCAGGGTGATTCCTAAGAGTGAAAAACATATCAGCATAAGCCACTTCCTGCCACTTTTGTTCACAGCGCAGGAAGAGCATTAGCTGTAATAATGTTTCATAGTCCAGTGTACCACTTGCTGGCCATTTTACACCCTCATCAAGTCTATATAGCAGTCACCACTGTGTACAGAAATTGACAAGTTCCCTCTTGGTTTCTGCTCCACCATAGCAGGGTGGGGGAGACCACAGACCACAAAGGCCAGGTTTACACAGACTCCCCCCAGTTGAGGGCGGGGGGAGGAGGTTTCGGGTGTGTGGCATAACCTCTGGTCAGAGGCACTGAACACCCATCCTCCCTTACACAAATCAGCCCACCTGTGAAACCCCCAACCCCACAGGCCGCATCCATGGGACATTCACATGAGACACAGCTGATGGGGTGTCATAATCCATCAAAGAGCCCCCAAAGTGCTCCCAAAACTTATTCCTGAGGCCTTGGACCACAACATTGCACATGAAGAAAAGCGATGCAACAGATTCAGAGTCTGCTGCAAGAGACTGTCAAACTGCACTCCCCCCTCCCCCTGCCCAAGGGAAGGTACCTGGGCATTCCCACCTGGCCTGAGCATATATTAATCCATTGGATTCTATGCTTTTCAGGGGACCTTCACCACCAAGAAGACCAGCTGGTGAGGATCAATGGAGCATCATTGGGATCCATGAAGTGGTGATATTTTCTTTAATCTGTCTCTGTCCCCCTGCCTCTTTTCTACTTTTTTCTCTTCCTTTTTTTCTTTTCCTCGCTGTCTCATATTTACTGTTAAATAAAACCCATACTATTGACTTTGGCATATGGTCTCGTTTGTACCTTAATTCAGGCAATGACATTTCTAATAACTTTTAAACTGGACTGTAACAATGGTCCATCAAACAAGTGGAATTATCAATGCAAATCAATATCTCTGCAATCAAACCTGCCTCCTCACCATTCCTGTCTACATCCTATGCAGGGTGGTTGGTATGGTTGCATGGATGCACCTTCACCTCTCCAAAATGATCAAGGAGAGACGTGACTAGTATCCTGGGGACAGGATTAGGAGTATTAAATAGCATGGCTGCTGAAGTCCTAGCAAACAAAATAAACTCAGTAACAAGTGACCTATACCAATTAAAACATCCATTACAATCTTATTGGCATTAGGAACTAATCAACGGCTCATCAGATATATTACCTCACTTGGAAAGAACTGATGAAAAGGATCACCAGCTGATAGTGAATGCTCTCAGTGCAGCCCAAACCAATACTTCTTATGCTCTTAACTGCATCCAAGCTCAATTGTGGATACAATTTACTGCAGCAGCAATTATAAGGGAGGGCTATGAAGGTACACTGCCCACTGAAATTCATAAAATAATCTGGGACAACACAAAAAAAATTGAAAGATAATTTTAATCCTGGTGGCATCTAGTTAACTTCACCTATAACCCTACCAACAGTAAAGCCACAGCTTTTGTTTTAACAATACGCAGTGCTTTGGTATACCCTATGTACCCAATAATTGCACTGGGGTTAAATCACCATGGAACTATACTCTATCCAATACAACATAGAGTATGGCCCCCAAAAAATGGGAATAAGTGGCAAACTGTCAACGTTGATGCATGTGTTGTGCAAGAATGGGGATTTATTTGTGAAAGTAACACAATTAAGGCCCAAGACATTTGTCTTGACACTGAACAAAATGTTTGTCATTTTGAAATACACCCTGATGAAATCCTTGAAACTGTGCTTGTGCACGTTGGAAAAAGTTGTGTTTGTATGAGAACTATTTGTGATTCCATACTTATAGACCACACCATCATAGAAATGGGCAATCACTCAAACATTTGTTTTGCAATTTTTCCTGAATTAGGGGATGCAACTTCCACTTTTCAGCTCCTGTCACAACCCATAAATTACTACAATCTACCTACAGATCCTATGAAGATTTACTTCCCTCCACCCATTGGAATGAACCTTACACCAGTGAAAAAATTACTGGAGCACGGCAACCCATGCCAACTGCTGAAACATGTCTGAAACAATGGACACAGAACTCTAATCACTGTTCATCACTGTTGTTGCGAGGCATCCCTGAACTGGTAATAATTAGCATAGACTCCATGATTCACAGAAGGCTGATCAATCTCTTTATTATATTATATCATTATTAAGAAACCCATTGCTTTTATAGACAGTTACGATACACCTGGACCTAATTGGTCCTCTAATCCAAACACCATCACCATTGGCTAATTAAGAAACTACCCTTTGGTAAACAAATCTCCATAACACATTCCACATGTTCACAACAACAGGTGCAGCAAGTTAAGATAAAAATTATTTATCATTCTTTTCTCTGATCTCACAGCCTTTCTCAGGCAGTGCCTTGGAAAGTTGTGTGCTGCTCTCTGTAGCTAGAGAGCTGCTGCCACACATCACGATACAGAAGTGACACACCATGTCTTGGAAAGAGTGATGAGAGATGGAGAACATCACAAGTGGGACATTTTGTTCAGGTGGTCACCAACCACAACAGGAATTCTAGATCTAATGTTGCACTCTATTGTAATCTTGCTGATTTTTGGACATATTATGCTCATTGTTGAATATTGTCCTATATGTTAGTGTGGATACTGGCTAGACAGGTAACACTGTCACACAGACCTCCTTGCATCTATAATATTGTTCCATCATGTTCAAAGAAGCAAAAAAAAAAGTACATAACCTGTTAAAAAATTTCCCTGAATTTATAATTGCAACATAATTAAATCTCTGTTTATAGGCAAAGAGGCAAGAGGTGACCATACCACCACTCTGTGGGGCAAGAGAACTTGACTTTAGCCACAGGGTAGCTTATGGTGGTGCATCCTCCCCCCCTCCCCATCATGATGTGAGAAATACTCATTAGACCTCAGCCTTGATAAACAGGACTTGGGCTCAGCTCCTCTTGAGTGTATCAGAAACAGTCTGCTCCCAGGAACTAGTGCTGGCTAATGAGCTTCTGGGGTTTCCTTAATGAACAGCCTTGGAAACTTTTTTGCCTGAATAACAGCCCAAGTGGAACAATATTTTTGTTCTCACACTTTCAAAGAAAGTTCATGACTTAAAGTGAGGCCAGGATGAAATATTGTTATAACCAAAGCCCACTCTCTTGCAACCCTATAAACAGCAGTCCAAAGTAAGACCTTTTGAGCTCTCTTGGCCTGCAGCAGCTGCAACCAGCAACCTCCCTGAGTGGGACCTCTGAGAGCTAGTGAACTTTTAAGTTTGCTATACTCGGAGGATTGCCAAACAATGATGAATCCTGGGCTGATACAGAATCACAGAACACAGAATCACAGAATGAACTAGGTTGGAAAAGACCTTTGAGATCATCAAGTCCAATCTATGACCTAACACCTCCTCATCAACTAAACTATGGCACTGAGTGCCATCTCCAGTCTTTTTTTGTAACACGTCCAGGGACGGTGACTCCACCACCTCCCCGGGCCGATGATTCCAGTGCCCAATCACTCTTTCAGTGAAGAATTTTTTCCTGACGTCTAACCTAAACTTCCCCTGATGCAGCTTAAGACTGTGTCCTCTCGTTCTGTCAGTGGTTGCCTGGGAGAAGAGACTGACCCCCAGCTGACTACAACCTTCTTTCAGGTAGTTATAGAGAGTGATAAGGCCTCCCTTGACCCTTTTCCCATTGAGAAGTCAGTATTTCACTACCTTTGAGAGGTATTTTTCACAGGTACCTTGTACAGACTCTTTATATCTGTGTGCACGCATATGCTATAGCAAATGTGGGAGAAACACTGCTCTCTGAAATTAAGTACTTTAGATTTGTAAGTTAGGCCTGTAAGTAAGGTACTGTTGCAGTATAGCAAATCCTATATTAATCCTTTGGTAAATTGTTTACTTAAGTTATAAGTCAGGATAAGTACTGTTAAGTTTAAATGCTGTTAAGTGCTGTTGGACCATTAGGCTGTATTTCTTTTTTCCTTACCCTTTCTATCCTTTTGTCTCTCTCACATACACACCCCCACACTCCACTTAGATATTTTTTGGTTTAATTTGGTTTGGATTGATTCACTCTGAATTTTTTGCTTGTTGTTTTTCCTGGGGGTGCCATAACCATCTAGTAAGTAGCAGAATGAACCTTGCCAATGAACTTTGTTGTGCTGTTGCTTTTATATTAAATGTTTTTACTGATACCTTTGCCGGTGATTCTTTAAGTGATTTTAAAGCACTCATTCATAACACTTGGGCCGTCGCATTCAAAGTGGCTTGGTCAACAGGTCAAGGGAGGGGATTCTGCCCCTCTACTCTGCTCTGGTGAGACCCCACCTGAGCACTGCATCCAGCTCTGGGGTCCCCAACACAAGAAAAACATGGACCTGTTGGAGCAAGTCCAGAGGAGGCCACCAAGATGATCAGAAGGCTGGAGCTCCTCTGCTATGAAAACAGACTGAGACAGTTGGGGCTGTTCAGCCTGGAGAAGAGAAGGCTTTGAGGAGACCTTATATCACCTTCCAGTACCTAAAGGGACTACAAGAGAGCTGGACAGGTGTGGTGTCATATTTTAGTTAAATGGTATGCTCTGTCTCACCCCTTGAAAATGTATGGTTTATTCCAAGCCTGTGATCCTCCCCTGAAGTATTATGTGTCTGTAATCCCATTGGCCCAATCTGTTCCGTGCCCACTTTGAATCTCCCTGTTAAGTGTGCCAGGGGATGGTTCTCTCTCTCTCTTAGCTGGCTCTCCTGGCCGGTGCTCTCTCAGCCCTGCTCTTCCCCTCCCCTTTCCCCCCTCACTCCCCTTTCCCCCCCTCTCCCTCAGAAACCATGCTGCCTCCCGGGAGTAGGACCCCCAATAAACCCTCATCTAATTAGCACCCTCAGAAGCCGTGTGGGGTCTCCTTGCCTGCCTGCTGCTACCAGCGAACTCACAGACTGGGGGGGCCCCCCTGGGGACACCCCTGGGGGGTCCCCCCCCAAAACGCACAGCTACAGACAGGGACATTTCACAAAGGCCTGCAGTGACAGGACAAGGGGGAATGGCTTCAAACTGCCAGAGGGCAGGTTTAGACTAGATATTAGGAAGAAATTCTTTACTGTGAGAGTGGTGAGGCCCTGGCACGGGTTGCCCAGAGAAACTGTGGATGCCCCATTCCTGGAAGTGTTCAAGGCCAGGCAGGATAGGGCTTGGAGCAACCTTGTCTAGTGGAAGGTGTTTCTGTCCATAGCAGGGAGTTGGAACTAGATGATGTTTGAAGTTCCTTCAAACCCAAACCATTTTTAGGACTCTATGAAACTGTGTTGATAAAATTCCATTAATCATTTAATATCAAAGATAGTTAATTCTAAGAATTTGAAATTGTAAGTACATTACCCCTATAAAACATTAACAAATAGGGTTTGCCCTTTTCTTAGGATGGAAATCTACAGTTTTTATATTAACATTTCCTACACTGTTATTTTTTATCTCTTACCAGGTCTTTCCTTGCCAGTTCCTTTTGACTCAGAAAATTTTTGTATTAAACTCTTAACTGTAGTATTTGTCATATTATCAATAAACTCTTCAGGTACCTGTCAAAAAAAAAAAAAAAAAAGAGAACACACTCCACAAAAGGAATTTTAAAACCAGTAATTGAAATAATGTAATTATCTTTAAAATGTGGTTTTCTCTAGAGTTAGGGCTCAAAATACTTGCATTTAAAATATATTACAGGGCTTCCAAATATTTGCAGGTATTTTACCAAGGAAATCCCTTCTTTGCTTTAGTATTAGCAAAGGTATTTAAGATATAGATGCAAATGAGGAATGAAAGAATACAGCTTGATGATGCATTTAAGATTTACTTCCATTTCTTCTATCTAAGCCACTTTTGTAATCCATAATTTTCTGAATTTGTCCACAACATCTCCCACTACAATGTCTCTTAAGCCAGCACCACTTAAGGGTGTAAACTATTACTACTGTATTCTCACAATTCCCACCTGCTTGAGTAAAAGCATTACCCTTGTAATGTTTTTAGTCTGACAAAGGAACAACCACATGGCTAATAAGAAGATTTTCCAGCAAGGCAGAAAAATTTCCAGCAAGGCAGTATGCATATGTTTTAGAAATAAATAGCATGACCCTTGCAACTACCATTCATTAGCAGAAAACCTCAAAGCCAAGGAAAACAGTGACTCAAATTAGGTATATACAAAAAAACCTACATTTCAGAACATCAAAAATTAAGGACTACTTATAAATATTATCAATTAAACCAACTTGCATCTAGAGAAAAGACACTATAAAAGCTTCTTTCAATACTGTAACTGAAGGTCTTTTGCTCATAAAAACCAAAGCATACAAAAAATTTGAAGTTTTCAGAATTATATCATTTCAAGTTTTAATTAAAGAAAAGCACAAGTATCCTGAAATGTTTGAAATGAGTGCTAATTAATATATAGCGAAAAGAATTCAAAATTGTCAATCAATATATTCTTTTTGGTTTACAAAAAATGTAACAATTATTCAGTCATATTCTGTAAAATTTGTGATACTGAACTTATAACTACACCAGGAATCAATAAAATATTCAGGTTATGTTGAATTTAGATATTTAAAAGATTTGCAATACAATTAACAAAATGAGAGGATGACCCATTTAATAAAAAATTTCAGAGAAGCTTGAATAACAAAAGAAAATACACATATAGAAACATCACAAAAGACCAAAACAGCAATTTAGTAGATGCTTCAATCTCTTTCAAACATCTCATAAACAAGTTCAATACTTGCATAATGTTTGATATCTGTGGTAAAAAGAACCATATCTGCTTCAAAGTCTTTTGAATGCTGTACATCATTTCTGTCTATCACCTACTCATACTGGTTTTTAAATCTACAATAATTTGAAAGATATGATCCTGTAATCACCACAAACACAGTAAGAAATGTTCCATTTAGGAGTTAAGAAATATATGTAGCATGATCCAAACAAATTATAAGATAAAAATTACCTCTCCTATTTGCAAATGAATTTCTTTTATGCTATTTGACAATGATTCTATAATCTCTTTCATATGAAGATGTGTTTCTTCAATGTCTTGAAATTTCTGTAAACCAATACAGTTATTCATAATGAAAATAATTATAGAAAAACTAAACCTTACATTTTAAGAAATATAATAAACAGAAAACTATTTTTTTTTCAGATTTTGATCACGGTAATGACAATGTTTAAGAAAAGAAGGCGCAGAATTCATAGTTATGAAATAATATACTTTATAATAACCTTATAGAGGCATTATCCAACTTTTTTATTTACTCTTTAAGCCTTCACCTATCTTGATTTTTTTTTAGTCTGACTTATTTCTACCAAAAGAAAATAGGATTGAAGGATGTTAATTTAAAAAAACCAACATAACTTTTTTTCATATCTGAAGAGTTTAGTTTATTTCTCTAACTCCAGAAATCCCATTTCTGAATCTGTTTTTCAACTCTTCATCACCCTCTTTTCCGGCTCACAATATACACATACTTTATGTTTCTTCAGTTAAATCTATATCCTTTGCTTCTTTAAATGTGATTCATTTGTTTGATCTTTAAATTCACTGTATAAAAGCTTTGCAGTTTGTCTGGAATTCAGGATCACAGAATATTCTGAGTTGGAAAGGACGCACAAGGATTATCAAGTCCAACTCCGAAGTGAATGGCCCATACAGGGATCAAACCTGCAACCTTGGTGTTAATAACACCATGCTCTAACCAAATGAACAAATAAACTTGCCCTCCTGCTCGACCTTACCCAGGCTTTCACCTAGCACCCATTTTAAAATAATTTCCAATGTCACTTGGAAATAATTAAATAATTTTCAATGACACTTTCCTAGCCAATGATCAGAACGAAAAAGGTCATCCTTTCCAACAGTAAACCATAATCATCTTGAAATCCGTATTTTACTCCAGCTCTGTCCTAGTTATCTTCCTACTCCTGTAACTGTCCAAACTTTGGAGCACCACTTAATCTTCTCTCCAACTTTTCCAGGGTTTTCTGAAGATCATCTCTTCACATTTCATACCTCCTGGTACTCTTGAGTCACAAACAAGTACCACTTCATACAGACAAATCAAATCTCTCTTCTAAGCTCTCAGTCTTTATTTCTTTTGTCATACTTATATGCCTCTCTCCTGCCATCAATCAAGCGATAAATTTTTCTTTTCCTCAAGTGGTCATCCTCTGTAGCCTATTCTAGGATGGTAGTTCTTTTACTGACTGCTTGATTACATAAGCTATATTATTTTACTTTCAAAGCTATCTATGGCCCATCTCTAGAATATCTACTCTCAACCACTATCAGGGTGTCGACATCTGTGCACAATGTGATGTTCCAGCCTATTTTCACTACTGTCCTGATTTCATCTGGGATAAGAGTTCATTTCTTCTCAGAAGCTGGTACAGTGCTGTGTTTTGGATTCAGTATGAGAATTATGCTGATAATACACTAATGTTTTGGTTGTTGCTGAGCAGTGCTTACCCTGAGACAAGGGCTTTTCAGTGTCTCAGGCTCTGCCAGTGAGGAACTGCACAAGAAGCTGGGAGGGAGCACAGCCAGGACAGCTGACTCGAACTGGCCAAAGGGATATAACATTAATATTATGGTATGGAATATTTTACTTTTTTCAGTTATTAAACTGTTCTTATCTCAACATAGGTTTTACCTTTTTCCAATTCTCCTCACCATTCCACCAGGGAAGGAGGAGAGTGAGTGTCTGCATGGTACTTAGTTGCCAGCTGGAGTTAAACCACAACTACCTAATTTTTACCTAAACTCAAAGTCAGCTTTTGAGATTATGCCAATGCTACTTCCTTCATGTTTGGTTTGAGGTCTCCATAAAACTCTGCAAAACATTCTCCTTTAAACTCTTCTATATAGTGTATTTCAAAACAGCCAGCCATTCAGAGATTTTTTTTTGTCTTTTGTCATCTTGGCCTTGCACAAGAGATAACACAGAGGTCTGATCAAAGACTAAAGCTGTCTAGGTACTATAATACAACCAGCTATAATCATTACCCAAATAGTTTACTTTCACTTTTGAAAGATCAGTCCATTTTGAAAAGATGTACTGAAACAAATCTGTAATGTTAATGACCCAATAAATGCAAGTCAATTCTTAGCATTTTAAGCTACAATAAAAATGAAAAATCATCCATAGGTTCTTTATTCAACTCATCATACACAGCATAAGCAAGCATTATTCCTTTTTATAAATATGTACATTTTCCCTTAGGTTTTAAAATGTGAAGAATTATTACTCATTTTTTAACTTTATTTATATAAAAACTGCTCAACAGCAGTTATCTAGTCAACTGCACTCAGTTCTAATTAAGACAGGACTTTCAAAGAATAACTTAGCACTTCCAGTTATTTGTTTCATTCCAATAACTGACTGCACTGTGTTTATAAAAAAAGCTTCTAAAAAGGTGAAATAACTGACAAATGAGATGTTTTCATAACAAGTGCATTGCAATTGTATAATGCAACTATAGTTTTATTCAGAAAAACTTTCAACATGAAGAATTTCTGCTAAATCAAATATCTGAAACAGAAAGTGAATTATATTTTCCTATGTCTTTAATAATAAAACTCCTTCCATGTTTATTGCATAAAAAACCCACATAATCTGCAATTTAATATTAGGAAGATCATGTTTCTAATTTCAACTTCTCAAAAAAATATAACACAAGCCATGTCACTTTGATAATAGCAGGAAATTTAATAAATTAGAAGAAAGGAAAAAATGTAAAATTTATAGGACAGTATTGGTGGAGTTTAACTACGAAAAGAGGACAGTTAAGTGAGGATATTGCTACATGATTACCTAGAATATAGCCCCAGCATGTCAAGGTGTTTGCATCCTCAGAAAACTTTTATCTGAATGGTCTAAAACAGATTTAAAGTTAAGCCAATTTGTTTTGCACTGAAACAGCTGAGAATGTTCACATTGTTCACTTATTTTGTTTTTAGAATTAGTATATTTAATGTGAAATGTACTGCAAATTAAGATAATCTAGGTTGTGATTGATTAGCATAGGGTGCTAGTGAGGGTCCTTTGCCCATGATTCTGAAATGTACTGGCTTCACTGGAACCCACTTGAAGTTTTAGGGAGATGAGACAAGGACTCCTGAGGTAACAGAAGCCAACAGGGAAACACCAGAGAATTATCTCAAAGGAATTAAAGGGTGTTCCTCTAGGAAGGTGACACAGCTGACAGCCTAGCTGAGGTGCCTTTACACCAGTGCATACGGCATGGACAACAAACAGGAGGAGCTGAAAGCCACCACACTGCTAGAAAGCTATGATCTTGTTGCCATTACTGAAACTTGGTGGGATGAATCCCGTGACTGGAGTGTGGTTATTGATGGCTCCAGGATGTTCAGGGGAGGAAGGAGAGGTGGAGGGGTTCCCCTCTACATCAACAGCTGGATTGAGTGTGAAGAGTTGTCTCTGAAGAACAGCCACAAACAGGTTGAAAGCCTGAGGGTAAGAATTGGACCAAAGCAACAAAGAGAGCTTAGTGGTTAGTGTCTACTACAGGCTGCCTGACCAAGAGGAGACTATTGATGAAGCCATCTTGCTCCAGCTGCAGGAGGCATAGCGCTCACAGGCTCTTGTCCTGCCAGGGGACTTCAACCACCTTGACATCTGCTGGGGAAGTAGCAAGGAGAGCTGTAGGCAATCCAGGAGATTCCTGGAATGCATGGAGGATAACTTCTTGAGCCAGGTAATAGACAACCCTACCAGAGGGAATGCAATACTGGATCTGATGGTCACCAATGTAAGTGAACTAATTGGGGATGTCAAAACTGGATGCAGCCTGGGCTGCAGTGGTTATGCACTGGTGGAGTTTGCAGTCCTGAGGGACAAGGGTCAGGTAAGGAGGAAAGTTAGGTCCCTGACTTTTAGGAAAACAAACCTTCAGTTCTTCAAGGAGATAGTCAATAGGATCCCTTAGAAGACTGCCCTCAGGGACAAGGGAGTGGAACAGATGGCAGATCTTTAAGGAAGTCTTTCATAGAGAGCTAGAGGTTGTGATCCCCAGGAGAAAGAAATTGGGCAAGGAAGGCAAGAGATGAACATGGCTAAGTAGCGAACTACTGGTCAATCTAAAGGGAAAGGAACAAATGCACAGGCAGTGGAAACAAGGACAAGTGACCTGGGAAGAGTATAAAAAATGAATTTGGATTGTGTAGGGATGTGGTTACAACGACGAAGGCAAAACTGGAACACAATGTGCCAAGGAACACAAAGAATAACAAGAAGGGCTTCTACAGGTATGTCAACTAGGAAAGGAAAGTCAAAGAAGGCATATCTCCCCAAAAACCAACGCTGGTGAACTGGCAACAAAAGATGAGGAAAAGGCTGAGATGCTCAACAACTTTTTTTCCTCAGTCTTCAATGCCGACCTGTCTTCCCACACCTCTCAAGTGGATGCACAGCAAGATGGGGACTGGGGAAACAAAGTCTCTACCACTGTAAGTGAAGATCAGGTTTATGGCCACCTGAGGAACCTGAACGTACATAAGTCTATAAGACACAAAGAGATGCATCCCAGAGTCCTAAGGAAATTGGCTGATGTAGTTGCCAAGTCACTCTCCATGATATCTGAAAAGCCATGGCAGTCAGGTAAAGTCCCAGGTGACTGGAAAATGGGAAACATTGTACCCATCTTTAAAAAGGGTTGAAAGGAGGATCCTGGGAACTGCTGACCTATGAGCATCACCTCTGTGCCTGGGAAGACCATGGAACAGATCCTCCTAGAAGCTCTGCTAAGGCATATGGAGGACAGGGAGGTGAATCAGGACTGCCAGCACAGCTTCACCAAGGGCAAAACCTGCCACACCAACCTGTGGCCTTCTATAATGGAGTGACTACATCAGTGGACAAGGGAAGGGCTGCGGATGTCATTTATCTGGACTTCTGTAAAACCTTGGACACAGTCCCTCACAACATTCTTCTCACTAAATTGGAGAGGGATGGATTCGATAGGTGGACTGTTGGATAAGAAAGTGGTTGGATGGTTGCATCCAGAGGGTGAGACATGGGGGTTAGAAATTAACTTAGAGTAGAAATTAATTTCAGATTTAGGATAGCTGTTTTAGATGAAGTGTGCTGTTTAAAACTTGCTTAGCCTGTAACTTGCTGTGCTCAGAAAGGCCTGCAAAGATGAACAAAGGAATGCAAGGCCCTGATAAGAACAGTCTTCTATCCCAAATAAGGTGAAAGGAATGTGAACTTCCAAGCTGGAGGGACATAAGAGAGGCTTCTCAGACCCTGAAATCAGTGCAAACCAGCACTAAGGTTGGGCTACAGCCAAGAGACCAAAAGAGCATGCATAGAAGGACAGGGTGAAAAGTTCATCCTCGAGGAAGACCATTTCCTTCCTCCCGTGCAACCACCAGGCAACCACCAGAGAGCTCTGTGCAAGCCCAGAAGGACTGATAGCTTAATAATTTTAATACAAAGCAGGGCTGGGTTGGGCTAGGATATGAGTATGCATGAACCTATTGCAAAACAATGCATATGCAACATTTTAGCAGATAAAAGAGGGGTTGAATTCTCAGGAGGTGCACATGCCTTTGTGGAGCGATCCCACGTGTGCCTGGCACTGAATAAATATATACCTACTTTACAACTTTTAAGAGTTGTGGAGTTTTTTCATGAATCAAGGGAAGTGATCAATGGCTCAGAGTCCCAATGAACTTCAGTGACAAGTGGTGTCCCTCAGGAGCCCATATTAGGGCCAGGGCTATTCAGTGTCTTCATCAGTGACATAGACAGTAGGATTGAATGCATCCTCATCAAGTTTGCAGATGACACCAAGCTAAGTGGTGCAACTGACACACCTGAAGGACAGGATGCCATCCAGAGGGACCTGGACAAGCTCGAGAACTGGACCTACAGAAACCTCATGAGGTTCAACAAGACCAAGTGCTGGTGCTGCACCTGGGTTGGGGCAATCCCTGGTATCATGCAGGCTGGGGGATAAATGGATCGAGAGCAGCCCTGCCAAGAAAGACTTGGGGGTGCTGGTGGATGAAAGTCTGGACATGAGATGACAATGTGTGCTTGCAGCCTAGAAAGCCAATCGTATCCTGGGCTGCATCAAAAGCAGCGTGGTCAGCGGGTCAAGGGAGGGGATTCTGCCCCTCTGCTCTTCTGAGACCCCACCTGGAGTACTGCATCCAGCTCTGGGAGCCACAGCACAGGAAGGACATGGACCTGTGGGAAGGAGTCCAGAGGAGGCCACCAAGATGATTAGAGGGATGGATCACCTTTCCTATGAGAAAAAGCTAAGGGAGTTGGGTTTGTTCAGACTGGAGAAGAGAAGGCTTCAGGGCGACCTAATTGTGGCCTTTGAGTACCTGAAGGGAGTCTGCAATAAAGAGAGAGACTTTTTATAAGAGCACGTAGTGACAGGACAAAGGGGAATGGTTTCAAACTGAGGGACAGTAGGTTTAGATTAGATATTAGGACAAAATTCTTCACTCTGAGGGTGGTGAGGTACTGCCACAGGTTGCTCAGAGAAGCTGTGGATACCTCATCCCTGGAAGTGTTCAAGGCCAGGCTGGACAGGGCTCTGAACAACCTAATCTGTGCAAGGTGTTTTTACCCACGGCGAGGGGTTGGAATGAGATGATCTTTAAGGTCCTTTCCAATCCAGGCCATTCTATGATATTCACAAGTGTTATTTTTCCTATTGCATCATCTTTAAAGTAGTCCCCCTGCAACCAAACTGTAGATGCAGCTACACCATTATACTTAAAAGAGAGTTCACAGATAGGACTTAGACTGGTAGAATACCAATTTTCATTTCCAATATGGATAGCTGTGGAAGGTATTCAGAGTTTCCAGGTGTCCATTATCATATTAAGTGAAAATTTAAATTATGAGTAAAATGGTTGTTGCAGTTAATGAACTAAGATTATTTATGCAAGTGTGGTTTGCAGTGAGACATAAATTTATATGATTTCTGTATTGAAAGAAAGAAAGATGGGGAGACCTGGTGTATTCCTCAAAGAGATTTAACCTTGGGTGAAAAATAATCTGTGTGTAAATTGTCTGTTGCAGGAAGTAGCCAGAGTGACATGAAGCGATGAAAAGTCAATTTTGCAAGGAGTAGGGACAGTGTGACAATGGCCCAGGCAGGTCTGGTGTTGGTGCTGAACTATGGTTGGTGGTGGAGTCACCATCCCTGGATGTGTTTAAAAAAAGACTGGATGTAGCACTCAGTGCCATGGTTTAGTTGAGGTGTCAGGGAACAGGTTGGACTCAATGATCTTGAAGGTCTCTTCCAACCTTGTGATTCTGTATTATGTATTCTGAAACAAAACAGCCCAAAAGTATGGCCACATTTTTCGAGCTGTAAGATCTGGTATAGTAAAAAGATTTATTTTCTCTATACCTCAGCCTGTTTTAAATAACTCATGCCTACCTAATAACAGAAATAAAGCTGAACAAAACGCATCTTTATATTCTGTCTCTGGATACAAAAGAACCTGCTAGTTTTTTTATTATTATGTTGTAGAGAATTATTCAAATGAATTTTTAAGATATTATGAAAAGCCCAGCTAATTTTCTTGCTGAAATATCCTACATTTTCCTTCACTGACAATAAAATCTATTTCAAATACTCTTCAAGTTTATCTTCTGTCAGTTCTAAAAAAAAGCTTTCTTGCTTGTTATAGGCAAGTTTGAAGTGCAATTTTAGCAAGGCCAGTCTATTAAAGTAATATTTAGTAATTTTTATCTTATTGTTTTAGAGAGCAGTAAGTCAACTGCTATAAACACAATCTCTTTCTTGTAAGGTAAGGAACAGATAGCAGACAGCTTTTTTGAGACTAAATAAAGATTTAAATCAACCTGACTGAATTTGCTCTGAAGTGAATCAGAACCATTCACAGGATCTATTTAAGTGAGGGTTCAGTAACTTCCAGAGCAAGGTAATCAACAAAATAAAAAAATTTGAAAAAGAAACTTTAAAACATAACAAGCAGCAGCACATGAAATCATACAGAGAACTTGATATACTCTGAAATACAGATTTAAACAGCTTTAAAAAAACAAAACTGAAAATTTGAGTATATGTGCTTTTCACCACCTCACATAAACCCTGGAAAGTCACTTTCACAAGCTGTTACTGAAGTGTTTTGCCAGAATGATAATGAAAACATGATGGAACTCAGTTTTTAAACTCCTATGAAAGAATTTATCTCTCCAGCAATTCACAAGATTTCCCACATGATCTCAATGTATCTACAATACTTTCAAAAGTTTTCTTCATAAAAAAGTCTTTCAGAGTGCTAGTGTTAAACTGTGTCATTTCAAGGACACTGTCATCACAACATACATGATCAATGTTTGCCCTTCAAACATATTACTTCTGACATTATTGTTCATATTGTTCTGTTTATGCCTGATATTATGTTCTCTGCCTTCAGGACTGACTCTGAAAAGTGAAGGTTTGTTTTGTCTTGTTATCAGCTGGCTCCTCCCCGCATGGTCTGTGCCTAGGATTAGGTAGGCTTGCTTGCTTGCTTGCTTGATGGCTTGCCTGCTTTCGCTTTGCTTTTGCTTTTGCTTATTAGTTAGTTTAGCTAGGCAGTCCAATTTTTACCCTGGACTGTTTTTTTTTTTCCCTTTCCCTTTCCTGAATATCATCTGAACCTGCTCCGGACTGGGACCAGGGAAACACCAAGAAACACCGAGAGCCTGCATTTTGTGATCTGCAGCAGCCATCCCGAGCACTGGAGACCGATAACTGGGCAACCACTCCCAGGAGAGACTTTCGGAATTTGTCATCTCTTCAGAGTGGTGAAAGAGTTTTGTTATCTGGTGTTGTTGTTTTTTGTATTGGGGAGTGTTTTGCTTGTTGAATAAACAGGTTTTTCTCCACTTGTCTCTAAGGAAATTCTTCCCGAACCAGGTGTGGGAGGGGCCGTGGGGGGTTTGGCTTCTGGGGGCTCCTCCTGGAGGTTTTCTCCCAAATTTGCCCTAAACTAGGACAAATATTTATTCCACCCCTTATCTCCAAATCATCAACATAACTACCAAACCATGTAAAAACTTCATCAAGTAAAAACTTCCATTTTTCACTTACTCATACACATTTCTTTCCATCTCACTTGCTCAAACCAATGACACACATTTCCTTCTATCTCATTTGCTCAGACCTTCGACACTTACACATTTCCTTCTGTCTCATGTGTGTGTGGTTTAATGTGCAAACAATGGCAGTAACATCCAGCAAACAGTGATATTTGCCTATGAGTCTCACCCCACAATCAGGTCTCCCTGAGGTGCACGTCGTGTTGTTCCATCTCTCTGCATTATCCACCATGTACAACCTGGTCCCTGAGCAAAGACAACCCCACTAATGGGTTTGTCTGTACTCGAGGCAGAATTGATCCACACTGTCTTCCCTAACAAACCTCTGATATGTACCACTAGGACTTTATCTCCATCTACTATATTCAGGGACTCAGACTGGGCAGGACCTGCTTGATTGGTGGAACCTTGGGTGTTAACTAACCAGGTGGCCTTTGCTAAATGCTGCTCCCAGTTTTTGAAAGATCCCCCACCCAATGCTTTCAATATGGTTTTTAACAGTCCATTGTACCTCTCCACTTTGCCTGGTGCTTGATAGGGGATATGGTACACCCACTCAATGCCATGTTCTTTAGCCCAGGTGCTGATAAGGCTGTTCTTGAAATGAGTCCCATTGTCTGACTCAATCCTCTCAGGGGTACCATGCCTCCAAAGGACTTGCTTTTCAAGGCCCAGAATGGTGTTACAGGCTGTAGCATGAGACACAGGGGAGGTTTCCAACCATCCCGTGGTGGTTTCCACCATTGTGAGCATGGCGTGTCTGGGGCAGCGTGATGTAGTCAATCTGCCAGGCCTCCCCATACCTGTACTTGGACCACCGCCCACCATACCATAGCGGCTTCACTCGCTTGGCCTGTTTGATGGCAGCACACGTCTCACAGTCATGGATAGCCTGAGAAATACTGTCCATGGTTAAATCCACCCCTCGGTCCCGTGCCCACTTAAAAGTGGCATCTCTACCCTGATGTCCTGAGGGATCATGGGCCCATTGTGCTCGGAACAACTCCCCCTTGTGTTGCTATTCCAAGTCTATCTTTGACACCCCTATCTTTGCAGCCTGATCTACCTGCTGATTGTTTTGCTGCTCTTCATTAGCTCTACTCTTGGGAACATGGGCATCTACATGGCGAACCTTCACAGGTAGTTTCTCTACCCGGGTAGCAATGTCTTTCCACTCATCAGCAGCCCAAATTGGTTTTCCTCTACGCTGCCAGTTAGGCTCTTTCCATCTCTCCAGCCATCCCCACAGAGCATTGGCTACCATCCATGAATCAGTGTAGAGGTAGAGCTTTGGCCACTTCTCCCTTTCTGCAATGTCTAGGGCCACTTGAACGGCTTTGAGTTCAGCAAGTTGACTTGATCCACCCTCTCCTTCAGTGGCCTCTGCGCCCCATGGTGTGGGGCTCCATTCGGCTGCTTTCCACTTCCGTTTAATCCCTACGATGTGACAGGAGCCATCAGTGAAAAGAGCGTAGTGTGTTTCCTCTGCTGGCATTTGGTCGTATGGTGGAGCTTCTTCAGCCCGTGTCACTGGTTCTTGTTCTTCATCTGTGACACCAAAACTTTCACCTTCAGGCCAATTTGTAATTATCTCCAAAATCCCAGGGCAATTCAGTTTTCCAATCCGGGCGTGCTGTGTGATAAGAGCAATCCACTTGCTCCATGTAGCACTGGTGGCATAGTGGGTGAAGGGAACCTTTCCTCTGAACAGCCACCCCAGCACTGGTAGTCGGGGTGCCAGGAGGAGTTGTGCTTCCGTATCAATCACCTCTGAGGCGGCTTGGACTCCTTTGTAGGCGGCCAAGATTTCCTTCTCTGTTGGGGTGTAGTTGGCTTCAGACCCTCTGTAACTCCAACTCCAAAATCCTAATGGTTGGCCTCGAATCTCATCTGGTACATTCTGCTAAAGGCTCCAGGACAGACCATGGTTCCCAGCTGCAGAGTAGAGCCCATTCTTCACATCTGGTCCTGTCCTGACTGGGCCAAGGGCTACTGCATGAGCAATTTCCTGCTTAATCTGGGCGAAAGCTTGTTGCTGCTCAGGGCCCCAATGGAAATTGTTCTTCTTGTGGGTGACCAGGTAAAGAGGGCTCACAATCTGGCTGTACTCAGGAATGTGCATTCTCCAAAAGCCTATGGCACCTAAGAAAGCTTGTGTTTCCTTCTTATTGGTTGGTGGGGACATAGCTGTGATCTTGTTGATGACATCCGTAGGAATCTGATGCCGTCCTTCTTGCCACTTCACTCCCAAGAACTGGATCTTTCAAGCAGGTCCCTTAACTTTACTCTTCTTGATGGCAAAACCAGCTTCCAGGAGGATTCGGATGATTTTCTCTCCTTCGTCAAACACTTCTGCCGCTGTGCTCCCCCACACAATGATATTATCAATATACTGTAGATGTTCTGGAGCCTCACCGTTTTCTAGTGCAGTCTGGATCAGTCCATGGCAGATGGTAGGACTGTGCTTCCACCCCTGGGGCAGTCGGTTCCAGGTATACTGCACTCCCCTCCACATAAAGGCAGACTGAGGCCTGCATTCTGCTGCTAGAGGAACGGAGAAAAATGCGTTAGCAATGTCAGTGGTGGCATACCACTTTGCTGCCTTGGACTCCAGCTCGTACTGGAGTTCCAGCATGTCTGGCACAGCAATGCTCAGTGGTGGAGTCACTTCATTCAGTGCACGGTAGTCCACTGTCAATCTCCATTGTCCTTCAGATTTACGCACAGGCCAGATGGGGATGTTGAAGGGTGAGTGGGTTTTGCTGACCAGCCCTTGGCTCTCTAGCTCTCGAATCATCTTATGGATGGGAACCACAGCATCTCGAGTTGTTCTGTACTGTCGGCGATGCACTGTTGAAGTGGCAATTGGTACCTTTTGCTCTTCTCCCTTCAGAAGTCCTACAGTAGTTGGATTCTTAGACAGTCCAGGCAAGGTGTTCAATTGCTGGACGCCCTCTGTCTTTACAGCTGCTATCCCAAATGCCCACCTGAGTCCTTTTGTGTCTTTAAAATACCCCCTTCAGAGGTAATCTATGCCTAAAATGCATGGGGCCTCTGGACCAGTCACAATAGGGTGTTTTTTCCACTCATTTCCAGTCAGGCTCACCTCAGCTTCCACCAAGGTAAAGTCCTGTCATCCCCCTGTCATGCCAACAATGGAGACAGGTTCTGCCCCCACATGTCTTGATGGGACTAATGTGCATTGCAGACCAGTATCGACCAAAGCCTTATGTTTTTGTGGTTCTGATGTGCCAGGCCAACGAATTCGCACAGTCCAGAAAACACGGTTTTCCCTCGCCTCTACCTGGTTACTGGCAGGGCCCCTCTAAGCCTGTTTATCCTTCTTTCCTGGGGCATATGTCTTAGAGGTTCCTTCAAGGGGATCAGACATGTCATCATCATCATCATACCTGGAGGCTTGGCTACAGGCAACTGGGGCTGCTTTCCTTTTGGTGGAACTTCCTCTCTGAGTCTTGCCTTCATGTTTTCTCCACAATCATGCAGGAAGAACCACAGCTCAGTTCGTGGGATGTACCTTCTCTCCCCATCTGGGGAACGTCTGCGTTGGATACCAGGGCCTCTAATTTGTACTGCTGAGATTTGGAGAAGGTCCTCTTTAATCTCCTCCCTGAGCTTCTTATGATTCTCCTCTATCTTATCTTCTAATTTCTGCAGACGTATTTCCACTCCTGCGATTCTGGCATGTGTTGGGCCATGTACAGCATCTGCATATGCTCGGAGCTTCTTTGCCATATCAAGCATGGTCTCATCCCTCTCATCCCACTTCATTTTTGCTAAAGCAGAAGCGTATTCACGTGGCCCAAGTCGTACAAGTTTTCGCCACATCACAGATGTATATGGTACCAAATCTGGATTCCTAGTTGTTATTTCATCTGAGAAGATAATCTTTGCCACTGCCATTTCTATCAGGCGTTGGATCCCTTGTTCTATAGTCTTCCACTGGGTCTGTTGCATATAAAGATCATCTGCACACAGGTATCTTTGTGCTACACTTTCCAGGACCCATACCCAGAGGCTGTGAGGGTTAGCCCCCCTCATAATTCCTTGGTCGATGACAGGATCATGTGACAGGGATCCCAAATACCTCACTTCAGTGCCATTCAGAATTGTAGCCTCGCCTGCAGCATCTCAAAGATGGACCAACCAACTAATTATAGACTCATCAGGTCTTCGAGTGTAGTCCTTTCTTAGGCCACGGAGGTCCTTTAGGGAAAAGGACTCAGTATTGGCCTCTGATCTTGTACCAGTTACTTTGACTCCTGATTTTATGTCAGGAGGCGTTGAGGGTCCTTCTCCTGCATCATAATCATCATCGTCATCCCGTGGTCGATCAGTCTTGTCTGTGCACTTTCCACTTCTCGTGCTGGTAGCAACAGCCATTGGTTGAGGCTTATAGTCTGGTTTAGCTGCTGGCTTCGAGCCTGAGGTGTTGGCTGCAGCCTGAGTGACTGGGGTAGCTGCTGATTTATCTCCCTGCCCCCCTTCCATTGTCTGCTGCCCTACAGTATCTAGCAGGGTGCAATAAGCATATGCCAGGGCCCAGCTCACTGCAATGATATTTTTCTCTTTAGGGGTATCATGGCACTTCTCTTTCAGGTACTTTGCCACCTCAGCTGGGTTCTGAATTTGTTCACATGGAAAGTCCCAGACTATAGGGTCAGAAAATTCCTTTAAGATTTGGCCCATATCCTCCCATTTCCCACACCACTCAGGATTTCGCACACCTGGCTCTACTCCTGGGTCAGGGGTCTCATCAGCCCCTCTAGAAATCTCAGCCCTCATTCTAGAGAAACTGCAGACTGTATAGAGAAAGCTTACCAGATTAAATACCAGAAAGATGGTCTCTTTAACATTCAGGGGAAACTGAACATTCTCCAATAGGGATGTAACTGATTCAGAGGAGAAGAAGGAAAGCAAAGGCTGAAAAGCCTCATCTCCCGCTTCTCCTCTAACAAACTGGGTGCACAACCATAACCATGAACCATACATTCCTGGAACAGACTCCAGCACCTGTAAAAACCTCCTGCAAGCCATTACAACCAAGCCTGGCCCGATGGATATTCTGGTCAGTGCCCCTCTACTGCAAAAACTACGCATTAGGGACAATACCGGAGCTATTTCTGGATAAGAAAATAAACCTAGGGACCACAGAGGTATTAAGACCTCAAAAAACCCTAGGGACCAGAAACACATGCAGGCCTGCACCCCAAGAGACATTATGAATTCAAACAACATAGCCAGTAACTGCTCTATACCAGCCCAGAGTAATTGCAACCAAAATATGATTAGAACAGGGTTTTTTCCACTCTCAAGCCCCGAGTTGGGCGCCAAAATATTTGTCCGAGTTTAGGGCAAATTTAGGAGAAAACCTCCAGGAGGAGCCCCCAGAAACCAAACCCCCCACGGCCCCTCCCACACCTGGTTCAGGAAGAATTTCCTTAGAGACAAGTGGAGAAAAACCTGTTTATTCAACAAGCAAAACACTCCCCAATACAAAAAACAACAACACCAGATAACAAAACTCTTTCACCACTCTGAAGAGATGACAAATTCCGAAAGTCTCTCCTGGGAGTGGTTGCCCAGTTATCGGTCTCCAGTGCTCGGGATGGCTGCTGCAGATCACAAAATGCAGGCTCTCGGTGTTTCTTGGTGTTTCCCTGGTCCCAGTCCGGAGCAGGTTCAGATGATATTCAGGAAAGGGAAAGGGAAAAAAAAAAAACAGTCCAGGGTAAAAATTGGACTGCCTAGCTAAACTAACTAATAAGCAAAAGCAAAAGCAAAAGCAAAAGCAAAAGCAAAAGCAAAGCGAAAGCAAGCAAGCCAGCAAGCAAGCAAGCCTAGCCAATCCTAGGCACAGACCATGGGGGGAGGAGCTGGCTGATAACAAGACAAAACAAACCTTCACTTTTCAGAGTCAGTCCTGAAGGCAGAGAACATAATATCAGGCATAAACAGAACAAACGATTGGGGATACAAGCACCATAATGTCACCCAAGGACATTATTTAAATTTTTTTATTATCGGAGTTAACTAAATAGCTCATGGCTAATACTTAGATCTGCACCAGAGAAGCAGGAAGAGAACAGGGCTGGAATACAGAACAAAGAGGTATTAGGGAAATTCTGAAAGAGGTAATGGTAAAAAACACAAGGCAGTACAGTTTTCTTAGAAGTGAAGGAAGAAATATAAGGGAACAGCTATTCAAAAGTACAGGTGTTCTGTCAAGGGAAAATTTAAGAGATATTTGAAAGTGAAGTTAATGCAGAACATACTGATGACCAAGTTTATGCAGAACAGAGTTGTTTATAATAGTCCTTTTTGGTTTTGTAAATATTTTTTTTCCTTATTTGTTGCAAATAAATCAAAATGTTCTTTTTGTGGACTTAATATTCCTAAAAGATAAAAAGAAATGCAGGAGAATCCCAATATTACACGGACAACAAAACTCAATGATTGTTTTTGGTAGAGAAAAAATTATTTTCAAAGTCCACAGCATAGCAAACACAAGATGAAGTTTTTCAAAACTTTTATAATCTTGCTATTTCCACAAATTAAAATAAAATCTGTTTGCCTAGAACATCAACCTTTTTGTAGCTTGTGTTCAACATGCCTATTTTATTTATCTCATTGAAAATTCCCATCCGTTGTAACTCAGAAATATTTATGAATTGTTAATGACATCAATAAGGTGTTTATTATTTGTTCTAGTTCTGAATTGCTTTTGTCACCACTGGGGATTAAAATAAATTTACTTATACAATATTAGAAATATTAGAAATTAATTGTGTAGGTTTAAGTGGCACTACCATATAAGAAAGACATTTAAACTATTAGAGTGCATCCAAAGGAGGGTGCCAAGAATGGTCAAGAGTCTGGAGGGGAAGCTGTATGGGGAGCAGCTGAGGTCACTTGGTCTGTTCAGCCTGGAGAAGAGGAGACTGAGGGGTGACCTCCTTGCAGTCTCCAACATCCTCACAAGAGGAAATGGAAGGGCAGGCACTGATCTCTCTTTGTCAAGTGGCAGGACTTGAAGAAACAGCATGAAGCTGAATGAGGGGAAGTTTATGTTGGATATTAGGAAAAGGTTCTTCACCCAGAGGGTGGTTGAGCACTGAAACAGGCTCCCCAGGGAAGTAGTCACAGCACTAAGTCTGCCAGAGTTCAAGAAGCGTTTGGAAAATACTCTCAGGCACATCGTGTGATTTTTGGGGTGTCCTGAGCGGGGCCAGGAGTTGGAATTGATGATCCATGTAGGTCTCTTCCAACTCAGCATATTCTATGATTCTGTGATTCTATAGTTTAAGTGTAACTTTCTCACAGCTTGGCACTAGTGGACCCTGCTCAAAGCTTGGCATAGGTGAACTCTAAATGAACTCTGTCAGCATGAATGGCTATGCAGAGGAGGAAACAGAGAAAGACTGGATACCTTCAGATAAGAGTTTAGACACTGGAGGGCCTCAAGGCTGGCCCCAACTGGAAGATAAGAGCAGTTAGTGGCCTGGCCACATGGACATGTAGAAAGAATCCAATGAAGTTCTAGAAGACCCCAGATTATAAATCGCCATTGGACCAAGAGGAGCGTGCAGGGCATGTGAAGACTGATGGCAGAGAATATGAAGGTATAAGTAATTTCTTTGTCAGGGTCCCTCTCTGTAGGCACCAGCTCGAGTTGAAATAAACCAACTCCGCCTCAGAACCCAGGGTGGGAACTATTCTTAAATACACAGCTCTTTTTTTAAAAAATCATGTGTTCCACAGGGAAAATGGCAAATAATTTTCACTTGGAATTACTTATAAAGCTGACCCACGGCTTAGCGTTACTTTTCTCAGCCCCGGTCAGCTCTCGAGTGCCAGGCTTGGGCGTCTCATCTTTTCGTCGGGGCCCGGGCTCACCGCAATTCCCAGGCGCTTTTGCTGCCGTGCTCTGGGGTGGGCTGTTGGCCACTCTTCGCCATCAGCATGAGGGAAGAAACAAAGAGGCAGGAAATTCGGCCAAATCCGTCTGCATGGCGGCTGGATGCTTTATTGGCTGCGAGAGCTGCAGAGGAAAAGCTGAAGCCAGCTACCAACTTCGCACGGATGCAAATGGCCTCGAGCATGCCAAGGAGTGGGAGGATATAGGGAAGGGACAGGGTGGACAGGGAGTCCTCCCGCCCAATGGGTACAGACATCGTGGTGATGACGTGTATTACAGCGGCCAATGGGAACACGGCAGGGGCAGACACAGGGCTTTGGGGCGAGTGGGACTGCGGGAACGGGGAGGCGGGCACGGAAACCGCAGGAGCAGGGGAAAACCCGGGAGATGCACGAGGTTACAGAGAACTGGAAAACTAACAAAGAAGAAACCCATAATTTGAACCCAAACCCAGGATGCAACAACTCCCCGCTTTAAAAAATATAAAAAAGACTGTTGTTTCCATTTGGATTCTTGCGCAGTGGCCTCTTCTCCTAGCTTCTTCTGCTGCTGTGACTGCTTTGTAGATGGAGAGGGCCTGGGGATGGTACTGGAGCTGCTTTTTTCCTGGGTGTTTGGGGATAGGGGAACTGGGGCAACAACTTCATTATAAACACAGGCTGGGGACATATACGGGCTGAGGTAGATGTGGGAAAAGTGCTTTTTAGGGAGATGCTGAGTCTCTCCCTTTTCTGCGGCGCCTGCGATTGGATGCAACCCCTTGGTTGGTAGGATCATTGGTTTCATCCACTGGCACTGTATCGCTCCGACTCACTGACTGTCCTGGAATATAAGGTCTGACATGCCTCCTGGGGATCCACTTGACTCCTGAGGGCGTGGATACGCAGGCATATCCCCGTCCCCAAGTCAAAAGTAGGAATGGACCCTGGATTTCTTTAGAGTCCGGATCCCTCACTATTACTGGAGGCCTCTCCTCTGGCTGGAGCTCCTGATGTTGTTTGAAATTTCTCAGGGCTGGCGGTTCTTGCCTGTCAAAAGAGCAG
This sequence comes from Anomalospiza imberbis, assembly GCF_031753505.1. Lineage (NCBI taxonomy): Eukaryota > Metazoa > Chordata > Aves > Passeriformes > Viduidae > Anomalospiza > Anomalospiza imberbis. The sequence continues at coordinate 4,972,095 of NC_089720.1, forward strand.
TTTAGGAAACTGATGGTAAACAAGGCCTTGCAGAGCCTCTCGTGCGGTGACAGCACTCGCACATCTCCCCGCTGCTTCCGGAGGACCTGTTTTAGCCTCTGGTGAGTCCTCTCTATTATGGCCTGGCCGGTGGGGAGTGAGGAATCCCGGTTTTATGTTGGACCCCCCATTCCTGCAGGAAGCTACAGAGTACCCTGGAAGTATATGATGGACCATTATCAGTTTTTATTGTGGCTGGGAACCCCAAGCTGGCAAAGGCGTGTATGAGGTGTTTTCTCACATCTGTGGCCCTTTCCCCTATGTGGGCTGAGGCAAAAAATGCTCCCGAGAAGGTGTCCACGGTTGCATGGACATTCTTGAGTTTCCCAAATTTGGGGACTTTGGTGATGTCCATCTGCCATACTTCACAACTGCGGAGACCTCTGGGATTCACACCTGCTCCCAGTGTTGGTAGAGCTGCCTCCTGACAGTTGGGCATGAGGCCACAATTTCCCTGGCTTGGTCATGCCGCAGATGGAACTAGCGTACCAGACCTGGGGCATTTTGATGGAACTGCTGATGGCTGAGCCTGGCCTGCTCGACTATGTTTGGCTGGCCTCCCAGCTGTACTGGAGCTGCCAAGGCATCTGCTCTGTGGTTCCCTTCTGCAATAAAGCCTGGGAGATCCATGTGTGATCTTACATGTACCGCATAAAAGGGATGCTCATGGTTAGAAACCAGGTGTACTAATTTTGTGAGCAACCTGAAGATGACTTGATTTGGGACCTCTTTTACAGTTGCATGTTCAGCTCTAGACACTGCTCCTGCCACCTATGCCAAATCCGTGACCAGATTAAAAGGTTGATCGAATTTTTTAAAAGCCCTCACGACAGAATCCAACTCAGCCACTTGTGGGGAACCTTCCACTACCTTAACGTCTGATTCCCACAACTGAGTCTCTGGGTCTTTCCAAGTCACTACTGACTTGTGGGACTTCCCTGACCTATCTGTGAATACTGTCAGTGCTTTGAGTGGCTTTTTACTTTGTAATTCTTTTGGCAACAATTTGAATTCTGTATTGAACAGATGATGGCCAGGATGCCCAATTTGAATTTGACCTGAGAAGCTGTCTAGAGCAAACTGCAAATTTTCATTTTGTCTGAGAAGGTGTTCAAAGGTCTCCGTGGTCATTTTCCTCGTGGATGTTTTGACGGGGAGGTGGATACATGTGAAGTCACAACCCGCTAGTACTTGCAGACGAGCCCTGGCCCATATTATGAGCTGCGCCATCAGCTCTTGTGGCCTGGTGATACTTTTGGACTGTCTGTGGCCAAGGAACACCCACTCTATTATCAAGAGGGGGTCCCGTTGGCCCTTGTCCCACTGCAATATTATGCCGTATAAATGGGGTAACTCACCTAAGATGATGAAGCGGAAAGGCAGCCCTGGTTGACAGCGATGGGCTTGCCTGCTCGCGATGGTGGTTTGGACCTTCTCGAGTGCGGCTCTGGCCTCCCGGGTCAGGACTCTTGGGGAACTTAAACCCTCATCCCCCTCCCTCTCTGCTAACAAGTCAAAAAGAGGGGATAGTTCCCTCGTGATGAATCCCAGCCATGTCCAGATCCAATTTAGCGATCCGCACAAGCGTTGGATGTCATTCAGCATCTTGGGGTTGTTACTTATCTGAATTTGTTGAAGTCTAATATTTCGGTTATTAATTTCTAGGCCCAGGTATTTCCAGGGTGGCAGTAACTGTACCTTCTCTTTTTGTAGCTCAAATCCGGCCACCGACAAGGCCCTAACAGTGTCCTCCAGAGCTGCTTGTAGGACCTTGCTGTCAGGGGCACAAATCAGCACGCCATCCATGTAATGATAGAAAATACAGGATGTCCACTTGGCACACATTGGGGACAGAACACTGGCGACATACCACTGGCACATAGTGAGGGAACATTTTAGCCCCTGAAGTAGTACCATCCAGTGGTAGCACTTCATAGGGGCTTCTCTGTTGATGGAGGGTACAGAGAAGGCAAAACGGGGAGCATCATCCGGATGGAGCGGGATTTGAAAGAAGCAATCCTTAATATCAATTACAGCCTAATTATAATTTTGGGGTAGCATAGATGGAGATAGCATACCCAGCTGGAGAGAGCCCGTATCTTCCACGGCTTCATTAATATTTCCTAAATCATGGAGGAGTCGCCACCTGTCCTTCCCCGGTTTTTAATTACAAACACTGGAGAGTTCCAGGGGCTGTTAGTTTCGACTATATGTCCCTTTGCCAATTCCTCCTCCACTAGTTTTGTGAGCGCCTGTAGTTTTTGTTTACTTAGCGGCCACTGCTCCACCCAGACAGGCTTATCTGTGAGCCATGTTAATTTCTGTGTGGGGTGCTCCTCAGTGGCCGCCCCTAAAAATGTTGGGGGGCCGGAAATTCCAATTTGGATCCCCACTGGGACATGGCGTCTCTCCCCCATAGTGTAAATTTACAATTGATCACGAACGGAGGTACTGAGGCTAGCAGTCCATTCGACCCTTAATTTGGATAATATTTTTTGATTGCTTTGCTGACTGGGGCCCGCCTAGTCCTAAGACTGGTGTGGCCACGCTTTGCAGCTCCCAGTGTGACGGCCACTTCTGTGGTGGGATGACCGTCACATCTGCCCCTGTGTCCAACATCCCCTGAAGGTATGCAGAATGCCCCTCGCACTTGAGTTTACACCATACGAGGGGTTTTTCCTCTCCCAACTTCCCAGCATAAAAGACTGAGAGTTCCAGGTCACTACAGAGAGCACGAGGAATAGGAATTGCCTGTGCAATAACTTGGCCCTTAGGCAGGAAGAGGGGGGGATGGACACAGCGTGCCACAAGATGGAAGAGCCTTGGATTAAGGGTGGAAATTACCAGAGGAACCTCTATCTCCAGTGGAGTGCTTTTTGTGTCTCTGACCACGAGGTCCCTGCAGTTCAGAAGGTCCTCCTTCCTCCTGGTTTCATAGCGGCAGATATGCGATAGAAGCTCTGCGTCTGCTATGAAGAAATGCCAGTCCTGGGAACGAAAGTGGACAGAATTGGTGAGTCGGAGCTGATAAGGCTCCCTGATGTCAGTAGTTGAGATGCAGCCGCTTACAGATGGGACTAGATGGTGTATCCTGGCTCCTCTCGCGGCACCGCGAATTGCCTACTTTTAATCAGCCCGCAAGGCATGTGCACGTTCCTTTCGTAGTTTTTTGGGATTGTGGGGTTCTCGTCCCCCCTCCCTTCTCCCATAGCCCTGGGTGGTATAGTCCTTAGAAGTGGGCAGCGATCCTGAAAATGTCTCTCCTGATGGCAGTGGAAGCACTGGTGTGTGGATGGAAGTCGCTTCGGAGCGGAGTTCCTTGGAGGAGGAGCAGCAGCAGATGCGACCAGCTTGTCTTTAGGTCTCTTTGGGGCCTCCTCCTCCATCTGGTGCGATTTCAGGGTGGACTCCTCGATGATCTGGTCGAGGTTCAGCGCTGGTGAGGCTGGGAGTGACAGGATGATCCTTTTGCACATTGTGTTGGCATCCATGTGCACCACTTCTAGGACTAGCCCGTCTCGGTGTTCAGGCCTCTCCACTCGTCTCTCGACTGCTGCCTGGACCCGGTCGACGAAATCTACAAAAGGCTCTGCAACACCTTGTTTAATCGCTGTATTGGGAACCATCGGGTCCTTGGTGGGCATGCCCAGGAATGCACGCTCTGCTGAACCCCTGGACATGTCCAGCACAGCCGTTGCAATTCCCCGACCTGGAAGTTGCCCCTCACTCCATTCTCCTTCACCCACAAGATGGTCCAAAGTGATTGATTCTTCCGCAAAATCCAGGCTGTAAGGCCCTTCTTGGATTTCGGGAAGCAGGTCTGCTGCCAGTTTCTTCCACCTCCTCTCCCACAGGCTGTATTCTGATGGGACAAGCAGGCAGCTAAACAGAGGCTTAAGGTCTGCTGGCGCTACGGTTCTAGATGTTAAAGTCGCTTTTAAAATGCCATTAAAAATGGGGCTTTTTTGTCCAATATTGTGTGATGTTTTGCAGACCTCTTTCATGGATTCATAGGGAAGGGGTGTCCACGTAGGGTTTTCCCCTCCCCTGGTGTAGAAGGCTGGAGTGCAGAGTGACTGCTTGACTTCGTAGATTGGGCCCCATCCCCTCCCCTCCCCCCCCGGGTATCTGAGGAACGGGAGGACGTGGGGGTGGTTTACAAGGGACAGGGCGGACAGGGTGGGGAGAATCTTCACCCTGGGAAAGCAGGGCGGAGGCGACAGAGCAGAGCCTCCCTGTCGGGGGAGGGTGGGGCTGATGTTGCCGCAGGCAGGACATGGAAGACAGGAACACCCACCCGAGGGGGAACAGGGGGAGGGGTGGCAACCCGATGCCTGGAGTGGGTGGTGCCCACACCCACAGGGAAGCAGGAGGGGATGGGGTCAAAGGTAGGAATACAGGGAACAAAGGGGACAAAGGGATTATGGGAAGAAGAAACCCCTCCACGTGGCTGCCCTCCATCTTGGGAAGACAAAGACCCCAACCATGTGGACGTGGCCTCCTCAGGGGGACAAAGGAAGGGATTCAGGGGAGCAGAGCAGCACGGGGTAGCACCAGAACTGGGATTTCTGACTGGGAAAAAGGGATTGGAAAAGGGGTTTGCGGTCGGTTCCTCACCGAAGCAGTTAATTTCTCTAAGGCGGGGGTGCCGGGGCGGCACGGGGGAGCCAGGAACACAGTCCACGTCTGTGGAGCTGCCCTGCTCCTCGGAGTGGCGGAGTATTCCCCTCTGCCTACCCGGGTTAGGGGAAAGAGGGTTAGGAGAGGGTGGGGAAGCGGGTTTAGGGGAAACAACAGTTTTGCCCGATGGGTCTTTCCTTTCCCTGCTTGCGTCCCGCGCGGACTCTGTTTTTACAGCCTCTGAGATCAGCAAATGGAGCTTGGGGAAACAGTCTTTCACAGAGGGATCCCTGTCGATTCCCACTGCTAACCTGGCTCCTACTTGCTCCCAGAACTCTGTTCTGTGAGCATCCTCCGCAGTTACACGTGGAAAGGAAAAGCAGAGCCATCGTACAAACTGCTTGACTGAATTTTTGGGGTAGGGACGTTTTACCGATAAAATCCCCTTAATTTGGGTATAGAATTCCCTTTAATGGGTAGATAGCACGGTCCCCATGCTATTTCTACCCGCAACCTCACCCCTGGTGCAGAAAAGGCGAAAAAAAAAGCAAAAACTGCAAAAGACCCCAGTGGCCCACCGCACACGCTGCGCGCTGTGTGATCTGTACCCTCGGAAACGCGGCAGAGCCCACCAACGTGAAGTATTAGCCGGGTGCCCCCCAGCTGCTAATCACTCACCAAACCGGAATCTTCGCAGATAAAAGCTGCTACCAGGGTCTTCTTTCCCGGGAAGCGTCCGTTCTTTCCGTGGCCGTGAATGGTTGTGCTTCCAGTCCCACACGGGAAATTACAGAGTGTTTTCCTGTGGGTGGCAGAGACGTCACTGACTTACTTCGGGGGGACTCTTGCTCCCGTTTTCAGTCCAGCACGGAGCACTTTTCTGTCGCAGACCGTGACCCTGCAGTGGCAGCGGTGGTTTTCCAAGCGGATCGTGCTCGCTCGTCTCGGCAGCGGCACTCGCTGGTGGGCAGCACGGCTGCGTGGCCGCGGCGCTCTCTGCGCGGCTCCCGGGTGCTCTGTGGTTACTCTCTGCCTGCTCTGCAGCTTTGCACTGGCCATGTCCCCGATGTTGGGCACCACTCGCGGCTTCGCGTTACTTTTCTCGGCCCCGGTGAGCTCTCGAGTGCCCGGCTTGGGCGTCTCTGCTTTTCATCGGGGCCAGGGCTCACCGCAGTTCCCGGGCGCTTTTGCTGCCGCGCTCTGTGGTGGGCTGTTGGCCACGCTTCACCATCGGCATGAGGGAAGAAACGAAGAGGCAGGAAATTCGGCCAAATCCATCTGCGTGGCGGCTGGATGCTTTATTGGCTGCGAGAGCTGCAGTGGAAAAGCTGAAGCCAGCTCCCAAATTAGCACAGACGCAAATGGCCCCGAGTGTGGAGTGGAGTGGGAGGATATAGGGAAGGGACAGGGTGGACGGGGAGTCCTCCCGCCCAATGGGTACAGACATCGTGGTGATGACGTGTATTACAGCGGCCAATGGGAACACGGCAGGGGCAGACACAGGGCTTTGGGGCGAGTGGGACTGCGGGAACGGGGAGACGGGCACGGAAACCGCAGGAGTAGGGGAAAACCCGGGAGATGCACGAGGTTACAGAGAACTGGAAAACTAACAAAGAAAAAACCCATAATTTGAACCCAAACCCAGGATGCAACACTGGCCACTATCGATAATTTTCAAATGAATTAAAATAAAATGTACTCAGAAAAGATATAGTTACATTCTGCAATTTTCAAGAGGAAAAAAAGAAAAATCATGACTAATAGACTAGTGGTATCACTTGTTCACATGGAGAAACATCAACCAGGAAATCAAGAGGAATCAAAGTGTTTTCAGTTCTCAGAGAAGTAAGGAGGGGGTCTAGCAGAACTGCCGCCTTAGACATAAAACGTGTTTCTACAAATACATCAGCAACAAAAGGAGGGCCAAGAAGAATCTCCATCCTTTGTTGGATGTGGGGAGAAACATAGTGACAAAGGATGAAGAAAAGGCTGAGGTAATTAATGTCTTCTTTGCCTCAGTCTTTAATACCAGGATCAGTCGTCCTCAGGGTACTTGTCCTGGGGTGATTTTATGATGATGGTATCCTCATCCTCTGTTCTCTTGCCCAAAAATGGGTCCTGTAACTTTAAGCTAGGCCCAGAGAGACAGAGAGGGCGAAGGGGCAGGGGACGAAGCGGCATGCAGTTTGTCTGCAGAAACTTCATTTTACTCCCCCGGAATTTTTTTCTCATGGACTGTGATGTCTGCAGCACGGACAGCGGGAGAGAGCTCTCCTTTGCTTTTAGTTATTTTTTTCTACCTAGCTGAGGCCAGAAGTTTTTTTTTTTAAACTGTTCCACTATTGTTCGGTCCAGGAACACCAGGACTAACGCCCGGGGGCCCCCCAAGCTTCATTTCAGCCGGGACACCAAATCCCAGCCCCGGAGAGAGACCCGAGCCCTGGAGGGACTGAGAAAGAGCTGAGCCAAGACACATCCACAAAAAGGACTGTCTCTGAACTACAGGACTCTCTCTGAATCTACTGTCTCTTCAGAGCAATGAGAGGTTTTATGGTTCAATATTATTAATTTTTTTCATGTTTGTGAGTACTTTGTGTGAAAAATGCATATTAAATGATTGGCTCTTCGCAAATATTAAATTGAATACTATATGTGTTATGTTGGAAAGTTATTTTGTAGTACTGTATTAATCCTTTTTAAGTAGTGTGGTAGATATATTTTTAGGTTAGAACATAATGTTATAATAGAAACTAATCAATATTTTTTTACTAGCTCAAGAAAGGGATGACATAATCAAGAAATTCTTCGCACAGAGATAACAGCAACAAGACAACTAGGAGTTACGGCCTCCTTATTGGAAAAGACAAACATCCTTCTACTTCCTCTCCGTCTTTTAGGAGCCACCCGGATTAAGGGGAAAAAGTTGACAAAAAACAGAAAAATCCCTAGTTTGCAAGGAATTTATGCATCATGTATGAGATATATGAATATGCAACAGGCTATTGCTTTTAAGGGTTAATCCTTTGAGCACAAGGCATGCTTTTCGTGGCTTAGTGCCTGAGAGCATCCAGACGTCTGTAATTCCTTGCTTTTATTGTCCTTTATTGTCCTAACTCTGATTGTCCAAATTCTTATTGCTCTAATTTGTATTACTGTTTTTATAACTATTTTATTACTATTAAACTTTTAAAATTTTAAAACAAGTGATTGGTGTTTTTCACACTTTGCTTGTTAAATAAACAGTTTTTTCCACTTTTTTCCAAGGAGATTTTTCTCCCGAACTGGTTGAGGGAGGGGCCGCTGAAATCTGCTTTTTAGAGGAGACCCCTTCGGAGGTTTCCTCCCAAAATTTGCCCTAAACCAGGACAGTATTCATCCCCTGAGCTGGAAGTCAGAGAGGGAGCAGAATGAAGCCCCCATAATCCAAGAGAGAATGATCAGTGACCTGTTGTGCCACTTAGACACCCACAAGTCCATGGAGCCAGATGGGATCCACTCAGGGGTACTGAGGGAGTTGGCAGAAGAGCTCACCAAGTCACTTTCAATCATTTAGTCAATCATTCAGTCCTGGTCAACCAGGGAGGTTCCAGGTGACTGAGTTAGCAAATGTGGTGTCTGTTGCATATAGGTAAAGCCTTATAAAATAAGAGCCTTGTTACCCTTGTAAAATCATGGCTCAGACCTGCTACTTCAATTAAGCACAGCTAACAGCTAGCCTGAGAAGTTCCCGTGAGAAAGGAATTTGCACCTGTGAGAAGAAAGACTTTACCCCTGTGAAACATCTTCTATTTAGGAGACAAGAATGTAAACATTCTTAGAGAGGAAAGTTTTTCACGGACACATACACTAGCAACTACTAACCAATGAACTGAATTGCCATAAGTTACTAACCAATTAGAATTAAATACAATGCCTTTAGAAAACCATATAAATATGAGCTATGAAGAATAAAAGATTGGCTATTGTGTATGAAGAAATAAGTATCTTTTCCATCTCTACTGTGACATGATGTCAACCTATAAGGAGTTTCAGAAGGAGGATCCATGGAAGTACTGGCCTGTCAGCCTGACCTTGATGTCAGGGAAGGTCATGGAGCTGACCATCTTGACTGCCATCATACGACATGTTCAGAACAGCCATGGAATGAGGCCCAGCCAGCATGAGTTTATGAAAGGCAGGTCCTGCTTGACCAACCTGATCTCCTTCTATGGCCAGGTGACCCACTTAGTGGATGAGAGAAGGGCTGTGAATCTTGTCTGCCTGGACTTCAGTAAAGCCTTTGACACTGGTTCCCACAGTATTCTCCTGGAGAAATTGGCTGCTCATGGTGTGGACAGGTGTAATCTCAGCTCGGTAAAAACCTGGCTGGATGGCCAGGCCTGGAGAGTGGTGGTGAACAGTGCTACATCCAGTTGGCATCTGGTCACTAGTGGTGTTCCCCAGGGCTCAGTATTGGGGCCAGTCCTGTTTAATATCTTCATCGATGACCTGGAGGAAGGGATCAAGTGTACCCTCAGTAAGTTCACAGGTAAGTTCACCAAGCTCACCAAGTCAGGCAGGAGTGTTGATCTGCTGGAGGGTAGGAAGGCTCTACAGAGTGATCTGGACAGGCTGGATAAATGGGCCAAGGCCAATTGTATGAGTTTCAACAAGGCCAAGTGCCGGGTCCTGTACTTGGGTCACAACAACCCCCTGCAGTGCTACTGGCTAGGGGAAGAGTGGCTGGAAAGCTGTCTGGCAAAAAAGGACCTGGCAGTGCTGGTTGACAATGTCTGAACATGAGCCAGCGTGTGACCAGGTGTCCAAGAATGCCAATGGCATCCTGGCTTGCATCAGAAATAATGTGGCCAGCAGGACTAGGGAAGTATTTCTTCCCCTCTACTTGTCACTGGTGAGGCCACACCTCAAGTACTTTGTTCAGTTTTGGGCCCCTCACTGCAAGAAAGACAATGAAGTGCTGGAACATGTCCAGAGAAGGCAACAGAGATGGAGAAGGGTCTGGAGCACAAGTCTGATGAGGAGAAGCTGAGGGAGCTTGGTGGGCTCAGCCTAGAGAAAAGGAGACTCAGGAGGACCTTATCACTCTCTACAACTACCTGAAAGAAGGTTGTAGCGAAGCAGGGCTCAGTCTGTTCTCCCAGGTAACAAGTAACAGGATGAGAGGAAACAGACTCAAGTTCTACCAGAGGAGGTTTAGATTGGATATTAGGAAATTTTTTTTCACTGAAAGGGTTGTAAAGCATTGGAAAAGGCTGCCCAGGAAAATGGTAGTTATCATCCCTGAAAGTGTTCAAAAATATGTGGATATGGCATTTTAGAACATGGTGAACATGGTTGTGGTGCTAGGTTGATGGTTGGACTTGATGATCTTAAAGGTTTTTTCCAACTTTAATGATTCTATGAAAAAGAGAAGACATCATTAGAGGCAGGGAAAGATAACCTGTTTCCTCTACTACTTCATTTTGTGAAAACTGGAAAAAGCTACAATGTTGCCACCAAGTTGAGGGAGGTGAGGCCACACCTGAGTCCTGTGTCCAGTTCTGGGCTCCCCGATACAATAGAATAGAACAATTCAATTGGAGGGAACCTAAAGCACTCATCTAATTCAAATGCCTGACCACTTCAGGGCTGATGAAAAGTTACAGCATAATGTTAATGGCATCGTCCAAATGCCTCTTAAACACCGATAGGCTTGGGGCATCGACCACCTCTCTAGGAAGCCCATTCCAGTGTTTGACCACCCTCTTGGTAAAAAAATGCTTCCTTAGGTCCAGTCTGAACTTCCTCTGGCACAGCTATGAACTATTATCATGCATACTGTCACTGGATCCCAGGGAGAAGAGCTCAGCACCTCCTTCTCCACTTCCCCTTCTCAGGGAGCTGCAGAGAGCCATGAGGTCACCCTGCAGCCTCCTTTTCTTCAAACTAGACAAACCCAGAGTCCTCAGCCACTCCTCACAGGACATGCCTTCCAGCCCTTTCACCAGCTTGGTTGCTCTCCTCTGAATGCATTCAAGGGCCTTCACATTCTTCTTAAATGGTGGGGCCTAGAACTGCACACAGCACTCAAGGAGGGGCCACACCAGCACTGAATACAGTGAGATAATGACCTCTTGACCAGCTGGTTCTTTTGTGTTTGATGCACCCAAGAACACAGTTTGCCCTCTTGGCTGCCAGGGCTCACTGCTGACACATACTGAGCCTGCTGCCAAAAAGTACCCCCAGATCCCTTTCTGCAGGGCTGCTCTCCAGCCACTCCTCTCCCAATTTATACTTGAGCCCGTCATTTCTCTGTCTCGGGTGCAAAATCTGGCATTTTGATTTATTAAATTTCATTCCAGTAATCATAGCACAATGCTCCAATCTATCCAGATCCCTCTGCAAGGCCTCTTGTCCCCCGGGAGAGTCAACAGCATTTCCCAGCTTGGTATCATCAGCAAACATGCTAATGGTGCATTCAACTCCTGCATGCACATCATTGATAAATATATTGAACAGAAATGGCCCTAGAATTGAGCCCTGAGGAACAGTGCTAGTGCCCGGTCACTAGCCAGATGTAGCATCATTCACTGCAATCCTTTGAACCCTGCTCTTCAGCCAGTTCTTCACCCAGTGCATCATGAAACTGCTCATCCCACAGTTGGACAACTTGTCCAGAAGGATGCGGCAAGGTAGTATTAGGTTTGCATGGCAAGGTTTTGGTAGTGGGGAGGCTACAGGGGTGGCTTCTGTGAGAAGCTGCTGGAAGCTTCCCCCATGTCTGACACAGCCAATGCCAGCCAGGTCCAAGACAGACCCTCCACTGGCCAAGGCCAAGCCAATAAAAGATGGTAGTAAAGCCTCTGGGGTAACATATTTAAGAAGGAAAAAAAGAGGTATGCTGCAGAAGTAATTGCAGCCAGACAAGAGCGGAGTAACAATATGTGAGAGGAACAGCTCTGCAGACACCAAGGTCAGTGGAGAAGGAGTGGGAGGAGGTGCTCCAGGCACCAGAGCAAAGATTCCCCTGCAGCCTGTGGTGCAGACCATGGTGAAGCAGCTGTGTCCCTGCAGCCCATGGAAATTCACAAAGGAGAAGAGATCCACCTGCAGAGGAGACTCATGCCAAAGTAGCTGGATGCCTGAAGGTGGCCGTCACCCTGTGGGAAGCCTGCACTGAAGCAGGCTCCTCACAGGACCTATGGCCCCATGGGGGACTCATGCTAGAGCAGCCTGTTCCTGATGGACTGCACACCATGGAAAGTGACCCATGTTGGAGCAGTACGTGAAAATCTGCAGCCTGTGGGAAGGAGTTCATTGAGGACTGTCTCCTGTGAGAGGGATCCCACACTGAAGCAGGGGAAGGAATCCTCTCCCTGAGGAGGAAGCAGCAGCAGAAACAACACATAATTGTGAAAAATGCATATTAAATGATTGGCTATTTGCAAATATTAAATTGAATACTATATGTGTTATGATGAAAATTGATTTTATAGTGCTGTGTTAATCCTTTTTAAGTAGTGTGGTAGATATAGTTTTAAGTTATAACATAACGTTAAAATAGAAACTATGTGATGTAAGATATTTTTTTTAACTAACTCAAGAAAAGGATGAGATAATCAAGAAATTCTTCACACAGAGATAACAGCAACAAGACACCTAAAGAGTTACTGCCTCCTTATCGGAAAAGACAAGCATCCTTCCACCTCTTCTCCAGGATTAAGGGGAAGAAGTTGACAATAACCAGAGAACACCCTTTGTTTGAAAAGAATTTATGCATCATGTATGAGATATATGAATATGCAACCGGCTACTGCTTTTAAAGGTTAATCCTTTGTTAGCATGTGTGCTTTCAGGGCTAAATTGCCCTAGGAAGGTACCCGGACTATTTGTATTTCTTTGGTTTTTATTGTCCTTTATTGTCCTAACTCAGATTGTCCAAATTCTTATTACTCTATTTTTATAACCATTTTATTACTATTAAACTTTTTAAATTTTAAAACAAGTGATTGGCATTTTTCACATAATGAACTAACTTTCCTTATCCTGCTGTGCCACTGGCAGGGAGGAGGAAGAGAATCAGGAATTAAGTTAAGCCCAGTGGGGAAAAGGTGTTTTTAGAAATTGTTTCGCTTCTCATTATCCTGCTCTGATTTGACTGGTAATAAATTCAGTTAATTTCCCCAAGTCGAGTCTGTTTTGCCTGTGACTGTAACTGATGAGTGATCTCCCCCATCCTTATTTTGACCTACAACCTTTTGCTATATTTTCTCCCCCTCCCCCAGCTGAGGAGAGGAGCAATAGAGCAGCTTGGTGGGCACCTGGCATCCAGCCAAGGTCAACTCACCACAGTCCTTATGGCATCCAACATAGGGTGAGACAAAGGCAGTTATATCTATATTACATGCTATAGTAATAGTAGTTATTGAGTAACAAGCTCCTGTGCAGGACATGGAGTTTGTCAGCTGCATCACTTATCTCTTTTTTTGCTGAATTTGGGAACATGTTAATACAGACAATGGCTCTGTGATTTGCCCTGGCATAGACAGCCTTGTGCTGTGGGAACTGTCTTGTGAAAAAGATGAGGGAATACATCTCCCTCTCCCTACCTGGGTCTGATGTGGATGGTTTTATTATGCAGGCTCCAGAGGTCCTTGTTCATCCTTACATTATTTATTTGATATTACTAATAAATATTTTTGGCATATTACAATGTTTGTGGAATGTGGTGTCGCCCTGGTGTAAAAGATGACTCTTCAGTGAGGTGATACTGAAATGCAGGCTGAGGCATCCAGTTCCTGGGTGGCAGTGTGTGTGGAAGGATTTGAGACGTTTCCTAGGGCAGTTATCACCTCCCATTACCTGGGACTTTACACCTGAACAGGCAATGAACCCTAACAAACTGATAAAAGGGTGCCTTGCTTACCCCAATGAAAACCAGCAGCTTCTCGCCCTGTAATGGGGCCTGCCCTGTGTCTATGGAGCCACAGCTTGGTACTCTGAGAGAACTCTAGTTGAGGCAGGAACCAAAACTGCATTTCAGGACACTATAGCTGAGACAGGGACTCAAACCACAGCAACTACAGTAATTGCTGCAGTAGTGAAAAAGAAAAGGTGGACAAGGAGAGGTCCATATCATTGATAAGACAGGGGGAGAAGGAGGAAGATGGGGAGGAAGAGGAAGAAGAAGAAGAAGGGAAAGAATGAGGAAAGGAAGGGTCTGATCACAAAGCTGGTCCTTCAACAAAGAAACTGAAGAAAGGAGTGAGACAATTCAAACAAGAAACAGTGGTTACTCAGTCCCTGACCTCATCAGAACTTTGAGACATGCAGAAGGCAACAGCCACCAGCCAGGTGAGTGGATTTCTGCCTGACTGCTTTAATGCTGGGATAATGGGGCTGACAGTCAGCAATTGGAAGGTCATGAAGCCCAACAGCTGGGATCCCTTGCTAGAGACTGGGGAATTGAGAGCAGAATTGTAAAGGAGGCGGTAATTTGCAGCCTCTGGAGATGACTCCTCTTAAGCATGAGGGCAAGATATCCATTTAAGGAAGATCTTGTGAACTCCCTAGGAAAGTGGACCACTGCAGATGAAGGTATCCAGTACTTGAGAGAATTAGCAGTGCTATAAGTCATCTGTAGTGATCTAAAAATGTTTAATGTCTCTAAAGATCCAGAGGATGTCCCTTGCACAATGGCCATGTGGAGGAAGGTGATTCAAAGTGCCCCAGCATCATATTCCAGCAGCTTGGCAGCAATGTTTTACCCAGAAACGGATACACCAGCCACAGAGAGTCTTCCTGGCTCTAAAACTTTGAAGAAAATCTCCGTCCTTCCTCATCCCCCTGGGCAAGCACCTCAGCTGTCAGGGGCACCCCAAGAAATCAGTCCTCTCCTGCCCTGGCCAGAGGGAAAGGAAGCTCCAGGCGCAGGCCATGTGGTGAATTCTGACTCTTTCTGCGAGCCCGGGGGAGGACATGAGGAAATAGGATGGTGAGCCCACCTTAAAGCTGGAAGCCTGTGTCCATGGACTGAGAAGGAAGAGAGCTGTTGAGAAAAGATCACTCAAGAAGGCTTTCAGTGTAGTTGCCCCCAGAGAGACAAGAAGGCAATCAGCAATCTCCCAGACATAAAAGAATGAGACATGCAGGTCAGAAATTAACTTAGAGTAGAAATTAATTGTGGATTTAGGATAGCTGTTTTAGATTAAATGCGATATTTAACTTGCTTAGTCTGTGACTTGCTGTGCTCAAAAAGGCCTGCAGAGATGAACAAAGGAATGCAAGGCCCTGATAAGAAGAGTCTTCTACCCCAAATGAGGTGAAAGGAATGTGAGTTTCCAAGCTGGAGAGAGATAAGAAGGGCTCCTTGAACCTTGAAACCAGCGGAGACCAGAACTGAGGTTGGGCTACAGCCAAGAGACCAAGGGGGCATGTGTAGAAGGACAGGGTAAAAAGTTCATTCTTGAGGAAGAGTCATGACTTCATCCCATACGACCACCAGATGACCACCAGAGAGCTCTGTCCAAGCGCAGACGGACTGATAAGCTAATTTTAATACAAAGAGGGGCTGGGCTGGGCTAGGATTTGAATATGCATGAACCTATTGCAAAACTTAATGCATATGCAACATTTTAGCGGATAAAAGAGGGGTTGAATTCTCAGGAGGTGCGCATCCCTTTGTGGAGCGATCCCGCATGTGCCCGGCACTGAATAAATACATACCTACTTTACAACTTTTACGAATTGTGGAGTTTTTCCACAAATCAAAGAACTGAAATGACCTCCTTTGAACCTGGTGAGGGGACTTCCGGTCTGACAGTACAAGGGTCAGACAGTGAATACTCTGACCAGGAACAGGAATAGAGGGTCCCTGTCTTCAGCCAGGAGGAGGAAAGGGATGGCTGGGCATACTAGACTGTGTGGATTCAATGGCCTGGCACATCAGATCCACAGAAGTATAAAGTTTTAGTAGATACTGATGCCAAAATTATTTTTCCTTTTTTATGTATTCTTCATATATATTCATAGCTCTGTACACTGTAGCATCCCATGAACTCTCTCCTCTCAGTCAATTCCCAAGTCCTCTGCCCTGGCAACGGCAGTGACTACCTACCATAGAGTAGTCCTCCTGGGGAGAAAAGACAGACTCCCACATGGACTTCCCCTGGTTTCCCCTTTCCTTGTCCCCTCTCAGGCTTGGTACCACTGGTGGCCGCCATCCCTCCCCTAGAGACCAATCTCCTTTGCCCTGCCCTTAGCTCGGCCCCCCACCCCTTCCCCTTCTTAAGCTGCCTGTACCACGTGGTTGTTCTCTTTCTCACTGGGTCCCCTTCAGCTACGTGTGATACACTCTGCTGGAATAAAACCTTGCAAAAAGAGCCTTTCTTGCCTCTCTCTCTGAGCCAGCTATGGTGAGTGTTGTGTGGGGGTCTGACTGCATTGCATGAATGTTAACCCAGCCTGCCTTTCTACAGGAGAGGTTTATTTGGAACAGATAATAGGCAGCAGCACCCACCATTCAACATCCATATTTTTAACTGTTATTATATAGTTTCCTAATTTTGGTACTTTTCCTATTAGACAAACAAATTCCTGAGGGCCAGTTCTAATTTCACTTCTTATGGGAATCAAGGACAAGACACCTTTCCAAGTCACTTTTTCATATACAACCAGCAAGGAAGGGGGGCTTCAGAAGGGGTTGAACCAAGAGAGGGAATTACTTCATCACCTGTTGTTGCAGTGTGATTTCATGGTTTACCCCCGAACCACGGGCTTCCCCCCTGAAGATTTCCTCCTTTCCCCACCCTGACCCCTGCTGAGCACTGTCACTCCTGGAATTCCAGAAAGGGTGTCGAGTGATTAGGCAGATTTAAAAGATGCCCTCCACCCCCAGGGGGGGGGCATTGGGCCATCCAGATGTCCTTTGTCCCTTGAGACCTCCTCTTCGTACCTGGTTGGTGGGCTCCCTATCCCTTCCCCCCTCCCCCAGGTAAAAGAGAGGGGAACCACGCGGTCCAGGAGTTCTGATGGGGCTGTGACTAGATTCAGAGGCCTGCGGGGGAGTTCTGCTTGGAGCTGTGACTGGATTCAGAGGCCTGCGGGCCAGAATAAAAGCTCTGGATTAAACCCTCCATCAGAACCGACTCCTTTCCTTCATCACAGCCTTAAAGGCTTCTTCGGTGGAGGGAAACCCGAGGAGCAGACCCTCTGCGAGAGGAGGCTCCATCCCACCGCCACCTGAGCTCCGGCTTGCCTGGACTTGTCTCCATGCGCCCCGCTGCAACATCCAGCTAGCCAAAGGTGTCTCTGGGGTGAAACACCACAGTTGCCTCTATTTGGTTCAGCAGCAAGGGCCAGACAAGCCAGGGCACGTCACATTCTTGATATTGGTACCACCAATTGAAGCAGGGGTTTGATAAAAAGAGGGTGAGCTGGACAGGAACAAACGCAGATCCAAACCAATGTGGTTAATCATACGTTCTCCGTTTATTGTTTATACAATGGCAGTTTATATACACTTCAAGACAGTTTACAATTGTGAGCACACTCTCATTGGCAAGCAAACATTGTTTCTCTTTGTCTTAAGGTGGCTAAAGTTTCACAGTGCAGACCTATACTAATTCACCCCTAGACAGCTCAGGATACTGTGGTACACCTTAACATAACTTCTAACAGCGCCACAAACATATTTCCAACTGCGCCATAGGCTTCAAGGCCTCACCAAGGCCCATATCTGTGGCCTAGGCTGGGGTAGCTCAACCTTCACTCTAAACATACAAATCGTGACCTCTTTCTCTCAGAAATTCTTTGAAAATTCCCCCTTTTACTTTTTGAGCTACCCAGATTGATTCAAAGGTACGGTTAGTTATTTTCTGCATGCAATGTAATAAACACGGTATAAAGACTAGAATAAGTATAATAAGAAGAAAAAATACAATACCAAAATGAACTAAATCTCTGGTCCAACTAGTAAAACCTAAAGAATTGAGCCAGTTGGCAAACGGAGAGTCTACAATGACGAGTTTCTTCATGTTGTTCTTCAGTTGCATTAACTGATTATAGATTGACTGAGAGTGGTCAGACAAATTCATGCAACACATGCCTTCAAATTCTTCACACCCATGTCCTTGTGCTAAAAGAAGAAAGTCAATGGGAGCTCTGTTTTGCAGAACTGCATGACGAATGCTATTAACATCCGTGGCAAGCTCACTTAACATTTTAAATGTAATATTAATTTGTTTTCCTGTCCAGCAGGCCAGGGCTTTCAACTGTGTGAGAGCTTGCCCTGAAGCAACTCCTGGGGAGAAAATTGAGGATAGTATTATAGATGTGCGCCCCCAAAGTGATACCTGGTCATTACAATTGGGGTCTAGTTGGACAGCACTCCGTTTGGCTTGTCGAGGCTTCTGAGGCAATCCTAGAACTTGATGAATGGTGGGAGCAAACAGTGTTAATTTACCAACGTAACATGGGCCTCCCATAGCTTTTTGAGGCACTGCAGACCAGGCTCGATCCCCACAAATGAGGAAAATTCCTGGTGGCAGTTTTGTTGTAGCACTTTTTGATGGTATTACGGATTGTGTCCAATTATTACAATATTCTGAGTAGTTATAATACAATTGAGATCTGGGAGACAACCAAGTGTTGTCATCTGTTGGCTGTTTTTCTTTTAGTGTTGGTTTTGTAGCATGAGGTCCAAATATCAAACAGTAATTTGCTGGGACAGAGCCCAAAAGATCGAATTCTTGAGGTTGGACACTAGCAACTTGAAGATTTTGCACAACTGCAACAGCTTGTGCTCACAGAACACTTTTTGGATCTATTTTGGCCTGGGTCCAAGCTTTGAACTCTGCCATGGAACCCAGTGGAACTCCAATAAAACAAGTATGAAAAGGATTGGATGGTGTGGTTAAAGACAGGCAGAACGAATCTTGCCCCATTTGTTTGGCCCAAGTGACCCACATGTTTTGTCTCTTGTCAATATCAAGGATTCCAAATACTTTCATTACAAAAACACTACTTAATAGAAACACTTTGACCCACCACATATTTCTCACGCTCTTGATTGCCCCGTTAAACATGAAAGAAACAAACTTAATTCTAAATACAAACTATAACTTATAATAAACTTAATATTATGCTTATGATTATCTAACTTATTTTCTAGTACTCTAAAAAATTAATTTTCATCAGAATTAGATTTGTCACGGGATGTTGCAGGTAAATTGTTGTCGTCAACGTTGCTATCACTGTTGGCTGGAATCTCCGCCTGTGGACACGCACGTGTAAATATGTTCGGCACCCAAACTGGACCAGTACCTGTTAAGACACACATATAACCTCTACCATTAAACAACACAGGACTGGGTCCTTGCCATTCACCTGTTCGCATGTCCTTGTGATAAACATAAAGTCCTGGAATTGCATGTGGTCTTCCCTCTTTCACTGCTTGGTGGTGTATTCTCTACCTTCTGCTAAACACAAGTAATTTAGGGTAAACAATACTTTTGACAATCAATTAAATACATCAGTCTTGTAATTCTACTTTTGCTCTGCTAAGTATTATTTTAGGGTACGATTTGCTCTCTCTACAATAGCTTGACCTGTAGATGAGTGAGGGATCCCTGTGGTATGTTTCACCCCCCACTTCTGCATAAATGTAGCAATTTGTTGACTGACATAAGATGGAGCATTGTCAGTCTTAATTTCCACAGGTACACCCATAACTGCAAAGCGGGCAAATAAATGCCTTTTCACATGGAGAGCTTTTTCCCCTGTCTGTGCTGTTGCCCAAATGAACTTTGAGTAGGTATCTACTGTGACATGGACATATTTCAGCCTACCAAACTCTGGAACACGAGTGACATCCATCTGCCACAACTCTAAAGCTTTCAGTCCCCTTGAATTTGTGCCAAGTCCGAGGCCAGGCCCTGAGCATCATTCAGGGGGATCTGAAATTGTCAGTGCATGGCTCTCACATTGAACAGGTAAAAACACTCATTCAAGCAGAATCACTGCTGAACCAGGTTGGGACTCCCCCTTTTTCTTTTGCCATTTGAAAACAATGGCAAGTGGACAGGCAGCAGCGTTGGAGAGGAACAGTGACAATGGCAACTGTTCAATGGGAGGAGCACTCCAACTATGTGGTAATTATTTGAAACTCGAATCAGAGCTCTCTGTTCATCAGGGGTACAAATTCGAAGGCTGTTGGCATCACTGCCATGGAGCCACGGCAGAAATGGTTGTAGATCAACATTGGTGGTCCTTACAATGGTACAAACCCACTGTAGGTCTCCAAAGAGTCTCTGAGCATTGTGTAAAGTAGAAATGTCAGCATGTAAGGTAATTTTCTGAGGTCAAATTTGTGCATCTGTGATCAGCCAGCCTAAGTATTTCCAAGGTGCTGATCACTGTACTTTTTCTGGAGATACAGTCAGTCCACGATGCTTCAACTGTGAAAAGATCCAATTTAAATCTGCATCTGCCAATGGCTGTTTGGTGGAAATAAGAATGTCATCCATATAATGATAAATCATTGCGTTGGAGAAATGTCGATGAATCGTTCGCAGGGCCCAATCAACAAAGAGCTGACACATGGTGGGAGAGTTGCGCATGCCTTGAGGGAGAGAAATCCATTCATATCTTTTTGTTGGTGCTGCTCTGTTGATGGATGGCACAGTGAAGGCAAATTTCTGGGTATCATGTGGATGAAGCAGAATGGTAAAGAAACAGTCCTTTAAATCGTTGACAACAATGTTCCACCCTTGTCGTATCATGGTTGGCGCTGGCAAACCAGGTTGCAATGCACCCATTGCTTGCATCTGTTCATTTACTTTTCGTAGATCATGTACCAATCTCCATTTTCTTGACTTTTTGGGGACGATGAAAATTGGGGTGTTCCATGGACTTACAGAGGGTTGAATGTGTCCAGCTTCAAGTTGCTCTTGTACTAGTTGTTCAGCAATCTGCAGCCTTTCTCCTGACATTGGCCACTGCTCAATCCACACAGGTGTCTCAGTCAACCAGGTGATCTTGAGGATGGGCGGCTGCTCTGCAGTGGCCACTAAGAAAAATGCTGGTGCGTGGTCAGAACCATTCCAAGCTGGGAAAGCACATCCCTGCCTATATATCCTGGAAGCAGTTTGCGCAAAGGCATGACGTATAATTGAGTCACAATAACTTGATTGTCTTCAAAGATTATGCTGATGGGGTCTCTGCTTACTGAAGGAATCTTCATTCCACCCACTCCTACAATGTAGGAACTTGGAGCTTGCAAAGGCCAGTTGGATGGCCAGTACATCTGATTGATAATTGAGACATCTGCACCTGTATCAAGGATTGGTTCTAATCTGATGCAGTGGGAACCACGCTGTAAATGTATTTTCTTGTGTGGGTGATCCTTCATATCATTTGTGAAAAAGACATTGTGGCCACTTGATCCAAAGCCATTGTCTTTTTTTCAAATTGAGTTGGCTTTATTGGACATTGGCGATGTGGGAGTATATTTTCCATTGCTGTAATTTGTGCAATCTTGCTTCCTTTTGGAATCGTCACAGGTGGTTGCAAGGCATAGGCCATTATTTTCACTTGTCCTGTGTAATCTGCATCAATGACACCTGGGATCACGATCACACCTTGTTTACTTGTGGAGGATCTTCCCAGCAGCAAACCTCCAATTAAAGAAGTTGTGCTGTACATTAGACCATATACATTGGTAGGAATTAAAGTTACTTTATTATTGTTTAGAGTGACTTCTGTTGCTGTGGACACACCCACTCCGAGGCTCCCCCATGTGGCAGGTCGATTTTTCAGCAAGAAGCTGTTCTCAGAGTCTGTGGGGTCAAGGCATCAATTTATTTCTTTGCATGGTGCCTTGGCGCACTGCGCTGGGAGTTTCCCGATTTGTGACAAACTTCTGTGGCATGATTGTCATTGTTGCACTTGTGGCACCACACAACCTTCTGACAGGTCCGTCGGAGATGGCCTGTTCCACTGCATCGAAAGCAGATGAAGTTGGATGATCTGATGTTGGGTTGGCTTTTGCTGCAACGAAGAGGGTTGTTGAAGTCGTTGTTCGACAAAGCAGCTGCAATGATGTGTCCTTGCTGTTGCATTGCGTCCTGGATGGCTGCTGTGAATGCTGCAGCTTGATTGTTTTGTTCTGCTTGTGTGGCTCTGACAAGCATCTCGTTGACTGGACAGCCTTGAGGAAGGGTGGCTAAAAGAGTTCTCGTGTGTGAGTTAGCATTTTCAAAGGCAAGTGAGCGAAACAAATGTTCTTGAACATCTGCTGGTACATCAGGAGCATCTTTTAAAGCAGCTGACGACCTGTCAATGAACTGTCCATATGGTTCTGTGGTTCCTTGCTTTATGGTTGTATTAGGTGCTGGCTTTTTCTTATCTGGTACTGAAAGCAAGGCTTGTTAGGCCAGCTGTTGTGACAATTGATGCATTTCAATTGGGTGAGTTGTACCTTGTTTGTCGCATACGGTCCATGCCCAGTCAGCATATCTGGCTGGATTCCATACAACGGATCCTCCACAACTGCATGTTTGTTGGCTTCCTCAATGGCCAACCTTCTCCATTCCCTTTCAAACATGAGAAACTGTGAAGGTGTCAGCAACAAGGATGCAATGCTAGATGAATTGGCAGGACAGAGAACATCTGCTGTAAATATATACTGAATTATGTTCCTTGCTGCCTCTGATCTGATCCCATAATTTGTGACTGTCTGTTTGGCTGACTGGAGAATTCTCCATTCATGGGGTTCCCAAATGGCACTGTTGTTTCTTACAATGACAGGACAGGCCAACGATTTGGCAGAGTTCCAGTCCCCATCTAAAATAGCATTTTTCACCACCGAAGCCCACTAGGACCGCATTGGATTTTGTAAAACAGCTGGTAATGTCAATTGTTGCTCAGAGGAAGGGTCCTCTAATTGAACCTGCTGGTTTGAGAGGTTGGCAAGCTGGGCTATTTTTTGCTGTAAAGTATTTGTTCTCAGTATCTTATTTTGTGATCGCCTCTAGTTATGACAATTAAAATTGTGAGGGTTTGAATCTGATTCGTCTGTATCAGAGTTCGATGGAAGCGGGCAGTGTCAGGCTACCTCTGTGTGTTGTGAACTGACTGCTCCGGGCTGTATCGCTATTGTCTGTGTGGTTGCTACTGCTGTCCCGCCGCCACGGCCAGGTTCAAAACCACTCCCCCGTGCGTGGGTCTCTGCTGTCAGCTCTGGCTGCGGGATGGCCACCCCCCGCACACGTGTGGCTGCGGCTGTGGCCACACCTCCTGGGGGGTGCAGGGGCGGCACCGCCTCGCTCCAGTCGCCGCCCTGGTCTCCGCCCTGGTCTCTGCCCCAGTGTTCCGTCACCTGAGCCAGCCTCGTTTCGTCATGAACTCCACCTGTCTCCTCGGGTTTCACCCCACCCAAAGAGTGGGGCGGCTGGCTCACTTCCTGTTGTCCCTCATTCTGCCTGGCAGTTGGCTGAGTCACTTCCGCTGCCTGCGCGCGACTTTCCATGCGTGCCACTACTTCCTGCACGGACATGCTGACCGGAGCCCTTTGTCTGCACATTGGCCGCATATTATGAACACCAAAAAACTTTTTGACACGAGATGGCTTCTGAATATCTATTTTTTCTGTCACAGGTCCCTCAAATGCCTGAATTGCCGCCTCGGCTGCCCGTTTTTCGGCGGACATACTTTGCAAGGTACGTAAAACTTTCTTCAAAACTGCACTGAACTCTAAAACTGTTTTCTTATATTTTCTGCCCTCCACGGCAGAATCCCAAAGCAGCTGCCTTAGATCTTGCCACTCGGTCTCGCTGAAGAGGAGTGAGGTCTTCTGCAATTTGCCCTTATTTCTGGCCCATAGGGTCAACTGTTCTAGGTCAGTGTCTTTTATCTTTTCACCTGTCTTTGAGAGAATATACAAAAGAAGTCGCAGTGCTGCATTCCAATCACTATCCATTTTTCACTGTCTTTCACTGTCTCGGCCTGCGGCTTACCTTCCAACCACTGCGTGGCGGTCCATATCTTCTAAATGACACAGCCGCGACACTGCTCCAACCCCCCTGCTCCATCTCGTCCACCTCCGCCGTGCAGCTTGTCCACTTCCGCCGTGCAGCTTGTCCACTTCCGCCTCGCGGGCAATGCATGAACCACGGAGGCTACCGTCGGTTTCCCGTTGCGAACAAGCAAACAAGCAATTTGGAAACCTTTCTCAGGAGGCTTCAATGCTCCAGCATCCCAATCCCTGTCACTTTTAAAAGCGATTTGGGATCTGTGTCTCCCGTCGCGCCCTCCTGCATGCGATTTAGAGACCGTTTCCCATCACTATCATAGAAGTGACAGTCACTATCATAACAGTGACTTTTTGAAACTCATTGGAGACTTCCTGTCTCTGTTCACTGGCGCCAGGTGAAGCAGGGACTCGATAAAGAGAGGGTGAGCTGGACAGGAACAAAAAGCAGATCCGAACCAATGTGGCTAATCATACATTCTCTGTTTATTGTTTATACAATGGCAGTTTATATACACTTCAAGACAGTTTACAATCATGAGCACACTCTCATTGGCAAGCAAACATTGTTTCTCTTTGTCTTAAGGTGGCTAAAGTTTCACACTGCAGACCTATACTAATTCACCCCTAGATAGCTCAGGATACTGTGGTACACCTTAACATAATTTCTAACAGCGCCACAAACATATTTCTAACTGCGCCCCAGGCTTCAAGGCCTCACCGAGGCCCATATCTGAGGCCTAGGCTGGGGTAGCTCAACCTTCACTCTAAACATACAAATCATGACCTCTTTCTCTCAGAAATTCTTCTACAACCAATAACCTGTGTTTCTAAATGGGGATTCTTGTCAATTATGCTTATTTGCTAAACTTATAAAACTGTATGTGCCCTATGTCACGTGTGCATCTTCTGCACATTTTCGGCGTGTTGTGCACCTGGAGGGACTTTCATTAAAATGGTATCTGCTTTTTATCACCTAACCTTGTTTGGCTCTTGATTTTAGGGCTCAAAAAGGCAACATACTAGTGCACAGTGCACACTGATGCCACCAAGGCACTGGAGCATAGAACCCATCTGGATCTCTGGAGTGACAGGGGCATGCCAGAAGTTGTCTGTATTGGAAACTGAGGGAAGTTTAACAGGGGACAAATGGAAAAAGCACCCCATTGTGACTGGCCCAGAGGCCCCTTGTATCCATGACATCAACTATCTCAGGAGAGGGTAATTCAAGGATCCAAAGGGGTATCGATGGGCTTTTGGTGTAGCTACTATGAATACAGACAAGATCAAACAGTTATCTACCTTTCCTGGCCTCTCAGAAGATCTCTTCATTTTGGGATTGCTGCAAGCAGAAGAATAGCAGGTGCCAATTGCTACCAGGCCAGTGCACCAGCAATATTGCACCGAGACTCTCTGGCTCCCCATCCATGAACTGATCCATCAACTGGAGAGCCAAGGAGTGCTCAGGAAGACTCACTTGCCTTTTAAATAGCCCCATATGTCCAGTGGGAAAGCCTAATGGAGAATGCAGACTAACAACAGACTATCATGGCTCGAACAAAGTAATGCCACCTGAGTGCTGCCATACTGGACATGTTGGAACTTCAGTATGAGCTGGAGTCAAAGGCAGCCAAATGGTGCCACAATTGATATCGTTAATGCATTTTTCTCAGTCCCTCTGACAGCAGAATGCAGGCCAGTTTGCTTTCATTTGGAGGGGGGTCCAATACACCTGGAATTGACTGCCCCAAGGGTGGAAACACAGCCTAACCATCTGCCATGGACTGATCCAGACTGCACTGGAACATGGTGATGCCCCTATACCTCAGTGACATCATTGTGTGGGGCAACAAATCAAAAGTGTTTGAGAATGGAAAAGGAATAATTCAAATTCTTCTTGTTATGTGTAACTTGGATAATTAGTGCGTATAAAAAGATATGTATATAATATGTTATGCTGGAGAGAAATATTCTTATAAAGATTTTAAGCACACAAGCCAGAGTCGGAAGATTGCTTCACAGTGTGTTGAAACCACCGCAGACAAGAGGGAGGAGAACCTCACTTGCAAACGAATGAACGTAGCCGGCCCAGAGATGGGTCGCTCTCCAGGGTGATCCGAGGAACTCCCAGGCAATGAATACATTATAAATATCTAAGATTGAGATAGCCAGAGCCATCGGAGAGATATATCTCAATGCTGGATTCCGGGAACTCAATCATGGACATACATCGCTCCCCGGACATGGTTTTGTTCAGTTTGTCATGGAGAAAGGAACCCACATGAATATGTGGGACTCTGAAAGGAAGAAAAGGGACTCTGCCTCAGGCAGAATAAACTGAAAAAAACTGCTCGGATGGGATGGTCGGTGTGAACATAGGAGACCCTGTGCTGTAGAGGTTGGACCTGTCTCACCCAGCGCCGATACCCGGGCTTGGCACTGACCTTTTTGATTGGATTGTGGCTATCTCAGACTGAATCTCGGTCGAGAAATAAAAATCTATTTTTATTAAATATTAAATTTGGCTCGATTAATTTTTACCTATAACATTCTGAAAGCTGATTTCACCATAACAAGAAGCAAGGTCAAGGGACCTGCATAGGAGATCCAGTTTTAGGGAATAAAATGGCAGGATGGACATTGTCACATCCCTATGGATGTGATCAACGAGATAGCAACTAGGCCTCTACCAGCTAACATGGAGGAAACACAAGCTTTCCTAGACCTTGTGGGGTTCTGGAGAATGCACATTCCAGGTTATAGTCAGCTTGTGAGCACTGTCTATTGAGTGACCTGGAAGAAGAACTATTTTGAGTGGGGCCGTGAGCAACAACAGGCCTTTGAGAAGATCGAACAGGAAATAGCTTGTGTGGTAGCTCTTAGGTCTGTTTGGACAGGACCAGTTGTGCAAAATATACTCTACACTGCAGCTGGGGAGCATGGTCTCACTTGGAGCCTCTGTCAAAGGACATCAGGAAAAACCTGAGTTTGACCATTAAGGTTTTGGAGCAGAGGTTTTAAGGATCAGAATCCCAGTGCACTTCAACTGAAAAAGAGATATTAGCAGCCAATGAGGGGGTTCAAGCCACCTCAGAAATTGTTGGGACAGAAGCATGTTTCCTCTTGGCACTACGACTGCCCATGTTACACTGGCTGTTCAAAGGAAACATCCCCATGGCACATCATGCAACCAGCGCTACATGGAGTAAGTGGGTAGCATTGATCATGCAGCAAGCTTGACTGGGGAAACCCAACAGCCCAGGAATCCTGGAAGGGATAATGCACTGATAATGTTGCTTCCAAGAAGCACTACCATATAGCAAGTTATTGGAAGACAAAAGAGGTTATGTTCTATTTACTGATGGATCCTGTCATGGTAGGAAACCATCGGAGGTGAAAAGCTGCTGTGTGGAGTCAGTTTGCAGAAGTGAAAGCCATCCAACTAGCCCTAGAAATTGCTGAATGACAAAAGTGGCTTGTACTCTATACCGACTCCTGGATGGTGGCTAATTCCTCATGGGAGTGGCTGCAGCAGTGGAAGAAGACCAATTGGCAGTGCAAAAGTAAACCCATCTGGGCTGCTGCATTGTGGTAGGACATCGCTGCACCAGTAGAAAACATGGCTCTGAAGGTACGTCATGTAGATGTTCAAGCACCCAAAAGTCATGCCACTGAAGAACATCAGAACAACAAACAGGTAGATAAGGCTGCTAAGATTGGAATAGGTCAGGTTGTCTTAGACTGAGAGTGAAAGGATGAGCTATTTATAGCCCAAGGGGCCCATGAAACATCAGGACATCTAGGAAGGGATGCAACATAGAGATGGGCTCGTGATCAAGGAGTGGACCTGACCATGGAGGCCATCACACAGGTTATTTACAAATGTGAAACGTGCTGCAATTAAGCAAACAACACAAGTGAAATCTCCCAGGAATACAGGGCCGTGGCTGGGTTTCCAATATGACGAGGTCTAGTGTCCTGGTTTTGCATTAATTGAATTTTTGGTGAAGAGGAATAAATCAGCTAAGGAATTAATTCTCTGAGAGAAGCTGCTTAACAGCTTCCTCTGTGCCTGGAAAAAGCCAATTGCTGGCTAGCTCTGAGAATTGGCACACTGCTAAGCCAATTAGAGAAGCTAGAAACACCTCTATGAGACCATATTTAAGAAAGAAGAAACCACAGGAAATTCCTTTTTTCCTTTCTGCCCTTGAAGAGGTGGCTGGTGGACCCAGCGGGCCCGAGGACAGGCCGGGCCCTGCCCCGCTGCTGAGCCCCAAGCCGAGCTGTCTTGGCAAAAACCAGCGAAACTGCTGAGATTCTGCCTGGGGGCTCCTGCAGCTGCAGGGAGGGGGGGAGCCACTGGGCCCCAGCGCAGCCCCCCAGCACAGCCGCAGAGATTTCTGCCACTGGGAAGTCATCCTGGAGCCACGAGTAATTATGCAGCCGAAATCAACACTGCAAGCAGCTCCACGGCTGCTGCCCAGCAGAGATCACGTCACCAACAGCAAGAGGCAATTCCCCTACACAAAGCTTGGACAAGATTAACCTTTTCAGCACTGCAGAACTTTATAGCTTTTTCAATTAATAGAGCTTGAGAACAGACAAACCTACAGACATCAATTCTCTCCAGAATCAGAGAAAAGAAAAAGGTGAAGACATGTGAAGAGAACAACATGGAAGCACCAAGGTCAGTGGAGAGGGAAGAGGAAGAGGAGATGCTTCAAGCCTCGAAGCAGAAATTCTTCTGCAAACAATGGTGAAGACTATAGTACACCAGACTATTTCCCTGTAATTCATAAAGCATATGAGGGGATGCAGCATTCACCCGCAGCCCATGAGAACCGGAGAATATAGATGCTGAAAAAGCTGTGATCTGACTTGAACAGAGAGAGAGAGAGAGAGAGAACTTTTGCTTTCAGAGATAGGACTCTTTGCTTCTAGATTAAAACAGTTCATCCTTAAAAATTGTACCCCGTAAGCCAGTGGCCCTCGACAGCAGTTGTGGGAAGACTGCCAAGTCGATGGGAGGGACTTTCACGCTGTGAGCAGGTACCAGGCGGACTTTTTAGTCATGAAATTAAAATCACAAGAGAACTGCAAGTCATGGGAAGAATTCTATGGCCTAGCAAAAGAGAGTCCTCTCCCTAAGTGAACTGAAGAAGGATACTTTTTAGAAGTGATAAACTGACTGAATATCCTGGGTTTTGTCTCTTTGCATTGTCAGTGAGAAAGAAAGAGGGGCTGGGGGGAGGAAAGGTGTTCTAAAAGTTTATTTTAGTTCTTATCATTCTTCTTTTAATTCAGTTAATAAAGTTTTCTTTATACCTTTTAAAGTTTTGAGCCTGTCTTGCCCTTGAAGACTTTTCTCCCTAATCCATATCTCAACCCTATGAGCTTTATTTTAACTGGGTTTTTTTTCACGTCCTCTGCTCCAATTATAGCAGAGGAAGATAAGTAGATGATTTTCATGAGTGCAGTGGCATTTGGCCAGCGGTCAACCCACTACACCTAGCAAATTGACTCTATTGGACCACTGCCACTGCCAAGGCAAGAGCTACATACTCACCATGATGGAAGCAGCTATTGGTTGGCTAGAAACACACCTTGTAAACCATGCCACTTCCTAAACACCACCTCAGGTCTTGTAAGGCACATTTTGTGGTGACATGGTACTCCAGAAAGAATTGAATCAGACTATGGGCCTAATTTCTGAAATAACCTCATAAACTCCTGGGCAAAGAAACATGGTATTGAGTAGATATATAACATCCCTTATAACCCACTCTGGAAAGATTGAGACTGTTAAAGACTATATTGAGACCACTGGGCAATGGGGCATGGAAGCATTGAGATGCAAATTTAACAGAAGTACCTTGGATGGTGTTCAGGGCAAATTTGGGAGACAACTCCCAAAGGGGTTCCTCTAGAAGGCAGATTCAATTGGCCCCTCCCCCCAACCGGTTCAGGAAAAAATACTTCCTTGGAGAAAAGTGGAAAAAACTATTTATTAAACAAGAAAACCTAAACAATATTAAACAATGAAACTTCTTGCCGCTCCAAAAGAGGGACAAACTCAGGAAAAATCTCCCCCCCCCCCCCATCCAGGCTGCAGCTCAGCTCACTCAGTCTCTTATCAGTCCCTCCGGCGCTGGAAAGGCTGCAGCCCAGGCCCGGCCCGCTGGGCCACAGGTGCGAGCTGCCGGTGCTCTTCTTGGTGTTCCATCCAGAGCAAGTTTGAGCAGGTCCAAAGAAAAGGAAAAGCCACAGTCCAGGGAACTTCTTTGCCTCAGCTAGCTAAAACTAACTAAAAAGAAAAGGAGAGCTCTGTCTCACTGTCTGTCCATCCGCAGACAGCACAGTCCAGGAGCAGGAATGTGGAGGAGTGAGTGCAGTTTCTGGAAACAAACTCTGTGCTTCTTCTCCCCCCCTTCACTCCTGGAACAAGTCTTAAAGGTGCAAAACTTATTATTCATCATAAACAGAACAGATGATTGGGGATAAAAGCATCATACAGTCAACCTAGGGCATTCCACCCCAGGACAGATGGTTAACACCAGAGGACCTGCTAACTGCCCTGGTCCTGCCCAAATAAAATCCCTACATACTGTGGGAGGAGATAAGGTCCCCATACTGCACACAGGAAAACTACATCAACCGCCTTTCCTTTATCTACTAGGTGGGTGACCTTATTGTAGGAGATCAAATTAGTTAAACAGAAGTTTCACTTTGTGAACCCATGTTGGCTGTGCCTGCTTGCATTGTCCTTTAAATGCCTTTCAATAGTACCCAGTACAATCTTCCCATAATTTTACCAGATACTGAGGTTAGACTAACAGGTCTATTGATCCCTAGGTCTTCCCTCTCATCTTTTTTGTAAATTGGAATAATGTTGACTAGCTTCTGGTGAGTAGGCACCTCCTCAGACTCCCCAGACCTTTGGTAGATGATGGAGAGGGGTCCTGCTGTAACATCTACTAGCTCCTTCTGAGACGAATCCCATCAGGCACTGTGGACTTATGAACATTCAGCTGATACAGCTGGTGTCTCACAATTTCAGTGTCCACAAATGGAAAGGCACTGGTCCCACAGTCATGGTCCTCTGACTCAGATCTTGGGCTGCCCAGTCACCCATCAGTATTATTAAAGACTGGCGGGTAGGGGAAGCACTGAATACCTCCACTTTTTCTCCATCCCTATTAGTCAGATGACCATCTTCATCAAGAATCAGGCCAATGTTTTCTTTAGACCTCCTCTTGCTATTAATGTACTTAAAGAGAGACATGGACATACTAAAAAGAGTTCAGCAACAGACCAAAAAGATAATCAAGGGACTGGAGTATGTCTCCCATGCAGAAAAGCTGAGAGAGCTGGGGCTATTCAGCCTGGAGAAGAGAAGGCTCTGGGGAGATCTTGCCAATGCATGTAAATACCTGAAGGGAGAGTGCAAAGAGGAGAGACAGGCTCTTTTCAGTGGTGCTCAGTGACAGGACATGTGGCAATGAGCATAGACGGAGACATGGGAGCTTCCACCTGAACATCAGGAAACACTTTTTTTTTCCTGTAAGGGTGACCGAGCACTGGAACAGTGTGTCCAGGGAGATTATGGAATGTCTATCCTTGGAGATTTTCAAAGCCATCTAGTCATGGTCCAGGGCAGCGGACTTCTAGCAAATCTCAAATGGAAGAAATAACTTTATGGGATGTGGAAAAAGGGACAGGCCACATGGAAGGACTATAGGAACATCATCAGGATATGCAAGAATGTAATGAGGAAGGCCAATGCCCACTTGGAATTGAGTCTGGTAAGGGATATCAAGGACAACAAAAAGGGCTTCTACAAGAACATCAGCAGCAAAAGGAAGATTAGGGAAAATGTGGGTCTGCTGCTGAATTAGATGGATGTCCTGGCAATGGAAGACACAGAGAAGGCGGAATTACTGAATGCCTCTT
Organism: Anomalospiza imberbis; assembly: GCF_031753505.1. Lineage (NCBI taxonomy): Eukaryota > Metazoa > Chordata > Aves > Passeriformes > Viduidae > Anomalospiza > Anomalospiza imberbis. Next base: position 5,003,710 of record NC_089720.1, read on the forward strand.
TGCCTCAGTTTTACTGCTGAGAATGGCCCTTAGGAATCCCAGACCTTGGAGGTAAAAGAAAGCTGGAGAAAGGAAGACTTCCCCCTGGCTGTAGAGGGTTGGGTTAGAGATTGGCTAAACAGGCTCAACAGCCATAAATCTATGGGCCTTGATGGGGTGAACCCACGGCTGAGAGAGTTGGCATATGTTGTTGCTCAGCCACTCTCCATCATCTTGGAAAAATCATGGAGAATGGAGGAGGTGCCCAATGACTGGAGGAAGCCCAATGTTACTCCCATTTTCAAAAGGGGCAAGAAGGAGGACCCAGGAAGCTACTGGCCAGTCAGCCTCACCTCCATCCCTAGAAAGGTGATAGAACAGATCATTCTCGAGGTCATCTCCAAGCATGTAGAAGAAAAGAAAACCATCAGAAGTAGTCAGCAAGGATTCACTGAGGGGAAATCATGCATGACCAATCTGACAGCCTTCTATGATGACATGGCAGAACGGGTTGATGAGGGGAGAACAGTAGATGTTGTCTACCTTGACTTCAGCAAGGCATTTGACAGGGTCTTTGTCTTGGTTTGAAAAGACAGGTGTCTGCTAAGGAAGTCAGGAGCCTCTCGTGACATGGAAAATGTAAACCCCCTCCCTCTGAATTATTATAATTTTGAATTTAAGGGGCTCTCAGGCAAAGATATGGGAGCATGAATAACAGTTCTTTATTAGGAATTTTTTTTTTTTAAATTGCAGTAATACAAAACAACACTGACAGAGTCAGAATGTGACTTGACACCCTGTTGGTCAGGGTGTTGGTAGCAGTCCAAATAAATGGTGGCTGCAGTCATCCTGGAGTGACAAATGTGGTTCTGTTAAAGCAGTGATCCTGTGGAAGGGTGTAGTTTTTCTATGAAGGTCCAGTGGTGGTGTAGATGGGCCTGGTGTTCATCTGGGAATCCAGTGGGAAAAGGTTCCTTGTGGTGTTCCAAATCTCCAATTATATCCAGGTAGGAATGCTTGGCTCCTCCCCCTGGGCAGAGCATCTCACAATGGGATGATGTAATTTTATCAGTCATGCAGTGACACTCAATGGCAGACTTAACAGAAGATATTTCCTGGAGGATTGGTTGTGGAAGAGATAAAGAAAACTGCTCCACCTGGTTTTAACAGATGACCCAATTAACAGAAGATAACTGCCCCACCTCTAACAGATGGCAATAGAATATACACCCCCAGACTCATCTTACATTTGCAACCTAAGACAGTCTCCCATAACATCCTCATAAATTAGATGAATGGACAGTGAGGTGGATCAAGAACTGGCTTAATGGCAGAGCTCAGAGGGTTGTGATCAGCAGAGTAGAATCCAGTTGGAGGCCTGTAGTCAGTGGCGTTCCCCATGGATCAATACTGGGTCCCGTCTTATTCAATTTGTTTATCAAGAACCTGGACAACATGATAGAATATACCCTCTGCAAGTTTCCTGCTGATTCAAAATGGAGAGGAGTAGCTAATAGACCTGAAGGCTGTGCTGCCATTCAGCAAGACCTTGATAGGCTGGGGAGCTGGATAGAGAAAAACCTAGTGAGGTTCAACAAGGACAAGTGTAGGGTCCTGCACCTGAAGAGGAATAACCTCAAGTACCAGCACAGGTTGGGTGCTGACCTACTAGAGATCAGCTCTGTGGAGAAGGATGTGGGAGTCTTGGTGGATGACAAATTGACCATGAGCTGGCAGTGTGCCCTTGCAGCCAGAAGGGAAAATGGTATAATGGGGTGCATTGGGAAGAGTGTGGCCAGCAGGGTGAAGGAGGTGATCCTGTCCCTCTATTTAGCCCTAGTGAGGCCACACCTGGTGTACTGTGTCCAGTTCTGGGCTCCTCGGTATAAGAAAGACAGAAACTACTGGATAGGGTCCAGCAGAAGCCACAAAGATGATAAGGGGTCTGGACCATCCTTCTTAGGAGAGACTGAAGGGGCTGGGCCACTTTAGTCTAGAGAAGACTGAGAGGGCATCTCATCAATACATATGAATATCTCAAAGGCAAGTGCCAATAGGATCGTGCCAGACTCATTTCAGTGGTTCCCAGTGGCAGGACAAGGAGCAATGGCCATAAACTAAAACGCAAAAAGTTCTACCTCAACATGAGGAAGAACTTCTTTCCATTGAGAGTGGCAGAGCACTGGAACAGGTTGCCCAGGGAGGTCGTGGAGTCTCCCTCTCTCAAGGCATTCAAAATCCACCTGGATGTGTCCCTGTGTAACCTGCTCTAGGTGACCCTGCCTTAGCAGAGGGTTGGGTGGGATGATCTCCAGTGGTCCCTTTCAACCCTAATTATTCTGTGTTTTTTTTTCTTTGTTGATTATATTTTTTTCAAAATAGTGCTACAGTGTAACTGACATGTCTACAGAATTTCAGTTCTGTTCCTAAAACTGAAGCAAATAAAAAACCCAGCAACTGCTATAAATATTATTTGATGTTTTAAATGTACTTGGCATCTTACTTAATTTTTCAGTGTTATGTGTTTTACCTGTGTTGATTCTACTGAGTAAAATGCAGCAAATTAACTTATTCTTCTCCATCCGCAACACAATAATGACAAATTATATTCCTAAAGATGATCCAAGAACAGCTCAAAAAATTGAACATGTACAGGTATTTTTATGTTCATACTTGAATAGTGAAAAGAACCCAAAAGTTACTTGACTAATTAAGTTTTCAGTTGTCTTACATCATTATGGCCACAGGGTTAACCATATGGTAAAGGAAGGCCAAGGACGGGTAATTCTTCAGATTCAGATTTCTATACTGCATGGACTTCTCCAGCTATTATAAAAATACACTCCTACTTCAATTTCTAGGTCAGTGTGGTTGAAAAATCAATACTATGTATAGCCTTTAAAGCACTGATGTTATAACTAACATGAAAATACAGAACCTTTGAAGAGCAGCAACAACTAGTATCAGATTATCCAGTGAGGAAAGCTCTCCACATTTCTGGGTGCGATTACTACAAATAAAAATAATCTTTATCCTCACGTAAGAAGTCTGAGCTGTTGGCATAATATTTCTAATTTTTAAAAATCCATTAACATTCAATTAAAAAAATATCATGTGCATTAAATTTTAATTAAGCTATGGAGTAAATATATTGAAAACTCTCATTCTTAACATGTCCAAGGATGGGGAAAACACCTGAAAAAGTAGAAATAATAAAATAAAAAAAATTCACTGTCACATTTGCAGAGCATAAGTTCTTTCTTCAAATTAATTGCCATAGGCTTGGGAACACAGAATAGAAAATCACATTCTTTATTATCTCTGAAAAAACCTCAACCTTAAACACAGAGGAATAGGCAACTCCTCCATGGTGCTGGGCTTTTTGGTTTGAGTTGTTTTTTTTTAACTGTGAATAAAGAACTATACAGTCTTGTTTTTCATAGCTGCATGATATTTTGCATAGCTGCACAGTAACTGAAAAACTAAGAATCATTAAATGTAGAAAAGTTATAGTACCTTGAACATCATCAATAAAATAGAATCAAACTTGATGCTTAACATGTTAAACTATTTCTCTCTTCTACAGACCCAAGTTGTGTGTGATTGCTCACTGATTTGGCTAGTTTTGTCATTGATCTTGACTATGCCTCCTCTATTGCAGCCCTGTCAAAGAAAGCAATCAAAAGCATAATTGAAATTTTGAAGATATTTAAAGAAAAATGAATAGGCACCCTAAAGATGCAAAGCATAGGAATTTTTACTTTAACTGAAAATTACTCCACTCAACAACTATATGTAAAACCACAGAAGTATATTAAAAAAATAATCTAAGAACACTGATAGAAGGTTGCAGGGAACAGAAACAAATAAAACCTAAGGGCTTCTGCTGGCTTTCACAACCAATGAGGAAACTAAACTCCAAATAAACTACTCCCTTTCCCCCACCCCCTCAGACAATGAAGAGACAATAGGGAGAGATTATATGTTAAAATAACAATTAACTAAAATCACAAATAACAATGGCATCAATATAAAAAATACATAAAAAGAAGATGCCTTACCCACAAAAAGGAATTTAATACCAGGAACAAAGAAAAACACTTCCCATGATACTGAAATAGGCCAGAGAGAAACTTTCTAACACAGTTTTGAGTATTAGAAGGCAGGCATTCTTTATTGCAGTGCTGGTTACTCAGAGGATCCTCCCCCTAACTGAGTGCCTCAAGCGTCGGGTAAACAGACTTTTTATTATACACACTGATTACATATTCACTGATTACATATTCATTAGCTATCCCCACTTACTTGCTTTATATATTTTACTTTATTTTACATTGCCATACCTCTTAGTCCTTATATGGTTCTTTGGAATCTGTCTTCAATGTCTGGTGTCCTTTTTAGGTGGCTGTTCCTCAACCCCCACTTTTGAATAAGTGCAATATTGTTTTGCATAACTTCTGTTTGCCTAAGTTACATCCTTTATTTCTCCAAAGCTATGCTGTTCTGTTCTACCGTCCTTATCACCCAAAGATAGCACCTGACAAGATCGCAAAACAAATGAAAAAATGGCAACCAATCCCATGGTAGTGGCAGCTGCACCGTTGGTTTGTGGCTGCAGCTACAGCTTGGCTCCACTCAGCTCAGCTGGGCTTCGTTGTGGCTTGGGCTTCACATGGCTTGGGCTTCACACAGCTTGGCTGGGCTCCACTACATGCCACTACCACTCTTTTTTTTTCTCAAAGTGGCATCTTGGGCTCACCATCGCTGTCCTTCAGCAGCAAACCACAAAAGCCGTAGATCAGAGGAATGGGAAAGGGACTGCCAGTGGCAAAGAGGAGCTAGGTCTGCTGGGCTGTCCCCAATACCTTTTCCAGTATCTGGCCTTCAGCCTTTCCTGATGAAACCACACCTCCTAGCAGTGATATAGGTGGTATCAAATATTAAACACCAAAGCTCCATCCCCTGGCTTTGAAACCATAACATTATCCACCATTTATTCTATACCATCTACATCATGCCCAGATTTACACCTTTCAACTATATACATATATATACACACACATATAACTATGCACAGGCACAGGTATGATTTCAATAGTCACTGATCACCCCCCCAAAATGTTTGTAGAGTTCATTTAGTCCATGGATGGTATAACTGGAGCAGTCCATACTCATTGTCTATGGTATTTACAACATACAGTGGCAGAGTCATACAGAAACCAGAATTACATATGCAATTCAATATTACAGGCTGTTCTCACCCAAAGTCAAATCACCCTGAGGTATACAACATGTTTCACTGTCCCTCTGCATTACCCACTAAATGCATCCAGGTCCTTGAGCAAAAACAATCCATAGATGGGCTTGCCTTTGCTTTAGGCAGGACTAATCCAAACTGTATTTCCTAACACATTCCTCATATGCACCATGGGGATGTTATCTCCTTCTATGGTATGTAAGGGTTCTGATTGGGCAGGGTCAGCTTGATTGGTAGAGCCTCCAGTGTCAACTATCCAGGTGGCTTTTGCTAAATGTAAATCCCAGTGTTTGAAGGTCTCACCACCCATTGCTTTCAATGTGGTTTTTAACAGTCCATTATATTGTTCAATTTTTCCAGAGGCTGGTGCATGATACAGAATGTGATACATACACTCAATGCCATGTTCTTTGGCCCAGGTGTCTATGAGGCTATTTTTGAAATGAGTCCCACTGTCTGACTCAATACTTGCAGGGCTGCCATGTCACCACAGGACTTGCTTTTCAGGGCCCAGGATGGTGTTCTGGGAAGTGGTGTGAGGCACAGGGTATGTCTCCAGCCATCCAGTGGTTGTTTCCACCACTGCCAGAACAGACCGCTTGCCTTGGCAGGTTAGCAGGAGTGTGACATAATCAGTCTGCAGGGCCTTCCCATATTTTGACCATCAATCACCATACCACAGGGGCTTAACCTGCTCAGCCTCCTTGACTGCAGCACGTTTCACAGTTATGGATAACCTGGGAGATAGTGTCCATTGTTAAGTCCACCCCTCAATAATGAGCCCATCTCCATGTTGCAGCTCTTCTCTGATGACCTGAGGTGTCATGGGCCCATCGAGCCAGAAATGTATCTCCCTTGTGTTGCCAATCAAGATCTACCTGCAATACTTTAATCTTGACAGCTTTATCTACCTATCCATTGCTGAGATGTTCTTCAGTAGCCCAGCTCTCAGGTACGTGTGCAAATACATGACATACTTTCACAGTTAACTTCTCTACCTGGGCAGTGAGGTCTTGCCAGAATTCAGCAGCCCAGATGAGTTTCCCTCTATGCTTCCAATTGGTCTTTTCCCATTCTTCCAGCCACCCCAAAAGAGCATTTGCTACCATCCAAGAATCAATGTTAAGTGTTAGCCATTTCGCTCTTTCAGCAACATATAAAGACAGGTGGATGTCGTTCAGCTCTGCAACTTGACTTGATCCAACTTGTCCCTCAATAGCTTCTATGAGTCATCGTGTAGGACTCCATATGGCAGCTTCCCTTTTCTGAAGTATCCTTACAATATATAGCAAGAATCATCAGTGAAGAGAGTATATCACTTTTCATTTTCTGGTAGCTGGTTATACGGTGGGGCCTTCTATGCATGTGTTACCTGCTCCTCTTCCTCTTCTGATATGAGTCCAAAATTTTCACCTTCAGGCCAGTTCATGATGATGTCCAAGATCCCTAGGTGCTTGGGATTTCCCATCCGAGCTCACTGTGTGATGACAGTGATCCACTCGCTCCATGTGGCTGTTATGTGTATTTTAGATAATTCGTGCTTGTGAGAAATAGATGTGTGAAATATGTTATATTGGCAAGAAATAATCCTGTAAGGTTTTTTTAAGCACTCAAGCGGGGGACGGGAAGGTTGCTTCACAGTATTTCAAAACCGCAGCTGGCAGCAGGGAGAAAAGGACCTAATTTGCAAACGAATGGACGTGGCCAGCTGGAAGATGGGTGCTTCTCCAAGGTAATCTGAAGAACACCCAGGCGATGAATACTTGATAAATATCTCAGATTGAGATAGCCAGAGCCATCAAGAAGATGCATCTCAATGTCGAGTTCCAGTAACCCTCTGATTGGCATACATTGCTTCCCAGACACAGTTTTGTTCAACTCAGCGCAGAGAAAAGAGACTCTATGAATATGTGGGACTTTGAATGGAAAGAAAAGCCCGATTTCCAAAATCCCTGCCCTGAGCAAAATAAACTGTATAAAAAACCGCTGGAGCAGGATGGTCGGTGTGACCATAGGGGACCCTATGCTGTAGTGGTCAAACCTGTGTCTCACCCAGCGCCGATCCCGGGCTCGGCACTGACTCTTTTTTTCTTTTTTGATAGTGGCTTTTTGTTGTTATTCTCTAAATTTATATTTGGACCATTTAATAAATTTTCTTTAATTAATAAATTGGAGCGTTCATTTATACCACTGCTGTTGTGCAAACCAGCCTTCTTGGCATCTGTGCCGCTTTCTTAGTCAGTAGCAACAATTGTGCTTTAGGGATAACTGCTGTGGAGACAGAAGCAACACAGATGAATACTGTGCCTGGCCTCTCATAAGACCCTTCTGCTCTGGGAGTGCTGAGGGTTGACGAACAACAAGTACTCATTGCTGCAACAGCAGTGCATCATCGGCAATACCACACCAAGCAGGACTCGATGATTCCCATCCATGAGATGATTCGTGAACTGGAGACCCAAAGAGTGGTCAGCAAGACTTGCTCACCCTTTAATAGCCCCATATGGCCTGTGCGTAAATCTAATGGAGAGTGGAGACTGACAGTGGACTATCAAGGCCTGATCCGAGTCACACCAACACTGAATGCTGCCATATCAGACATGCTGGAGCTTCAGTACAAGCTGGGGTCCAAGGCAGCAAAATAGTGCCACCACTGACATTGCTAATGCATTTTTCTCCATTCCTGTAGCAGCAGAAGGCCGGCCACAATTTGGTTTCACTTGGAGCAGTGTCCAGTACACCTGGAACTGACTTTCCCAGGGGTGGAAGCACAGCCCCACCATTTGCCATGGACTGATCCAGGCTACACTGAAAAAGGGTGAGGCTCCAGAACACTTACAGTACACTGATGATATCATCATATAGGGAAACATGGTAGAGGAAATTTTTGAGAAAAGCAGAGAAGATAATCCCTATCTGAAATAGAGAGTTTTGGAGTTCACTTGAATTAACAGAATAAATTAATTTTAACCTTTTACTTGAGAAACCTCTGCCATGGTACAAAGGGCATAGGAAAATGCAAATCTCTGAAGCTTCTTGCATAAAGGACAATGCCAGAGAAGACCAGGAGATGCAAAGAACCCAGATAAAGGGGCTCCTCTGTCTCCAAGCTTATCAAAACCGACAGACGTACTCAGATAGGCACCAAAGGACCAAAAACGCATGCGCAGAGGAGAAAAGTTCAAAAGTTCAATCTTGAGGAAGACCACAATCTTCAGCCTCAGGAGACCACCAGAGACCACCGCGCGACCACCACCGCAAGCCACGCATGCCCAGAAGGGTGTGGACCTATTTAGCATGAGAGGCAAGGACAGGTGGGGCCAGGGATTGAATATGCATGGAAAAGTTGTGTAATGTATTGCATATGGAACACCTTTGTGAATAAAGATGTGGGTCAGACTGAGGCTCGGGGCACAAGTTTTTGGAGAACTATCTCGCTTGTGTCGGGCGCTGACATACATACCCACTTCATAACTACATCGAGTTGTGGAGTCTATTTATTTATTCCACGTATCGCTTCAAATCTTCCTGAAGGCTGGTTTTGCCAAAAAGCAAAGTAAGGTCCAGGAACCTGCCTAGGAAATCCAGTGTTTAGGAGTAAAATGGCAAGATGGATGTCATCAGATTCCAATGGATGTGGTCAACAAAATACCAGCTATGTCCCCACGGACCAGCAAGAAGGAAACACAGGATTCCCTAGGCATAGTGGATTTTTGGAGGATGCATATTCCAGATTACAGTCAGATTGTAATCCCTCTCTATCATGTGTGTTGGAGGTTAAAATTTTTCCTTTTTTTTCTTTTCTTTCTCTCAGTGAATTTTGTCCCATTTGTTGCCTAAGAGATGGGAGCAACCAATACTTACGAGACAAAAGAAGTGGCCAAGGTGGGGGGAAGGGTGCAGCTGGCTGCAGCCTCTTAGCTTGAAGGCTTTCTCTTGGGAAGTGCAGAGATACCACAAGATTTTGCCGAGGGGTCAGGGGGCTGGGCTCCGCTTCTCCCTCTCTCGCTCTCAGGATTGGAGTGGAGAGGTGTGGTTTTGTTTCCAGACTGTTGCTGCCCAGAGGATTCACTGACACTGCAGAGTTTTCATCATGCACAGCTTCTACTTACTGTGGGTGAGCTTCCACTTGCAAAAGCAGCTGTTTAACTGGGACACGTGAGCTGTTTAACAGCTCATGCCACAGCGCCCCCTGCAGCCACGGGGGAATAATCACACCTGCCCTGCCTGGCCAAGAGCCAACAGTGCCCCTGCCAGCTGTGGTCATAACTACACCAAAGGGGAAAGTGCTTGACAGCCGAGAGACGGCTGTTAATGGCTTTCTGTTTTCTTTGTTGTTGGTGCTGTTGTTGTTTGTTTGCCTTGTCGTATACTTATATTCTAGTAAAGAACTGTTGGGGTTTAGGATTTTTCCTTTTGTTTCTTTCTCTCAGGGAATTTTCTCCCATTTTGTCACTAAGGAACAATAACAAACGGGTATTTAAGAGAGACAAAAGAAGTTGCCACAGCTCAGGGGAAGGGTGCAGCCGGCTATTCTCTCTCTTTACCTGGGGGTTTCTCTGGGAAGGGCAGAGATACTGCAAGAATTGGGCTGGGAAAAGGGGTTGGGTGCAGCTCCTAGAACGCTTCCTGTGATCTCAGCATTTGGAAAGGAGAGAGGCTGCAGTTGCTGTGGGATGAATTCCTCACCACTGCAGGGTTCCATCTCCTGCTGCCTTTCTTCTACCGTGAATGGAGCTCTGCTCGTAAGAGCGGCTGTTGCACTGGGACCTTATTAACACCCTACCTCACCAAACAGAGGACTCTTCACCATCTGATTGGGTGCCTCAGGGGAAACCCCGGGATCCATGAGCCCCCTCCCCCCCCAAGGGAGCCTCTCTGCCATGTTCAGGAGCCGGGCTGCCACTGCCCAGCCCCCTGCCGTTTCTTTGCCACTGCTTCAGTTTTTCTGCTATGCTGTAGACCTTCACCTCCTGCCTGCCGGGATGTCTCACAGTTCCAGCTACAGCTGTGGAGTTTCTGATACATCTCATCTGCCACCCTGGGATTTTGCTCATTCCTGCTGTTCCAGCTTGCTGCTTCTGAGGGTCCTGCTGGGGCACCGGGATCGACTGCCCCTGGGGGTTCTTACAGCAAGTTTTTTTTCCCATTCCTTCCCATCTCAGTCAAGCCGCCATAAACTTCAAGCTTGCCAAGCTCACACTGGAGCGCCCCCTGCAGCCATGGGGGAATCATTGCACCTGCCCTGCCCCCCGGGAGACTGCCAGTGCCCCTGCCGGCTCTGACCATAACTACACAAAAAAGGGAAATTGCTTAAAGAGCAGGGAAGAGACTGTTAATTGGGTTTTCTAGTTTTTTTCCTTTTGTTTGTTGTTGCTGCCATTGTTGTTTGTTTGCCTTGTTATACATACACATACTAGTAAAGAACTGTTATTCCTCTTTCCATATCTTTGCCTGAAAGCCCCATAATTTCAAAGTTCTAATAATTTGGAGGGAAGAGGGTCACATTTGCCATTCCAAGGGAGGTTCCTGCCTTCCTTGGCAGACACCTGTCCTTCAAACCAGGACAATAAGACGTGAAAGAAGAATGGTTTCAAGTTGGACCCTGAATAACAACAAGCATCTGAAGAAATTAAACAGGAGATTGTTCATGCAGCAGCCCTTGGGCCAGTCAGGACAGGACAAAATGAGAAAAATGTACTCTACATTGCAGCGAGGGAGAATGGTCCTTCCTGAAGCCTCTGGAAAAGAGTACCTGGAAAGACTTGAGGATGAGCCCTGGGGTTCTGGAGTCCAGGATACAAAGTTACACAACTTTTCCATGCATATTCAATCCCTGGCCCTGCCTGTCCTCGCCTCTCATGCTAAATAGGTCCACACCCTTCTGGGCATGCGTGGCTTGCGGTGGTGGTCGCGCGGTGGTCTCTGGTGGTCTCCTGAGGCTGAAGATTGTGGTCTTCCTCAAGATTGAACTTTTGAACTTTTCTCCTCTGCGCATGCGTTTTTGGTCCTTTGGTGCCTATCTGAGTACGTCTGTCGGTTTTGATAAGCTTGGAGACAGAGGAGCCCCTTTATCTGGGTTCTTTGCATCTCCTGGTCTTCTCTGGCATTGTCCTTTATGCAAGAAGCTTCAGAGATTTGCATTTTCCTATGCCCTTTGTACCATGGCAGAGGTTTCTCAAGTAAAAGGTTAAAATTAATTTATTCTGTTAATTCAAGTGAACTCCAAAACTCTCTATTTCAGATAGGGATTATCTTCTCTGCTTTTCTCAAAAATTTCCTCTACCATGTTTCCCTATATGATGATATCATCAGTGTACTGTAAGTGTTCTGGAGCCTCACCCTTTTTCAGTGTAGCCTGGATCAGTCCATGGCAAATGGTGGGGCTGTGCTTCCACCCCTGGGAAAGTCAGTTCCAGGTGTACTGGACACTGCTCCAGGTGAAACCAAATTGTGGCCGGCCTTCTGCTGCTACAGGAATGGAGAAAAATGCATTAGCAATGTCAGTGGTGGCACTATTTTGCTGCCTTGGACCCCAGCTTGTACTGAAGCTCCAGCATGTCTGATATGGCAGCATTCAGTGTTGGTGTGACTCGGATCAGGCCTTGATAGTCCACTGTCAGTCTCCACTCTCCATTAGATTTACGCACAGGCCATATGGGGCTATTAAAGGGTGAGCAAGTCTTGCTGACCACTCTTTGGGTCTCCAGTTCACGAATCATCTCATGGATGGGAATCATCGAGTCCTGCTTGGTGTGGTATTGCCGATGATGCACTGCTGTTGCAGCAATGAGTACTTGTTGTTCGTCAACCCTCAGTGTAAGAGATAACATGACCTTTTTGTTTGTACCGAGATGTTTCAAGAAACAGGCTGAGATAAGAAACAGGCTGAGGTCAGTCTGTTCTGTAAATATGTAACCGCAAAGGCATGTGGGCGGACCTATGTTGCAATGGTATGTGCTTGAGAAATCCCCAGGTTTCAAGGACAACCGCGAGGAAGATGAGGCGTCTTCAGCCTACGACCACCAAGAGGCAGAGGAACGACCACCTAGCAACAGGGGGCGCAGGCGCAGATCATACTGACATGTACCCGGAAAGACGACAGGATAAAAGGAGACGGACTCAAGTGGATTGCGCGGCAGTTGGCGGAGCGCTGACTCCCCTGCCGTCCAGCGCTGTTTTGCTTCCGCTTTCATACATATACTGTAATCAATAAATTTCATTGATTGGCACAGATAGCCTCTTGTGCTCATTCATAACAATTTGGTGCCGTGACTCGGATCGTGGACCTGGGGAACCCCTCTCTGGGGGAGGCGCCCCAAATCCACTCCTTTGAGTGGGCCCAGTTTGGGGTTTCCCCTTCGTCCCGACTGACGAACCCAAAACGTTGAGAGGGAAGCAAAGGAAGGGTAACGGGCCCAGGAGACCCCCTTCAAAGTTTGTGCACAAAGTCCGGACGAAGACGCAGGACGCGTGAGTATAACGGAATCCATTCGGGCGGGGGTGGGATCCCGGAGTGCGGCGAGTGTGTGAGTTGTGTGAGAGGGGAGCTGACAGTCGGACTCCCCAGGCGAGTGTGGGCCCTTAGTAGTGCATTTCCCTAAGCCCGCGAGGGCCTGGGTCACGAACCAAGGGAAGCGATTGTGTTGTTGAGTGACTGAAGGCACTCCGGAGGATATGGGGCAGGGAAAGAGTAAATCCCCCTCCCCGGCGGGGGTAAAGCTTCCCCCAATTCCTAAGGATAGTCCCTTAGGGTTCATGCTGAATAATTGGGAACACTTCCCTGGAACTCCAGGGAAAGATAAGGCAAAAATGATACATTACTGTGTAGAAATATGGGGAGGGAAAGAGATTTCCAAGAAAGTCTTCTGGCCAGTATTTGGGTCATCAGAGGACTGGGTAAAGCAACTCTTGAATTTATGGGTGGCCAGTAAAAAGCCTCCTAATCCAGAGGAGATGAGTTATGCCCAGGTCTGGGTTGGGCATCCAGAAGTTTTTATGTATAAATTATCTGAAAAGTCAAGGAATAAGAAAAAGGGACGAGCAGAGGATTCACTGGTTGTCCCACCGCCGTATGCCCCTCCACCGAATGCGCCTCCTCCCCCGAATGAACCCCCCTCATCCGGAGAAGAAGACTCAGGTGATGATCAGCCCTCTGGCTCCCGGAGGGAAGGGGGTCCAGTAACACGCAGTCAAACGAGAGGCAGACTGTACCCTTTAAGGGAAATGCCTATGGGAGGGCCATAACCGGGGATAGGGTTTATCTCTGTTCCCCTAAGCTCAGGAGATGTCAGAGATTTCAAGAAAGAAATGGGAAGTTTGCTAGAAGACCCCCTGGGAGTGGCTGAAAGAGTAGATCAGTTTTTGGGTCCGAATATGTATACTTGGGGGGAGATGCAGTCCATTTTAAACATTCTATTTACGGCAGAGGAGAGGAATATGATTAGAACCGCAGGGATGAGAGTTTGGGATGCCGCACCGGGGCATGCTAATGACCCAGCAGATACCAAATGGCCCCTCCAGAATCCTAACTGGGATAATCAAAATGCAGCCCACAGGGCTAATATGCAGCATTTCCGAACCATTTTAATCGACGGGATTCGGGAATCGGTTCCAAGGGGCCAGAATATTAATAAGGCATTTAATGATAGGCAAAAGAAGGATGAGACACCTACGGAATGGCTAGAGCGATTGAGAAAGAGTCTCCAACTCTATTCAGGATTAAAGTTGGATGAACCGGCAGGACAGGCCATTCTCAAGGTGCAGTTTGTGTCGAAATCCTGGGATGATATTAGGAAAAAGTTGCAGAAATTGGAAGACTGGCAGGAAAGAGACCTATCCGAGCTGCTCCGGGAGGCCCAGAAAGTGTATGTCCGGAGAGAGGAGGAAGGACACAAAAGACAGGTTAGAATGATGGTTGCTGCGGTACGTGAAAGCAGGAAGGGAGACGAGAAACAGAAGCGGGTCCCTCCGAAGGGGATGGAAGGGAGAGATAGGCCAGGGAGGGGTGAGGGGAAGACTTGTCACTACTGTGGCAGGAAAGGACATTTTAAGAGGGAATGTAGGGTTAGAATTCGAGATGAGAAGGAATTCAAAGAAGATTAGGGGAGTCAGGGGCTCTATTTTATGGGGACCCGGAGATATCACCAAGAGCCCTTGATAAAATTAAAAGTGGGTCCCCAGGGCCAGGAGATGGAATTCCTGGTCGATACGGGGGCGGAAAGGTCGACCCTTCGGTTTCTACCCCCGGGTTGTGAGCTATCCCGTCACACTGCTACCCTAATTGGGGCAAAAGGGGAACCATTTGAGGTACCTGTTATTAAAGAAGTAATAGTGGAATCAGGAACCAAAATGGGGGTGGGAAACTTTTTACTGGTACCTGAAACAGATTTTAATCTTTTGGGAAGGGATTTGATTGTAGAATTAGGGATCCGAATTGAGGTAGTAGAAAAGGAGCTGATGATAAGACTTTGTCCGCTCCGGGTGGAGGATGAAAAGGAAATAAATCCGGAGGTTTGGTATAATCCGGACACAGTAGGGAAATTGGCAATAACTCCTTTTACGGTAAAAATTAAAAACCCTGAAATTCCAGTCAGAGTAAAGCAATATCCCATTTCCTTAGAAGGACGAAAAGGCTTGAAGCCCGAGGTCGAGAGGTTAATAGACAAAGGATTACTGGAACCATGTATGTCCCCCTACAACACCCCTATACTGCCAGTAAAAAAGGCAGACGGGTCTTATCGATTAGTGCATGATTTAAGGGAAATCAATAAACGAACAATTGCCCGATTCCCAGTGGTAGCTAACCCATATACCCTGTTAAGTAATCTGGGGCCGGAAAATCAGTGGTATAGTGTTATTGATTTAAAAGATGCATTTTGGGCATGTCCTCTAGATGAGGCCAGTAGGGACTTTTTTGCCTTTGAATGGGAAGACCCCGACACGGGGAGGCGACAACAATTAAGGTGGACGGTATTACCCCAAGGGTTCACCGAGTCCCCGAACTTATTTGGACAGGCCCTGGAGCAAATTTTGCAAGACTATAATACAGACCCAGAAGTGAAATTGATTCAATATGTGGATGACCTGCTGATCGCAGGAAAATGTGAAGACAAGGTCCGAAGGGAAAGTATAAAATTACTTAATTTCCTAGGACTAAAAGGACTAAAAGTATCTAAAGCAAAACTGCAGTTTGTAGAGGAAGAAGTGAAATACTTGGGGCATTATTTAAAGAAAGGCGAAAAAAGGATCGACCCGGATCGGGTACAAGCGATCCTCTCCCTTCCTTTACCACAAAGCAAACGACAGATTAGGCAGATATTGGGGCTCACTGGGTATTGTAGACAATGGATTGAAAATTATAGTGGAAAGGCAAAATTTTTGTATCACAAGTTGACCCAGGATGGACACCTTAAGTGGACAAAAGAAGAGGAATCCCAATTCCAAGAGCTAAAGGAAACCCTGGTTCATGCCCCAGTTCTTAGTCTTCCAGACTTGAACAGACCTTTTCTTCTATTTGTGAATGTTGCAGATGGAGTGGCTTATGGGGTACTTACTCAAGAATGGGCAGGGAAAAGGAAGCCAATCGCATATTTATCGAAAATCTTAGACCCTGTGAGTAGAGGATGGCCAGGCTGCCTGCAAATAATTGCAGGAAGCGCGATGCTGGTAGAGGAAACGAGGAAAATTACTTTCAATGCAACACTGAAGGTACTGACCCCACACAATATACGGGGTGTAATGCAACAGAAGGCAGAAAAATGGATATCGGATGCGAGGCTCCTTAAGTATGAGGGAATTTTGCTGGAAACCCCGAATTTCACTTTAGAAACCACTTCCCTGCAAAACCCAGCCTCGTTTCTTTTCGGGGAACCCGAAACTGACACCTTGTCCCATGATTGTGTAATCACTATAGAAGAACAGACTAAAATTAGACCCGATTTGGAAGAAGAAGAGCTGGAGGGGGGAGAGAGGTTGTTTGTGGATGGTTCCTCTAGGGTAATCGAAGGCCAGAGAAAATCGGGATATGCTATAGTGGGAGGGCCGAATTTGAAAATAATTGAATCTGGTGCCTTAGATAAATCCTGGTCTGCCCAAGCCTGTGAATTATATGCAATATTGAGAGCCCTAGAATTACTAAAAGACAAAGAGGGCACTATATATACAGACTCTAAATATGGGTATGGAATAGTGCATACATTTGGGAAACTGTGGGAAGAAAGGGGCTTAATGAACTCACAAGGGAAAGACTTAGTGCATCAAAGGCTAATAGTGGACCTCCTAAAAGCCTTGAGGGGCCCCACTAGAATAGCCATAGTCCACCTTAAGGGACATCAGCGGGGGATGGACTACCGGAGCAGGGGCAATAATGCAGCAGACCAGGAGGCCAAAAGAGCTGCACTACAGATATTCATCTTAAGAAAGGAAAAACAGAAAAATCCAGGGGAAGCCACAGGAGATTTGGGAGTAGCTTATCAAGAAAAGCTTGTGTTTACTAGAGAAGAACAAGACAAGTTCGAAAAGTTGGGAATAAAAGAGATATCAGGAAAATGGCAATTGAATGATGGTAGAGAAGTCTTGCCGAAGGCAGTGGCTCGACAAATGCTCAACAAAATGCATCAGAAAACGCACTGGGGTGCTCAAGGGCTCGTAGACCACTTTGCCACTCAATATATGACCATAGGTCTTCATGACCTGGCAAAGAACATCACCAGGGGGTGTCCAACTTGTTTGCGGGTAAATAGGAGAAATTTAAGGAAATTGCCTCTGGGAGGGAGGCCGGTGGCAAAGATGCCCTTTGCGAACCTGCAGGTGGATTTCACCGAACTTCCTCGGGTTGGGAGAGTAAAGTATCTTTTGGTTATAATAGACCACTTAACCCACTATGTGGAGGCGTTCCCCACGGCGAAGGAAACAGCCCGAACAGTAACTAGAATCTTATTAGAAGAAATAGTACCCCGATATGGAGTTCCCCAGACCATAGACTCCGATAAAGGCCCCCACTTCACCTCAAAGATAACACAATTACTGGCAGACACCCTGGGTATAAGATGGGAACAACACACTCCTTGGCACCCCCAAAGTTCGGGAAGAGTAGAAAGGATGAATGGGGAAATTAAAAAGCAACTGACTAAGCTAGTATTGGAAACTAAGATGTCATGGGTAAAGTGTCTTCCATTAGCATTGTTAAATATTAGAACTCAGCCACGGGCTGATGTGGGGGTATCTCCATTTGAAATGCTATACAGGATGCCCTATTCCCTTGAACGAGTTCATACCAATCCGAATATTGCAGATCAAAGCATCAATAAATATTTAAGCATACTAATGAAATATAAACAACAATTATGGGAAAAAGGAATGTGGGCTCAAAGACCACCACTAGATCTTGTATTACATCAGGTACAACCTGGCGATTGGGTCCTTGTCCGAGGCTGGAGGGACGATTCACTTACTCCGAAGTGGGAAGGACCATACCTCGTCCTAATTACCACTGATTCGGCAGTCTGAACAGCAGAAAAAGGATGGACGCATGCCAGCCGAATTAAAGGACCAGTGGATCCTACCCAGTTCGAACCTGGATCCCAGCAAAGGAAGGACTGGAGAGTTAAAGGGAGACCAGGAGATTTGAAGCTTACCTTACGGAGAGAGGACTCACAGCTTTGATGGACCTTGCGGGTTTTGAGGACCTTTGGGTGGGGGACAATTGGGATTTGCAGAAGTGGCTCATTGGAGACTCCGAAGCTCCAGGTTATTGTAAATATTTAGAAGATTTAGCAAATCAACCTTATTATAGGCCTGTAAGACTAGAGAACCGAGGGGAACCTTGGACTGGAGAGAGTCACGCCAATCAAGACGACATTAGAATGAAATGTAGTTGGCTAGACTGTAATTGTTATCCGTTTGTATGCTTTATTTGCAAAATTTGTAACAAGCGGTGGTGGACCCATTGTAGGAGGGGAAGGGCTCCTAAAAGCGTGTGCCAGCGTTGCTGGAGAGTGCAGCGTAAAGTCACTCAGGAGGTACTAAATTGGAAAGTAGCCAACCGGGAATTAAAGGCAGGTACCCCTGCCTGGTGGGAAATTTATACAAAAGGAATAAATCCTGACTTTCATTGCTATCACTCCAATGAACCCTCGGGGCCGTTCCTAACCGACATAGTAATAGTCAAGTGTCGGAAGCTCTTTAAAGAGCTCAGGTGTGACATCCCACAATTAAGAGAGCATAATTGGAATACTCGAAGATACAAGTGGAAGAGGGAAGGCATAACCCCTGAAGAATATCCCTGCTGTCGAGAAGATGGTTTACCCTGTAGCTTGTAGCAACCAAGTTGACAGGCAGGACAGAGGGATACCTCACGGTGGGGAAAAGAAATGCCCCTCTATCCAGTGGAGAATGTCGACCTGTATAATAGAAATCCGACCGGGCTCACAGAGAGATAGCACAAGAGAGAATTTGAGGGAAAATAAGAAGCTAATGTCACCAATGACCATATCCTACAAAGGATTCCACCTAGCTCTGCAGTTAGTTATATTGCTCTTAAGATGGCATGTTTGTGCTTGTAAATCGCATGAACCTTTTAAATGGACTTTAAGCAGGTGGGAGACTCATGACACCCTACATGAACTACAATCTATCATTTCTTCCGGGGCACCGAACTTTGTTGCAGGAGTATGCAACATGACCCAAGCTCCCTCTTGTGGGAAGCTTTTGAATATAACATCGTTCTATATGTGCCCGGCTTCAAACCCAGGGAAGGCATACTGTCATTGGCCAGGGCATTATTACTGTGCCTATTGGGGATGTGAAACTATAGCATTTGGGTTTACCCCAGGAGGAGGACCTGACAAGTACTTGAAGGTCAGCTATGGCCCTTTCGGATGTAAGAAGCCTGCGGCATGGATTCCTGGTTGTGTAGGGACGGTTGACCAGTGTTGGGGAAACTGCACGCATTTCTATTTCAATGTCACCCAACCTGATGACGTGGGATGGTTGGTAGGAAAAACTTGGGGAATTAGACATTGGCAAGAGGGAACAGACTTGGGAAATTTAATCCAGATAAAAAAGGAGCCGATTCCCCATGATCCCAGCCCGGTGGGTCCGAACCCAGCAATAAATGGAAAATTAGGCGTTAATGAAACATATTCAGGTGGTAACGAAAGTTCGGGGAGTACCTTTGAGAACACTACTGGTTCAGGTCAGCAGGTGCCTACTAAAAAATATACGGCATTGTGGGGAGTAATGCAAGCCACCTTTACTGTCCTAAATCATACCTATCCAAATATCACTGAGGGGTGCTGGCTCTGCTATATGATAAACCCTCCCTTTTATGAGGCCATAGGAAATTCCGCCAAAGCTAGAAGAGTTAATGGAACAAACCCTAAAGAATGCTTGTGGAAACAAGGGAAAGAAGATAGGACCCCAGGAGTAACCTTAGCACAAGTAAGCGGGAAAGGGAGATGTGTGGGAAAAGTGCCTGTAGATATGCAGCATTTATGCAACACAACAACCAGCATTAGAGGGGGTAATAAAACAGCCAAATGGCTTTTACCTGCACCCAATACCAAGTGGGTATGTAACACCCTTGGAGTTACCCCTTGTTTATCCATAGACCATTTCAATGAGAGTTCGGACTATTGTATACAAGTACTAATAGTCCCCCGCATATCATACCACCCCAGGGACTATGTATTGGAACATCAGATAACTCCTGAGCACCACCTAGTAAAAAGAGAGCCCTTGACGGTTCTCACTGTAGCTGTATTGCTAAGCGTTGGGGGGGCTGGGGTTGGGACCGGAGTAGCCTCCCTGGTAAATCAACAGCAAGGTATGAGAAATTTGTGCATCTCAGTAGACGAGGATTTAAGCAGAATAGAGAAGGCAATAGATGGGCTGGTAAAATCGGTAAGATCATTATCTGAGGTTGTGCTGCAGAACAGGAGGGGATTAGATCTACTGTTTTTACAACAAGGGGGCCTATGCGTGGCCCTGCGGGAAGAATGTTGTACGTACGCAGATCACACTGGTATTGTAATAGATACTATGGCAGAGCTACGCAAGCAAATTGAACAAAGGAAGAAAGAGAGGGAGTCCCAGCAAAGCTGGTACGAGACCTGGTTTACTCACTCCCCTTGGCTCACAACTCTCTTATCCACAATTGCAGGACCTGTAATTTTACTGATTTTGGCGTTAACCTTTGGCCCCTGTATTCTTAATAAAGCAGTAGCCGTAGTGAAGAGCCGTTTAGAAGCAGCCCATTTGCTGATGATTCGTACTAAATATGAACCCCTTACGGGGGAGGCGGGTGAAGATTACTTAGAACTTAGCAGGAAAGAACTAACCCGCTTTAACGAACAAAAAGAAGGTTAAAAAGAAAAAGGGGGGGGAATTGTAAGAGATAACATGACCTTTTTGTTCGTACCGAGATGTTTCAAGAAACAGGCTGAGATAAGAAACAGGCTGAGGTCAGTCTGTTCTGTAAATATGTAACCGCAAAGGCATGTGGGCGGACCTATGTTGCAATGGTATGTGCTTGAGAAATCCCCAGGTTTCAAGGACAACCGCGAGGAAGATGAGGCGTCTTCAGCCTACGACCACCAAGAGGCAGAGGAACGACCACCTAGCAACAGGGGGCGCAGGCGCAGATCATACTGACACGTACCCGGAAAGACGACAGGATAAAAGGGGACGGACTCAAGTGAATTGCGCGGCAGTTGGCGGAGCGCTGACTCCCCTGCCGTCCAGCGCTGTTTTGCTTCCGCTTTCATACATATACTGTAATCAATAAATTTCATTGATTGGCACAGATAGCCTCTTGTGCTCATTCATAACACTCAGCACTCCCAGAGCAGAAGGGTCTTATGAGAGGCCAGGCACAGTATTCATCTGTGTTGCTTCTGTCTCCACAGCAGTTATCCCTAAAGCACAATTGTTGCTACTGACTAAGAAAGCGGCACAGATGCCAAGAAGGCTGGTTTGCAGAACAGCAGTGGTATAAATGAACGCTCCAATTTATTAATTAAAGAAAATTTATTAAATGGTCCAAATATAAATTTAGAGAATAACAACAAAAAGCCACTATCAAAAAAGAAAAAAAGAGTCAGTGCCGAGCCCGGGATCGGCGCTGGGTGAGACACAGGTTTGACCACTACAGCATAGGGTCCCCTATGGTCACACCGACCATCCTGCTCCAGCGGTTTTTTATACAGTTTATTTTGCTCAAGGCAGGGATTTTGGAAATCGGGCTTTTCTTTCCATTCAAAGTCCCACATATTCATAGAGTCTCTTTTCTCTGCGCTGAGTTGAACAAAACTGTGTCTGGGAAGCAATGTATGCCAATCAGAGGGTTACTGGAACTCGATCGACATTGAGATGCATCTTCTTGATGGCTCTGGCTATCTCAATCTGAGATATTTATCAAGTATTCATCGCCTGGGTGTTCTTCAGATTACCTTGGAGAAGCACCCATCTTCCAGCTGGCCACGTCCATTCGTTTGCAAATTAGGTCCTTTTCTCCCTGCTGCCAGCTGCGGTTTTGAAATACTGTGAAGCAACCTTCCTGTCCCCCGCTTGAGTGCTTAAAAAAACCTTACAGGATTATTTCTTGCCAATATAACATATTTCACACATCTATTTCTCACAAGCACGAATTATCTAAAATACACATAACAGCAACTTTAATGCGAAAAAGTCTTCTCTTTATAGACTGACCTGACACATTCTACCTGATTGGCTAATTAACAAAAACACTTTTCTCACAAACAATTCTTGAGAAGAACAGAAAAACCAAGGTTAGAAAAGCACCTCCTGCAGGTTGTTTACAATAACAAGCTATCATAGTTTCTCTACAACTCCCTAAAAGTCTCACAAGTCTGCCACTTATCTCGTTTTCTTGCTCTCTGACCAGGCTGTCACATCCACACCCAATGATGCCCTTTTTGGTTGGTCTTTGAAATACCTGCTCCTGAGGTAATCTATGCCAAGGATACACAGAGCTTCTGGACCAGTCACAAGGGGGTGTTTTTGCCACTGTTTCCTGGTCAGGGCTTACTTCAGCTTTCAGTACAGTCAGTTGTTGGGATCCCCCTGTGTGGATGTGACAGCCTGGTCAGAGAGCGAGAAAACTAGATAACTTTTCCCAGAATCTGCCTGAGAGACTTTAGGGAGTTGAAGATAAACAATGATAGCTTATTATTATAAACAACCTGCAGGTGATGTTTTCCTACTCTCTGTTTTCTTGTTTTTCTCAAAGATTGTTTATAAGAAGGGCATCTTGTTAATTAGCCAATCAGGTGAAATGTATTAACTAAATGACCAATCAAATCTACCTGCATTGGAACAGCTTATAAAAAGGAGCAGTTCCAAATATATGGTGCATTATTATGCCAATCAGCCTTCTGATGAGTCTGTGTCATTTCTTACTCAATAGCGACACCCCTGTCACCCCAGAAATAGAGACATTCTGCCCCTACATGTCTAGATGGCATCAGGGTACATTGTGCTCAAGTGTCAACTAAAGCCTTTTACTCTCATGCGGTGCATCTGTGTTGGAGGTTAGGATTTTTTCCTTTTTTTTTTCTTTCTCCCAGGGATTTTTTCTCCCATTTGTTGCCTAAGAGGTGGGAATGACAGGTACTTAAGAGAGACAAAAGATGTAGCCAAGATGGGGAGGAGGCGGAAAGGTGTGCAGTTTGCTACAGTCTCTTAGCTGGGGGGGTTTTCTCTTGGGAAATGCAGAGACTGGGCTGGGGGCCAGGGGGCTGGGCTCAGTCCTCTCTCACTCTCACGATCATGGGATCAGAGGGGAGACAGGTGTGGTTTTGGTGCCAGACTGCTGCTACCCAGAGGATTCACTGCCACTGTGGAGTTTTGTCCTTTACTGCTTCCCCTTACCATGGGTGAGCTTCTGCTCACAAGAGAGGTCATTGAACTGGGACCTTTTCTACACCTGATCTCACTGGGAGGGACCTTCACTATCTGCTCAGGTGCCTCAGGGGAAACCCAGGACCCTGACCCTCTTCCCCTCTCCAGAGAGAGCATCTCCCGGCTGTTTGCGGGACCCCAGCTGCTGCCGCCCAGCCCTGCTGTTTGCTGCTGCTGCTTTGGGTTTTTTGCTACACTTGAACTTGACATCCCACGTCCAGATGGACCTCAGCTGCTCCTGCCACGGCTTTGGAGCTTTTTGCTACACTTTGTTTGCCACCCTCGGTGTGCTCGCCTCTGCTGTTCCAGCCCGCTGCTCCAAAGTTCCTGCTACAGTCCATTTCACCACCCAGAGTGGCACTGAGACTGGCTCCTTCCTGTGAGCTTTGCAAAAGGGAGCCACCTCCCCTCTTCCTTATTGCCTGAGTTGCCATTGCCAGCAGAGAGGCAACTGAGCTCACACCACAGCGCCCCCTGGATCAGCAGGGGAATAATTGCACTGGGTCTGCCTGGCCAAGAGCCAACAGTGCCCCTGCCAGCTGTGGTCATAACTACATAAAAGGGGAAAGTGCTTGATGGCTGAGACAAGGCTGTTATTTGGTTTCTGTTTTCCTTGTTGTTGCTGCCGTTGTTGTTGTTTGTCTTGTTATACATATACATACTAGTAAAGAACTGTTATTCCTTTTCCCATATCTTTGCCTGAAAGCCCCGTAATTTCAAAGTTATAATAATTTGGAGGGAAGGGGGTCATATTTTACATCCCAGGAAGGTTCTCGCCTTCCTTGGCAGACAGCTGTCTTTTAAATCAAGACAGTCTGATGTACCAGACCATTGGATCCACACAGTCCAATAGATTCAATTGTCCCTTTCCTTCTCCTGGCTGGAGGCAAGACCACTCTAGTTCTGGTCATGGTACTCAGACACTTCTTGTAAATATGACCTGCAGGTCCCTTCAAGAGGATCGGACATAATATCATCCCTTCTATTCTGCCTAGGGACTTGCCCACAATAGACCAGAGCGGCATTTATCTCTGACAAGTTTCCCGTGGTAGTCGTTCCTCCTTTCAACTCATGTAGCCATACTGCTAGGGCAGAGGTGGGTTGTCCATCCCACCTCTACATTTTCTCCATGGTCATGCAGGTAAAACTAGAGATTACCTCGTGGAGTGGACCCTCTCTCCATTGGTGGGGGGTGCCTGCTCCTAATAGCAGAGACTCTTGTCTGTACTGGTGGGGCATGGAAAATTTCCTCTCTAAGCTCCTCTCTTTAGCTTTTGGTGGCCCCCTAAACTTTCTTCTTTTAAGTTCCAGAAATCCTTGAGCAGTTTCTCTATGGATGAGATATGGACCCACAACAGGGTGGTGATAGTCTCTTTGTATATCCGGAGTTTGCCAACCAAAGTGCCCACTTAGTCTTCTCCCTCCTTCCATGACATCATAGTTTATTGGCTAGCATATGATGTTGGTACGTTCCATACAAATTTCAGCCACATCTGTGATGTACATTGGACACCGTCTGGATTAGTAGGGAATCGCTTGTCATCTGAATAAATTGTCCCCAGCACAGCTAATTCTCAGACACTGGATACACTGCTCCATGGTGTCCCCCTAGCCTTGGCGCACTGAAAGGTCTTCCTTGCAAAGGTATCTTTCCCTCACACTTGACAGGAGTTGCCTACAGAGGTTTAGAGGTTTTGGTCTTCTCCCAATGCCCTCATCAATACCCGCATCCTGGGACAGGGATCCCAGTTGCTTGACATCACTACCAACTAAGTTCATATTGTTGGCCGCAGCATTCCAGAATCAGAGCAGCCAGGTCAATAAGGACTCACCTGTCTGGTGGTTGAAATCTTTCCGCATACTGTGCAATTCACCCAAGGATAGGGATTGGGTAATTATCTCTGGCCCTTTCTCTTCCACTGGTTGTGAGGGTCCTGCATCCTCTTCATCCCTCAGTACACAAAGTGATTTGATCTTGGATTTCTTCTTCTGAATAGGGGTGACTGCTACTTGCTTGCACTGTCCCTCTGGTTCAGCTGCAGTTTGAATGGCCACAGTGCTTGTTGATCTGGTTTCCTTCCCCTCTCCTGAAGGTGCTGTACCATAACAAGCAGTGTCTGGTAGGCAGTGGTCAGGGCCCAGCATGTTGCATAACTTCACACCTCTGAAACTGCCACAGCATTTTTCCTTCACACATTTTATCACTTTAACAGGGTCCTGTAGTTGTTCAGGGGTGAACCTCAAAACCACTGGAGAAGTCCTCCAAATACTGGCTTGTGTACTCCCACATTCCATGCCACTCATGATTATCTGCCCCCGGGGCAGGCCTCTGGACAACCTCCGTACAAATCTTTGTCCTGTCTCTAAACATGTTGTAGACCATACAGAGGAGACATAGCAGAACTAACAACAAGATTATGCTGTCCTTAAAATCCAGAGAGAATTCAACATTGTCAAAAACTGTTGTAGCAGACCTGAAGGAGGAGAAGGACATGGAAGGCTGGGATAAATAATCCTCTCCTGTTCCCCCCACAGGCTGGGTACACTTATTAATGAATCCCCAGAGGTAGCAGCCAAGGCCAGAACAGGCAAACAACACTAAATACACATCCTAAATAGCCCTCATTGCCCTTGATGTTATCATGTCATAAATCAACATCACACAGTACATTACCAGAGCAATCCTGATCCCTGTCCCTATGTTGACAAATGTTATCACAAAGAGCACATATAGGAATAGATACAGGACTAGGAGCAACACCCACATGAACAGACCAAGCAACATGTTAACCAGGGAGTTCTGGACCTAATACACAAATGCTTTGACCACAATTGTTATTTTACCTTCTCTCTCATGCTCACATTGAGGTGCTAATTGATGTGCTGGTTTTGAGTACCAACAGGGAAACTAAACTCTAAAAAAGTCACTCCCCTTTCCCCCACCCCCTCCGACAATGAAGGGACAATATGGAGAGATTATAAATTAAAATACCAATTTACTAAAATCACAAATAACAACACTGACATCAATAGCAAAAAGTACACAAAAAGAAGATGCCCTACCCAGAAAGAAGAATGTACCACTGGGAACAAAGAAGAACACTCCCCAAAGACAGCACCTGACATGATCTCCAAACAAAGGAAAAATAGCAAACAGTCCCGTGGCAGTGGTGACTGTGGCTTGGGCTCCACACGGCTTGGCTGGGCTCCACAGAGGCTTGGACTTCATGCGGTTTGTCTGGGCTCTGCTGTGACTTGGGCTTCACAAGGGTCAGCTGGGCTCTGCTATGGGCCGCTGGCACTCTCGTTGTTTCTTTTTCTCGGAGCCCAGTCTTGGGCTCACCATCACTGTCCTTCAGCACCAAACCACAAAAGCCATAGCTCGGAGGAATGGGAAAGGGACTACCAGTGGCTGAGAGGAGCTAGGTCTGCTAAACTGTCCCCAATACCTTCTCCCCAAAGACTACAAGGCAAGATGGCCCCCTTCTGGCTTCTGGCCCCCAAGCCTTTCCTACTGAAACCACACACCCCAGCAGTGATGTGAGTGGTATCAAATACTCAAAACCAGTGCTCCAGTCCCTGGCTTTGTAACCATATCAGGGCTCAAGACTTGCAAAAGACTTGTAAAAATTCTTCCTTCCTATACTCTCTGCTGTTGCCTTCTGCATTTGACATTCCTTAGTAAGAGTCAGAACACAGTGACATAACAATCACAAACCTAACACTGTCAAAATACCAGGGATTTACAAAGCAACAAAATCAAATATATTTGCAATGAAAACATTAGAAAAAACATCAGTTGCCAACTGGGCTTAAATCACAAAAACCAGGAAGTGACACTTTTTTAAATTACCATGATGAACAATATATTTTGCTTAATTAACAGTAGCTTCTATCAGAGTTTTATAGATTTGTGAACCCAGTATTTTGGGTTCTTTTAAACACAAGATTTCTGACCCAAATCCATACCTTTCTTTGCGGCAATCACCACAAAAATGGAGTTCCCTAACTTACTACATATTATCCACATACAATGATTCAAAAGACTAATAATCAAAACACACTGTTGCTAATCAGTGTAGCATGGATATCTACATTTGTTTTATCAGTTGACTTCCCAGAGCATTCTGATGTACTGGTGTTCTGGCTTGTAAGTTAAGCATATATTCTATTTGCCATCTGTTGGAGGTGGGCAGTTTTCTTATCTCTTCCAAGAACAATGTCTCCCTCCGGGGAGATATCTTCTGTTAATGGGCCATTGAATGACTCACTGCGTGACTGATGGGGTTGCATCATCCCATTGTGAGATGCTCCACCCAGAGGGAAGAGCCAAGCATCCCTACCTGCATAAAATCAGCATTTTTTGAGACATGAACTCAGCCTCTTCGTTGTATTCCCAAAGGAGCAGCTTCTTCTCTGCTGGATTCCCAGAGGAAGACCAGGCCCATCTACTCTATCACCAGACCTTCAGAGAAAACTACACCCTTCTACAGGACCACCGCTTCATCAGCATTTCATCTGCCACTCTAGGAGGAGCAGCCACCACTTAACTGGACTATCACCAACACCCTGACTCCGCAGGGTGTCAGGTTTCTGACTCCATAAGTAGTTTTCTTTGCACTAACTACATTTTACTATTATTATTATTTAGTTTTTTTCCTAGTAAAGAACTGTTATTCCCATTCCCATATCTTTGCCTGAGAGCCTTTTTATTTTGACATTGTGGTAATTCGGAGGGAGGGGGGTTTACCTTTTCCATTTCACAGGAGACTCTAGCCTTCCTTCACAGACTCCTGCCTTTTCAAACCAAGACAACTGGTAATACACTATGAACATCTGAGTAAATTAATTTTCACTGATTTGAAAATCTGTCTTTGGAATCTGTTAAACATTTAAACTGAAATGAATATGTGCATTGTCAGATTGTTCTGATCAAGAAGTTTCTTTTTTTATGACACTTATAGACAACTGGTGCAAAAAAATGTTTGAAAGACTTCTGTAGAAAAGTCAACAATCCCGATTCAGTTCCTAGTTGAGCACAGCAGTTTCTTAAACATTTAAAGTGTTAAATGCACAAAAGACAGTTCACCTACAAAATCTTACTAGTATTTAAAGAAAAAAATCCACCACAACAAACAAAAAAAAACCACAAAAAAAACCACTGCAGGGGAATCATAATCTTATATATTAACTTTTTTAAGAAGATAATTTCTACATGCTTTATCAAGACTAGAACAAAGATACCTACATTTAAGTAGATATTCCCCCCTGAAGATTTGTCAACATAGAATGAATTTTGTGACAGACAATCTGCTCATTCAGGAGACATATCTGTACCTCCTAGAAAGCAATAACTACTGGCCTAGGAAGTCTTTCCCATTAACAGTAGCAGAATAGCTGGACAAAAGGCACTAAAGAACCATAGATCCAATTGTCCCTCATTTCTTTTAGTACTAACCCATTAACAAACACTCAAAAATCAAAAATCTGAAACACCACAGTTAAAAACAGAATTGGTATTGATTAACTGAACACATCCAAAGGGGAAATATTCTGCTCCTTCTAGGAAGATCCAGGGGTTTTTTTTAAGAGTTAATTCAGGCATGTCCTTTGTGCCCTAAGCAGTCTGTACATCCATATACTCAAGTATCTTTCCTCTCTCTCTTTTATGCCACTCCCTTAAAATAAAGCAAATATTCAAATATTTTGGTTATTCTTCTGGAGATTCTAGTAATGCTGACTGACAGGCTGACAACTGTATATAATATTTGACACTACTCCAACTTTTTGGAATTATCATCACCAACTGAGATGTCTCTCCTTTACCTAGCCAGAAATTTTCAGTTTTCACTCTCCTATTCCTCCATATCTGAATAAAACTGGTCAATATGTTCAGAAGGAATGGGAGACATGAAGAAATTGCAAATATGTGCAAGTTTACTTTTCATAGGCATCATGGTTTGACACTGGCAAAAAGCCAGGCACCTACGAAAGTCACTCACTCACCCTCCCCTGCCACAGTTGGGCAAAGGAGAGAAAAAATTAATGAATGGTTCATGAGGTGAGGTAAAGACTGGGAGAAAACACTCCAAGGGCAAAACAGGCTCAACTTCGAGGTACAAAGTGAATTTATTAACAACAGAATCAGAGGAGGATAATGAGAAGTAAAATAAGCCTTTAAAAACACCTTTTCTTTCCCCAACCTCTCTCTCCTTCCCACCGACAATGCAGGAAACAGGGCGTGGGCGTTTTGGTCAGTTTGTCACCCGAGGTTTTCTTCTGCTGCTCTGGGAGAGGAGTCTTTGCCCTGCTATGCTGTGGGGTCCCTTCCCACGGGACACAGTTCTCCGTGAACTTCTCCAGCGTGGGTCCAATCTCATGAGCAGCAGTCCTTCCAAAACTGCTGCAACATGGGTCACTCTTCCATGGGGTGCAGTCCTCCAAAGACAGGCTGCTCCAGCTTGGAAGCAGGGGCCTCCTCTCTCCACCAGGTCTTCCACTGGATCACAGCCTCCTCAAGGCATCTACCCACTCTGATGTAAGCACCTCCCCCAAGGTCTGCAGGTGGACCTCTGCATCCCCTGTTGTCATAGGGTGACTTTATGATGCTTGTATCTCCAATTATCTGTTCTGCTCATGCTGGATATTGAATTTATATTAGGGAGGCTTTTGATGCCATGGGTATTGAAACTAGTGACGGTGAATTTGAATGCCTATGGGTGAGAATTAAGGGGAAGGCCAACAAGGCTGACATCCTACTGGGAGTCTGTTATCGACCACCCAACCAGGAAGAAGAAGTGGGCAACTTATTCTATAAGCAGCTGAAGAATGTTTCAGGATCACCAGTCCTTGTTCTTGTATGTGATTTTAACCTACCAGACATCTGCTGAGAACTTAATACAGCAGAAAATATGCAGTCCAGGAAGTTCTTAGACTGTGTGGAGGATAACTTTTTGTTGCAGCTGGTGAGTGAGCCCACCAGGGGAGGGACTATGTTAGACCTGTTGTTTGCAAATGGAGATGGGCTGGTGGGAGGTGTGGTGGTTGGAGTCTGCTTGGGGCATAGTGATCATGACATAGTTCTTGATATTTGGTGAAATCAGGAGGAACACTGTCATGGTTTGATGCTGGCGCAATGCCAGCACCCCTATGAAAATGCACTTTCTCAAATAATTGCTGTGAGGTGTGATGAGGAACAGAGCAGAGCAGGCTTAAACTTAATAACAAAGGAAAAAAAACTTTATTAAACTACTACTACTATAGAAGATACACACACTAAAATCTAGGATGAAGATTCTCTAAAACACCCCTCCTCTCCTCAACTAATTTCTCACACAAAACTACAGTGAGACAACACCCAGGATTCCTGATCAAGTTGCCGCCCTTCAGATAATCAATACTCAGTCCCTCAAAGGAAAGAGAAGTCTCTCTTGCACCACAGACTCCCCCAGGAAACACAATTGCCACCCTTGTGTTTCCATGTCACACAAGACAACCGCCCGGAGAAAATCTGCCAGTGTGATACTCTCCTTTCCATGTCACAGTGCTCTCACTACTGTGCGTGGACAGACTGCTCATAGGGCTCCTTTAAGGATGCTTTGCTACGGACTAGAAGAGACAACAGTTCAGCATCTCATCTTGGGACTACAGTCCCTCCCCATTTTCCCCCTGGGGCTGAGGGTCTAAGAACAGAGATCATCTTCTTCTTGAAGACAGAGGGCATCACCATTTTCTCTTCAGCTTTCTTCTGTTCTCTCCATTCTTGTGCTGGCAGTTGCTGAAGCAGGTCTCTTTGGTTCACCACTGCATCCCTCTAAAATGCAGTCTCTATTGCAGGAGAATTTGGTTCAGTCTATGGCTAGCAAGAAAGGTCCAGTTAAAAGCCACTCCATCATCTCCTCCCACTTAAAAATTTCTTCTTCTAACATCTCAGGTCCCAGACTGTCTCTCTTCCTCTATAAATAAAGGAGGAGTAATATTTTATAAAGCCTTCATTTTCCAGGAAAGGGTTAAAAGTTCAGACTCCCCGGACGGCTGAAATCTCTGCTCAGAACTCCAGCTCCCCCACTGGACATCCTCCCCCCCCCCCCCCCCCCCCTTCTCTTTCTCTTCTGCCAGCAAATTTACAGGTGCTGTCTGGACTCTCTGTCTCTTCCCTCTGGGGGGGGACGACAAAGGCATCTCTGCTTCTCTCCACTCTTCTGTCCGCAGGAGCTGGCTTGGTTCCAGTCTTTCAGCCCCCTCTTCCTACCTCGACCAGGTCACATGGCTTCCCCTCCCCCACCCAGCCCATGGCTGGGCAGGGGAGGTCTGCACTCATCTGACAACCGGAACTAAAGAGAGAGCTCCCCTGGGAGTTCTTGTTTTTAACCCCCTGTGTTCTCAGAGGCATGTCCATACTTTCAGTTGTCACTTTAGGTGCTAATATCTAAACCTGACCACTGATTGGTTTGACTACTAACTTCCTGAGAAAATTCACTTCTATGTCAAACCACGACACACACCAATAAGACTTTTACATTGGACTTCTGGAGGATAGTCTTTGGCCTATGTAGGAGACTTATTCAGAGAGTTCCTTGGGAAGCAGCCCTTAAAAACAAAGGATTCCAGGAAAGGAGGGCATGCTTCAAAACAGAGATCTTGAAGGCACAGGAACAGACTGTCCCTGTATGCTGAAAGATGAATCGATGAGGCAAACATCCAACCTGGATAGGCAACGAAGTTTTGAAGGAACTTAGGAATAAAAAGAGGATGTATCATCTTTGGAAAGAGGGTCAGGTCTCTCAGGAAATATATAAGGAGTTGCTAGGGCATGTAGGAAAAAAATTAAAGAGGCCAAATCTCAGTTCAAAGCTAATTTGTACATTTTTGTAAAGGATAATAAAAAATGTTTTTACAAATAGATTAATAGTAAAATTAAGGGTAAGACCAACCTTTGTTCTCTATTGGATGTGGGAGGAAACTTAGTAACTGCAGATGAGAAGGCTGAAGTGCTTAACACCTGCTTTGCCTCCGTCTTTAGTGGGAAGACGGCTTGTCCTCAGGACAACTGTCCTCCTGGGTTGGTAGATGGTGTCAGGGAGCAGAATGGTCCCCCCTGTTATCCAGGAGGAGGCAGTCAGAGAACTGCTGAGCCACTTGGATGTTCATAAATCTATGGGACCAGATGGGATCCATCCAAGGATGATGAGGGAGCTGGAAGATGAGATTGTGAAGCTGCTCTCCATCATTTACCAACAGTCCTGGCTCACTGGTGAAGTTCCAGATGACTGGAAGCTGGACAATGTGACACCCGTTCACAAAAAGAGTAGGAAGGAGGATCCTTGTAACTATAAGCCAGTTAGCCTGACCTCAGTACCTGGTAAGGTAATAGAGCAGTTTATATTGAATGTCATTATGCAGCACTTACAGGATGGCCAGGGTATCAGACCCAGCCAGCATGGGTTTAGGAGGGGTAGGTCATGTTTGACCAACCTAGTCTCCTTTTATGACCAGGTGACCCACCTGGTGGATTCAGGAAAGGCTGTGGATGTTGTCTATTTGGACTTCAGCAAGGCCTTTGACACTGTCTCCCACAGCACACTCCTGGAAAAGCTGGCAGCCCACAGCTTGGATAGGTGCACTCTTTGCTGGGTTAAGAACTGGCTGGATGGCCGGGCCCAGAGAGTGGTGGTGAACAGTGCTGCATCCACTTGGTGGCCAGTCACCAGTAGTGTCCCTCAGGGGTCTGTGCTGGGGCCAGTTCTGTTCAATATTTTTATTAATGACATGGATGAAGGTATTGAGTCTTTCATTAGTAAATTTGCAGATGACACTAAGCATGTGTCGATCTGTTGGAAGGAAGGAGGGCTCTGCAAAGATACCCGGAACGGTTGGATGGATGGGCAGAATCCAGTAAGATGGCATTTAATAAGTCCAAGTGCCGAGTCCTGCATTTTGGCCACAATAACCCCCTGCAACACTATAGGCTGGGGACGGTGTGGCTGGACAGTGCCCAGGCAGAAAGGGACCTGGGGGTACTGGTCGACAGCTGGCTGAACATGAGCCAGCAGTGTGCCCTGGTGGCCAAGAAGGCCAATGGCATCTTGGCCTGTATCAGGAATAGTGTGGACAGCAGGACCAGGGAAGTAATTCTGATGCCTTAAGTTTTAGTTTTCATGTTTTTCAGATTCTGTGCTGCTTTGGTGTGTAGCTCTGGGCTTCATGTTGGGTGTTGGCAAGT
This sequence comes from Anomalospiza imberbis, assembly GCF_031753505.1. Lineage (NCBI taxonomy): Eukaryota > Metazoa > Chordata > Aves > Passeriformes > Viduidae > Anomalospiza > Anomalospiza imberbis. The sequence continues at coordinate 5,037,090 of NC_089720.1, forward strand.
TCTCTTCACAGGGTAGGTGGACAAAATCCTTTTCCACCTTGACCAAGGAAAACCGTTACAAGCTCCAGGCCCATAAAAGTATAAACAATGGTGAATTGAAGAGAGAAAAACAAGGAGGATGGAACTTCATAACCTAAAGCTGTAATTGGACAATTAACTCCAATATGCAAATGGATCAAAACTTATAAGGGTGTGAGACCTTGTGATCGGTCATCCATTTTTGTGACCTGTCGCCCTGTTCTTTTAAAAGTTTTCTATGCCTTCTGATGTTTACATATTTCTACTGGAGTTTCTCAGGCACTGTCATGTAAATAATGATTGTTTTGCATTCTTCTTTGTGGGAGAAGAGAATTGATGGACTGTTGGTTTGACCAGTGTGGTTGGAGAGGTGGCAATTTGATCCTCCAATCCACTGTCACTTTTGGAATTCTATATGTTGCAAGGTCAGGAATAAACTTCCTCTCTTTTCCCTCTTTTGCATCTAGTGTGAATGTGTGAGTTATTTTGTGTTGTAGTGCAACATCTGGTGGCTGCCGTGTGTAGGACAGCCGTGGGTGAGGTCTTTTAAATCTTGACCCTCTCTCTAATTCTTTCTGCCTTTTTTCCTTCTCAGCCTCCCTGCTTTCCTGTTTGCCTGCAGTGATTCTGGTCAGGGCAACCCCTGTGATTTCTATGGAGGGCTTCCTGGTCTTGGATGTCTGGAAAGCTCTTCTGGAGCAAAAGAGGGTTTCTGTTCTTTGGGATAGCTTTAAGCAACTGTTTTACTGGGGCAAAGATCATGGGTTCTTTTCAGCCCCTGAGGAGGCATTCTCCAGGGATGCGTGGGGTCTCCTAAGAGAACACCTCATGGGCTCTCTCTCTGCTGGTTATAGTGCAGGCATGGTGGCAATGCTGCTGAAATGGAGACGAATTGATAGGCTTTGGCGGGACTCCAGCGCCCCAGCCTCTGAACGGGGTGATGCTGAAGTCTTTTTGGAGGCTGAGGTGAATCTTGAGTCTTTGCGCGGATCGGTGCCTTCCCCTTCCGCCAGGAAGCTGTGCTGGGTGACAGTTCCGGCTCGGATCACGACTCTGGTTCCTCTGGGGTGGATTGGGCTCCTGGCCAGCAGATGGGCTGAGCCCCGCGGGCCTCTGGGGGTCCCGCAGAGTCGGCGGTGCCGACCCCGTCCCTCTCAGTGCCGGGGGGGCAGTGGAGCGGGGCTGAAACACCCTCTCTCTGTGCCTTTCCGGTGTTCGGGGAATACGGGGAGCCCCTGGCTCAGCCTCCACCTCTGCTGGAGCCTGATTCGGTGACAACACTTTGTCCAAACTGCGGGGTTTCCACAACATATCCCTTGGGGGCGGTGGGAGCGGAGTCAGCTGCTCCCCCCCGCCACTCTCCCATTCGGGGTCGACGTAATTGATGGATTCTGTGTCTGTGCACCCTGCCGGGCATGCGCAGGTGGAGGAAGCCGCCGGAGGCGGGACGTGTGTCGACTTTCTGTTGGACCCTGCCCTGGTGGGCAGGTGGCCCGGCCCGCTCTACCCCTGTGAGGCAGTGTCTGCTATGGGCTCCCACGTCATGGGCGGGACTCTTTTGGGTACGGTTCCTGATGGCCCTGTCCCTGCGCAGCCTGTGCCGGGCCCCGTGGCCAGGGCGCAGAGCAATGGCCCAGCTCTGTGAGCTGTGTCTCTCTCTGCGCACCACTCTCCCCCTGTGCCAAGGGAGGGTGGCCCCGGGGGGGGGGGCCGGCGGGGGCTGGCGCGTCTCCACCGCCTGTCCCTCCTGCGGGTACCGGGGCTGCAGCTAGTGCAGGCACTGCAGTGCTTACCTTTGTCGCAAAAGGTGATGTGGCCGGCGGGAGACCTGTGCTTCCCCGGGGCCGTGGGTCTTCTTCCTCGGCTTTGTGGACATTTCCGCCGTGTCAGGTGACTGTACATCCGAGGGAACATGAGCGGTTTTGGTGGGAAGTCAAAGCTAAGGATGAGTATGTGCTTGATTGTGCCTCTGTGTGTAGCCTCCCGAGGTGCAGAGCTGGCTGCTCTGGCCCTGCTGATGCTGCAGGGGATGCAATATCGGGTGGTGTTGAGCTGATTCCCAGTCAGGCATCTGCTTCTGTCCCTGTGGAGTCCACGGGATGGGACTTAGCAAGAGCTGCCACCTTACCAGGGGATCTCCAGGCTTTCCCTGTGCTCAGGGGCGTTGCTCATAATGCCCATCAGTCTTTACGGCTTTGACGGAACTCCATGATAAGGTTGGAAAATATGGTCTGGGCTCTGTGGAAGTCATGCAGATGCTTCGAGTGCTTGCTGCTGATTTACTGACACCTTATGATATTCAAAGCTTGGCTCGTGTTCTTTTTCAGCCTGTAGAATACAACCTTTTTGAGTCTAAATGGACCCAGCTGGCAGCCAGAGCAGTGGAGCGAAATGCTACGTTGGGCCAACAGGACGTGTGATTAGTACTGATGTGCTGCTAGGCACAGGCAATTATGCTGATCCTCATGGGCAGGCTGGTTTTGCTCCCCTGGTGCTGGATCAGTGCCAGACAACAGGCATGGCAGCATTGATTCAGACCATAGAAGTGGCTGCTCCAAAGGAGTCATTTGTGACTGTTGTCCAGGGAGCTGATGAGTCTTTCCTATGATTTGCAGACAGTCTGTCTGCCTCTGTGGAGAAGCAGGTGGGAGATCCTGAGGAAAGGAAGCTTTTGCTTAAACACCTTGCGAGAAGTAACTGCAATGCCAATTGTAGGAGAATCATAGAGGCTCTTCCTGGTGATCCTTCTGTCCCTCAGATGGCAGAGGCCTGTGCAAAGGTAGGCACCTCAGGTCATTAAATGGCTGCCTTGGCTACTGCTGTGCAGCCTGCCGTGGCTACTGCTGTGCAGATGGTCTGGGTGATGCCACAGGTCAGGCAGCAACAGCAGGGGAATGCTCAGGCCAGCAAGAAACGGAGAAAGAAGGTACAGCAGGTCGCAACTCCCTTGTTTTTGTGTGATCAGTGTGGAAGGCCCAACCATACTGCAAATGTCTGTAAGGCGACTGCTCATGCTAACGGCAAGGTGTTGCTGGGCTCAGGAAACAAGAAGCAGAGTGCGAAGGGGAGATGTGCCCAGACACAAGCTTCTGTCCAAGCCCCGGTACCAATGGAGGTCTGCTTAGCCGGCTTGCAGCCAGCACCCACGGCTCAGCAGGTGTTGATGTCTGCACAGCAGCAACAGTTGTCATAGATTCTTGCAAAATACACAAGGTTCCCCTGGATGCTGATGGTCCCTTGGGTGAGGGCATGAGTGCTCTCCTTATGGGGGGGTCTAGTGCCATCCTTCAGGGCATCATTGAACACATAGGACTCATGATGCAAATTTCACAGGACAGATTTGTGCCATGGTCTCCACACCCACCCCCCCACCCCCCCCCCCCCCCCATCACTATCCCGAAAGGGACACAAATTGCTCAACTTGTGCCTTTTAAGTCTTCTGTTCGCAGGACAGTTGATCAGTCGCGAGGTGACTGCAGCTTTGGATCCACTGGGCTGCCTCGTCCCGAGATGCTGTGTACCCTGTCCATCCCTGGTGCGACGCTGCTGGAGATCTGTCTCCACAAGCTTCTCGAGAGCAGCGCGGATGTCACAGTTCTCTCCCTTGCTGCTTGGCCCCTGGAGTGGCCCTTGGATCCGGTGGAGACGTCTATTGTGGGATTGGGAGGAACAGCGCGTTGCTACGTGAGCCAGCAACCTGTGCTGATCGCGAGCCCAGAGGGACAGACGGCCATGATTCGGCCTCATGTTACTTCAACTAGTGTTAACCTCTGGGAGAGGGATGTTCTATCCATGTGGGGGGTGAGCATCGAGACGGATTTTTGATGGGAGCCACTGCGATGAAGGGTGCAGAGTGTCCTATGCCTCCTTTACAGTGGCTGGTGGACAAACCCGCCTGGGAGAACCAGTGGCCCCTCCCTCAAGACAAATTAGTCGCCCTTCAAAACCTGGTGTCATCTGGAGCCATCTACCAGTCCCTGGAACACTCCTGTCTTCTGCATCAAGAAAAAAATCTGGGAAGTGGAGGTTGTTACAAGACCTCAGAAAGGTCAATGCCATGATGGAAAGCATGGGAACATTGCAGGTGGGCATGCTGTTGCCTACCATGCTTCCCACAGATTGGCCGATCCTCATAGTGGATTTGAAGGATTGTTTTTTTACAATTCCTTTGCATACTGATGACAGACCAAAATTTGCCTTCTAGGTGCCAGCAATCAAAAATGCTGAGCCCGCACAGCGATATCAATGGAAGTTTTTGCCCCAGGGCATGCAAAATTCTCCTGCCATATGCCAATGGTATGTGGCCCCGTGCCTTGTCTGGAATTTGCAAGCAGTTTCCTGATGCCCATCTTTATCATTATATGGACGACATTTTGGTGGCTGAGTCCATCCAGGATGAGCTGCTGAGGATACAGCCTCAGTTGCTCAATGCTTTGCATTCTCATGGGCTGCAGGTGTCTCCAGAAAAGGTTCAACAACAACCTCCTTGGAAGTATTTGGGGGTCAAAATTCTGGAACGGACAATCCGGCACAAGGAGGTGCAATTTGTGCATTCAGTGAAGACACTGAATGATGCCCAGAAATTGGTAGGTGTCATCACATGGTTACGTCCATACTTGGGACTGACCAACGCACAACTGTCTCCTCTGTTTGATTTGTTAAAGGGAGACTCTGATTTAGAGTTGCCTCGCACATTGACCCCTGAGGCACATCAGGTGCTGGAGGAGGTTCAGCAAGCCCTTTCTGCTTGCCAGGTTTATTGCATTGATCCTTCCGTTGATGTCACTGTCTTCATTACCGCTCCAGATTCGCATCCCACAGGCATCATTGGCCAATGGAGGGACAAATGGTCCAATTCTTTGCACTTCCTGGAATGAGCTTTCCTGCCCCATCAGCCGCAGAAGATGGCAACTACATTGTTTGAGCTAATTGCTCACTTGATAATCAAATGCTGGCAATGGTGTTTGCAATTGATGGGTGCAGATACTGCAAAGATCATATTCCCAGTAGAGTGGGAGGATTTTGACTGGAGCTTTGCACACAGTGTGTCCCTGCAAAGTGCTCTGGAAAACTTTTCAGGGCAGATCACTTATCATCTGCCCAGCCACAAACTACTGCAGGTGGCAAAATTCACACAAATCTCTTTGCAGCCCAAAAATAGTCAGGAGCCAGTGCAAGGACCGTCTTCACTGATGGTTCGGGGAAGACAGGGAAAGCCATTGTTACTTGGAGGGACGGATCTGAGTGGCAGGTTCTGGAAGGTCATGAGGATGGGTCAACCAAATTGGTTGAATTGAGGGCTGCTGTCATGGCATTTGAGAAATTTTCCCAGGAACCTTTCAATTTGGTCACAAATTCTGCCTATGTGGCCGACATCACACAGCGATTGGGTCATTGGGTTTTGAAGGAGGTCAGTAATCCTGCCTTGTTTCATTTACTGAAGACCTTGTGGTGTGCCATTCAGGCCCGGGTTCATCCATTTTACATTCTGCATGTGAAGAGTCACACCAAATTTCCAGGGTTTGTAGCAGAAGGTAACGCGAGGGCTGACAAGTTGGCTAATCCAGCGTGGGTAGCACCTCAGCCAGACACACTCACGCAGGCCAAGGCATCGCATGGGTTTTTCCATCAGAACGCACATGCCGTGTGGAAGCAGTTTCAGTTGATGCCAACTGAGGCTTGTGACATTGTCAAGTCGTGTGACAACTGTCACGCGCTTGCTGCGCCTTTGCCAGCAGGGGTAAACCCCAGAGGCCTTAGGGCCTTGCAGCTTTGGCGGACCAATGTCACCCAGATTGCCAAGTTTGGCCAGCTCAAGTATGTGCATGTCACTGTGGACACGTTTTCTTTTGTGATGTGGGCTTCTGCTCACACTGGAGAAAAGGCCCGCCATGTCCTTGCCCACTGGAGGCAGGCCTTTGCCGTTCTGGGCATACCTTCTGCTGTGAAAACAGACAATGGTCCTGCTCACGCATCGCAGAAGGTGCGGCAGTTCCTGCAGTTGTGGGGTGTGTCACACAAGTTTGGTATCCCTCATTCTCCGACTGGTCAAGCTATTGTAGAATGCACTCATGGTACTCTGAAGCAGGTTCTTCAAAAACAAAAATGGGGAATGCAGGGTGAAACCCCGCACAGTCGGTTGGCAAAAGCTTTGTATACCATCAATCATCCTACTGTGCCACAGAATTCAAATAACCCTGTCATTTTGAATCATCACCTTTCATTGCAGGCTTTGGATGAGACACATCAGCTTCGAGCAAAGGTTCGGGTGCGGAATTTAGTCACCAAACAGTGGGAAGGTCCCTATGACCTTATTGCTTTGGGGTGTGGGTATGCGTGTGTATCCACAGATACTGGGGTATGCTGGGTACCTTCTAAGTGTGTTCGTCCTGACTTGCGACCGCAGAGACAGAATCCGGCTGACAGGAAAAATGGAAACCGTGACCAAAGTGAAAGTCATCACGTGGATGAATCATTGAGTGATGACTCAGATGCAGATGATCTGAGTGATCACTCCGATGATTCCTCCACGAGTGGACACTGAACATTGTTCAAATTTTTCCTTTTTAACACTGTTCATTTTTCTTTTTCTTTTTTTAACGGAAAAAGGGTGAGATGTAGCCCTGTTCTTTTAAAAGTGTTTAAGTTATTTTAAAAGTTTTCTATGCCTTCTGATGTTTACATATTTCTACTGGAGTTTCTCAGGCACTGTCATGTAAATAATGATTGTTTTGCATTCTTCTTTGTGGGAGGAGAGAATTGATGGACTGTTGGTTTGACCAGTGTGGTTGGAGAGGTGGCAATTTGATCCTCCAATCCACTGTCACTTTTGGAATTCTATATATTGCGAGGTCAGGAATAAACTTCCTCTCTTTTCCCTCTTTTGCATCTAGCGTGAATGAGTGAGTTATTTCATGTTGTAGTGCGACAGTGACCATTTTGGGTTCATCTTGGGTGTAGCTCTGAACAAGCTCTTTTACTGCCCAAGGTGTATCCATTAAGGCCTTTTAATAAATACTTACTTTATTCTTTAACTCTGTCTAGCCTATGTTCTAGGTCAGCCTTCTCAACGCATCCAGTGCGTCCCTTGTACTTGGCACTAGTGAGGCCGCACCTTGAGTACTGTGTCCAGTTCTGGGACGCTCAGTTTAGGAAGGATGTTGAGACACTTGAGCGCGTCCAGAGGAGGGCAACAAGGCTGGTGAGGGGGTTGGAACACAAGCCCTATGAGGAATGACTGACAGAGCTGGGGTTGTTTAGCCTGGAGAAAAGGAGACTCAGAGGTGACCTTATCACTCTACAACTTCCTGAAAGGTGGTTGTAGTCATGTGAGGGTTGGTCTCTTTCTCCAGGCAGAAACTGACAGAACAAGAGGACACAGTCTTAAGCTGTGCCAAGGGAAATATAGGTTGGATATTTGGAAAAGTTTTTTACAGAAAGAGTGATAAAGTATTGGAATGGTCTACCCAGGGAGGTGTTGGAATCACCATCCCTGGATGTGTTTAAAAAAAGACTGGATGTGGCAATTGATGCCATGGTTTAGTTGAGGTGGTGTTAGGGCATGGGTTGGACTTGATCTTGAAGGTCTCTTCCAACCTAGTGAAGCTGTGATTCTGTGCCTTTAAGACTGGTTTCGAGAGCGAAGGGGAGAGAAGAAGTTCATCTGCAGAAACTGCACTTGCTCTCCCGCATTCTTTATCACGGACTGCATTGTCTATAGCACAAACAGCAGGAGTGAGCTCTCTCATGCTTTTAGTTAGTTTTTTTAGCTAGTGAGGCAGAGAAGTTTCCTGGACTGTGGCTTTTCTTGTAACTGTTCAGTCCTGCTTTGGACCGAAAACCCAGAAAAACACCGTGAGCTCACACCTGAGGCCCACCAGGGCCCGGGATGCAGCATTTTCCAGCACAGGAGGGACTGACAAGAGACTGAGTAAGCCGAGCTACACCCCACAAAAAGAACTCTCTCTGAATTTGCCGTCTCTTCAGAACAAGGAGAGGTTCCATTGTTTAATATTATTCATTTTTTCATGTTTATGAATACTCTTCTTGTTAAACAGTTTTTTCCACTTTTCTCAAAGGAGGTTCATCTCCCGAACAGGTGTATAGATATTCTCAGTTCAGTCAGAGAGAAAAGGAGAGAGATTCTACCAGGCTAAGCCTGGGGAAAAGTCCGAGAGGAATGTAAACAATTATTATCTCTCTCTCTGTTCATATTTTTTATAGATATGTTCTACCACTGTGTGCTATTCATAGTGCACCAATGGTGTGAGATGTTTTTACTCTAGGACCAATCAAGTTGGTCCTCATGATGTTCTCTATAAAAGAACGAAGTACTTGTTAACAAGCAGTTCTTTCTTGCCTTCTGATCTGAGGTCATATTCATTCCCATCCTGCCTCAACAGCGACACAGGTGGGGGGAAGGGTCGCTGAATTTTGCCCTTTAGGGAATCATCCCTTTGGAAGTTCCCTTCCAAATTTGTCCCAAACCCAGATCCCCATGTGCTGCAGGGGGACAACCTGCTTCACCATGGTTCTCACCACAACCTGCAGAGGAATCTTGGCTCCAGGGCCTAGAGCACCTCCTCCTCCTTTTCCACTGACTTTGGTGTCTCCATGTTGTTTCCCTCACACGTTCTCACCTCCTCCTCTTCTCTAGCTGGAATTAACAGTGCCCCTCTTTGTTTTGATTTTCTTCTTAAATACGTGTCAGGGTCTGTCCGAAAATCCCTCATGTTTGCCTCACGACTGTCTCCAAGGACTGAGACCCTGGACCCTGAAAGTAGCTCTAGCCTGGCTGAGGTGGAAAGTCTGCCAAGCCTTAAGGACTGGTATGCGATGCCATGGGAACTCAGTGTGAGAACAATGGACTGGTCATGGTGGACTGAGCCCTAATCAGTTCGTCCTGTACCCTCGATCCTGTACTCTTGGTCCCGCACCGACGTGACGGTTGCAACTGGTTCCCAAAACAACAAGTCCACACCCACCATGTAGCCAGGAGAGCTGCTGCTTTGGCCAGATGCCACCCGCTTTGAGGAACCCTATAAAAGACTCAAAGAGTTTTGAGGACTTTGTCCGGACCCCACCTGGAGAAGACAGCCTATGAGCATCTCGTCAAGCTCCGAGGGCCTCGCCTCTTCAGACTGGTAGCTATAATCCCCTTCCCCTCTTTCTCTATCTTTCACTCTATCTCTTTATTTCTCTTCCACTATCGCAGTTGTTGGCACTAAATAAAAGTGCATTTTGTTTAAGCAAAGTGGTGTGTCCCCTGCTGTGTCTTTTGTACTTTGAGATCTCCAAAAAGAACCTATCAGGGACCCTGCATGCATTTGCGGACCCTGACAATACGTTATCACAGAGGCATTACCAACATCTCTAATTGGCCCAGCCTTGGCCAACAGCATGTCCATTTTCAGGGATTGGCTCTGCCAGACATGGTGGAAGCTTCTAGCAGCTTCTCACAGAAGTCACCTCTGTGGCCCCCCCCACTATTAAAAAACAGGCTGTGCAAATCCAACACAATAGGGAGCAGCTCAGAAAATGAGGTTTAAGTAGTGCATAAAAACACTAGATCTAGGAGGTCCCTAATGTATCTTGTTCATCTACTTACACATTTCTAGGAGAAAAGAGTACTGCACAATAATATTCAGATTACAGGAGGGGAACAGATAATTGTCAGCAACATCTCTTCATTTCTTTGCAATAAACAAAGATGCAAAACAATACAGTCAAGAAAATCAAACTGTTGCAAAACACTGTTGAAGTACTGCCCAATACAAACTCTGAGATCAAGAATTTGACCCACATGAATAAATGTGTGCTACTGAACCATATTTATTTCCTGGGAAATAAGACTGACATACTGCAGTAACCTCACAGTGGTCGTGGGAGGATGTCACTGCCTAGATATGGACGCTCAAATATTTTCACTAAAGCAAGGACACCAAATATTTAAAGTCCATCTATTTCTTTGAAACTACAAACTATATGCCACAAGGTGTCACTAGCTTAGACTAAGACTGATCAGCAATGCACCCTTACCTTGAAAAGAAACATCTATTTGGCATTCCATTTTTTTTTTAATGCCAGCCTGGCATACCTAATGGATCAATAAAGCAGAGCTGAAGAAGACACAACGGATCAGATATCATAGATATCATGTTGTTGTGGTTTGACATAGAAGTTAATTTTTTTAGGAAGTTGGGTTAAACTAATTAGTAGTTTGGTTTAGATATTAGCACCTGGAGTGACTACTGAAAGTATAGACACGTTTCTGAGAACACAAGGGGTTAAAAGCAAGACCTCCCAGGGGAGCTCTCTAGTTCCGGTCAGAGTGCAGTGCAGACCTCCCCTGCCCAGGCACGGGCTGGGTGGGGGAGAGGAAGCCATGTGGCCTGGTCGAGGTGAGCCGAGGGGGCTGAAAGACTAGAACCAAGGCAGCTCCTGCAGACAGAAGGGTAGAGAGAAGCAAAGATGCCTTTGTCATCCCCCCACAGAGGGAAGAGACAGAGAGTCCAGACAGCACCTGTAACTTTGCCGGCGGAAGAGAAAGAGAAGGGGGGGGGAGGTGCCCAGCCTTGGCCTTGGGAATTGGCTTCTGGGCAGAGATTTAAGCCCGTCTGGGGAGTCTGAACTTTTAACCCATTCCTGGGAAATGAAGGCTTTGTAAAATATTACTCCTCCTCAATGTGAAGTACAAGAAAAACAGTCTGAGATGTGAAATGTTAGAAGAAGAAATTTTTGAGTGAGAGAAGATGATAGAGTGACTTGTAACTAAACTTTTCTTGTTAGCCATAGACTAAACCAAATTCTCCTGCAACAGAGACGGCATTTAAAGGGATGCGGTGGTGGGCCAAGAGACCTGTTTCAGTAACTACCAACAGAGGAATAGAGAAAACAGAAGAAAGCTAAAGAGAGTGTAGGAAACATGGGGTTAGAACTAGAAGATATTAATCATAGAAATTAGAAGGTATTGAATAGTAATAGGCATATAAAATAATGGATATTGCTTAGGGCCACATCCTTATGTTACGTGAGAATATACCGTATCCTGGCCTATGGGAAAGGAAGAGACTACGTGCAGAGCAGCAAGGAGAGACCTGATAAGGAGAAGGAATGTATATGGAAAACAGGATACAGGGTGTAAAGACAACTGAAAAATGGGGCCCCTTATGTTCTGGAAACAGATGGATCCTGGCCCCTGGCTTGGACCGTGGCCAAGGAATCAATGGGCATGTGCAAAGCAGTGGGGTCGAAAAGTCAGCCTGAAGAAGACCATTCTTACTTCATCCCTTTTACGACCCCCGAAGCCTGGGACGACCACCAGAGACAGCTGCGCAGGCGCAGAGGACCGACAAGCTGATTAGCATACAGAGCGGAGAGGGAGGGGAGCCAGGAAATGACCCATGAAGAAACTTAATGCATATGTAACACTCCAGGGGATAAAAGAACACGTGTGTAAGCAAGGGGCACGCATGTATTTGGGGAAATGTCCCACATGCGTCCGGCCAAATAAACATACCTACTTTAAAACTCACTCTGTCTTTGAGTTTTGGAGTCTGGCTCCGTGTGTCACATTGGTCTTAGAGTAAAAACATCTCACACCATTGGTGTGCAGTGAATGACGCACAGTGGCAGAACCTATCTATAAACAATGTGAACAACAAGATAGATTAGAGAATTATTTCCATTCTTTCCCAACTGTCTCCCAGGCTCTCGCCTGGTTAGAAAACCTTCTCTTTTTCTCTCTGACCGAACTGAGAATATCCACATTTCCTCCGTTTTGTTTACAAAAAAAGAAAAGTGAAGAAGGCAGTGTGTTGGGGAAGATGAAATAGGAAAACCTTATAAATCTGATTGCCTGGCAAAAGATTTGGAAAATACAGACATTGAGATGAGAACTAGATTTGAAATAACAAACCTTGACTACTGAATAACTAGAAAACAATAGTATAGCCAGGCTGAAAGCAATCCCCCTTTCTGATTAAACAATGCCCTTTACCTGCAGATAGGTCCAAAGGTCAAATGGAATGCTCTGTCTCACCCCCCAATGTATGGTTCATCCCACACCTGTGACCCTCCCCTGAAGTATCAGGTATCTATGACCCCATTGGCCCAAGTCCTGTTCCAGCCCACCTTGAAGCCCTCTGATAAGGTGTGCCCGAGGGACCGGACGCTCTCTTGGACCTTCCCCTGGGACCCTCACCTGGAACCCTCGCTCCCTCTCTCTCTCTCTCTCTCCCTCTCCCCCTGGGCCTGCCACGAGTTGCGCCTGGCAACTCCAAGCAGGGCCTTTCCCCCTTTTAATAAACCACATTTTCTAAGACCTGACTTCAGAGATCTCTCATCCATCCAAACCGTCCTGGAGTCCCATGCTCGATACAGCGGTGTTTGTGCCCTCCTGCAGGGCCCTTGCAGGAAAGAGAACAAACACAGCTCAAGAGTTTTATCAACTCCAATCAATCAAAACCTCAATTTGGATATTGGCTCAGAACGGTCGAAGAGATTCCAAACTCTTATTATAAATTTCAAGAAATCAGTTACCAACTCTAGGATACTAACAACTCATTTGTCAGTCTGCCCAAGGACTGGCAGTCCAACTTGTCAAAACCCATTTCCCAGTGTGAGCAGATGCCCACATGACAGAAAAGAAGGTATTAACAAACACGTGCACATACCCAAATTGGCCAAATTCGGAACCTGGCAAGATGAGTAACATCTGTTTGCCACAGCTGCAAAGCCTTTAGGCCTCTGGGATTTATCCCAGCCAATCAGGTGCAGCAGGTCAAGCCTTGGTTGGCATTCATCAAATTGCTTTTGCAAAGTGTGTGCATTTAATAGAAGAATCATACAAGGCTTTTTTGGCCCATGCAGTCATGTCCTCAATGAACAACTTGAGTGACAAATTTGAAATCAGGTCCAAATTGCATCCTCAAAGCTTTCAAAGCAATCGAGTGAAATTGACCCAATTCAGAAACACTTGCAAAATCTTTGAAATGCCATGAAATCTCCGAAATGCCATGGCCATAGCCCTTAATTTAATCACTTGGGCCGAGGCTGTCGTGGCTTTCCAGTAGTTTGAGCTGTCAGTAAAACACAGCTCTTTCCGCCTTTTTTTTTTTCCCCAAAAAAGCCAGCAGCACCTGCGGGCTCTAGGACCCTGCGGTGCTCGGCGAGGCGGAGGACCCGGTCCAGGGGGCCGGGCCAAGCGTCCCAAACCTGGCCGGGGGGGCGGAGAGCCCAGGCTCTCTGCCGAGCCAAGATCCACGCCTCTCGGTCCCTCCCTCCAGCTTCTCATAGGTATCACTTGGGGCACCTGAATCTGGGGTCCCTGGGACACTCCATGGCCACCCGCAAATGGGCGACCCATTCCAACCTTATATTTCGGTGCACGCCCCCACCAGGCTGCGAGAATCCCGGTAATTCCTCCGGCTTTTCGCCTTCCCCCCACCCCACTCGGCCATGGATCAAGTCACAGCTTCTCGGGACCCCGCTCCTCCCGCTCTACGAACAGGAGCAGGACGCGCGGGGTGCGGGCAGGGGAGGTTTTCCCGGGAATATAAAATTCCACCCTGGTTTTAGGGACCTTTGCACCATTCATGCCTGCCCAGTACAAGGGGCTGCTCTTCGCTCCCGGTGTGTTTGCTCTGCCCCGCGATACAATGGACTGGATCGCGGCCCCATCCCCATCCCCAGCCACGGTAGCAGCAGCAGGGATGCTGCTGCGGACCAAGCCGGTGTTCCCTCCCGCTGCCTCTGCCTCTGCCTCAGTGGGACAGAGCTCAGGGCAGTCTGGGGGAAGCAGAGGGAGTGATGGGCTGGATGCAGGCTCTGTAACAAACAGGCTGGATGTGTTGTCCAGCACAGGGCTGCCTGCCGTTGCCGGCGGCGAATCACAGAGCGAAGTCGCTGCTGATGAGTCGGCTTCAGGCGGCGCAGCGGCGGGAGCCGCGGCGCCCTGCGGGCGCTCCCCGCCCACAGCGAGTGGCGCGGGGGGTGCAGTCTCCCCCACGCCGTGGCACGCCGCCAGCCCAAGCGGAGCGGGCGGCGCGGCTTCGGCGGCGTCTCTCGGCGCTGGCGGTCGCGGCGGCGGTCGCGACAACTCTGCCGGTCCCGGGGTCGGCGGCGGCGGTCGGTTCGGCGCCGACGGCGATGTCGATCCCGAGGTGGGGGGCCGCGGCGGCGGCGTCTCTCTCAGGCGTGGCGCTGGTGGGCGCGGCGGCGGCGGCGGCGTCTCTCTCAGGCGTGGCGCTGGTGGGCGCGGCGGCTTCTCTCGGCCCCGCCGGCGGCGAGTTCCGAGTGGAACGGAGGGTGGAGCGAAAGGCAAGGCTGCTGCTGCCGCTGAAACAGCGGGCGGAGCGGCGGGCGGGGCGGCGAACCCCGCTGCCGGCAGGAGTGGCGCCATGGCAGGCGGGGCGGGGAGGGCAGACCCCGCCCCCGGCGCGGGAGCCAGTCCCACAGAGGGCAGGACGGAGAACGACATGGTGGTCCCGCCCAGGATGTGCTGCTGCACAACTGACGCTGGTATCTCAAAGGATATCAAATCCGCCGGTCCGCACGGCGCGCAGGGAGGCACGCCGGGAGGCAGCTGCGCCTGTCCCGTTGGCAAAGCAGAAGCCCCCGCGTGCGGCGGGGCGCGTGCCAGGGGATGGATCAGAGGCTCCATTGCCGGTCCCAGCAGTACAAGAGAGTGGGACCCGTACATCTGCGCAGGCTCCATCAGTGAAGGAGTCGGTGGCGCTCTAGCCCCCGCTGCGCCATGGACTGCGGGCGGCGCCGGCCCCCGCGCGAATGCAGTCCGGAAAGGTGGGGGGGGGGGGCTGCGGAGCCGCGGGCGGTGGCGGCGGCCGCCGGTCCGGGGCCGCCCCGTGCAGTCCTTGCAATGTCGGGTGTGCCGAAGCTGATAGTTGCGGCAAAGGCACCCCGCCGCCTGGAAGGCGGATGATGTCACCGGCACCTCGCTCAAGGCGAGGTGCGTCCGCCCGTTCCTTCAGGGTCGGTGCAGTTCACGACGGGTGTCACCAGATGTCCCTGTAGAGCAGGACGGGAACGAAAATGACTCCAAATCAAAGGCAAAGAGAATGAACTCCGATTTATTTCAAATGCACCGCTCTATTTATAGAGAACATCGTGCGGACTAATTTCATTGGTCTTAGAGTAAAAACATCTCACACCATTGGTGTGCAGTGAATGACGCACAGTGGCAGAACCTATCTATAAACAATGTGAACAGCAAGATAGATTAGAGAATTATTTCCATTCTTTCCCAACTGTCTCCCAGGCTCTCGCCTGGTTAGAAAACCTTCTCTTTTTCTCTCTGACTGAACTGAGAATATCCACGTCATCTAAAAGATTTCTCCCTGAGCTGCTGCGGTCCGTTCAGCAGTCAGGCAAGGGCACACTCCGACGCCCAGGGGGCTGGTGCCCTCTTTTATATTATATATTACGTATTAGATGTTTACAGTTTTTCCCCAATGCCCATCACCTATATTGAACAGTGACTTTCTACTCTAAACCAATCTGTGAATGCCAGCATCACCAAGAACATGGAGGTTAGGGAGAAGAAGGAAAAAGGACAGGGCACACCCAAGTCCCTCCATCTTAGAACTTCTGACCCCCATGTACAAAACTCAGACCCCTCTGTACAAGGCCTAAACCCCCCTGTACAGCACTCAAAAATTCTTCCTTTCACTTTGTGACTACTTCTACTATAATATCTAAACTTTTGTGATTTCTTGTTCTTCCTGCAAGGTTGGTAAATTGTTCCATGGATCAGGTTCAAAGCCACAGGGGTCTGTGGCTGCATTCCAGGGTCTCAAATGCTTCTGACCTGGGCCTGGAACATCCAAGAGTGTCCAAGGGACATTCTGGGTTCTGACATCTCCCCCTCCTCTTTGCACCAAGAAAACCTGCTTTGCCACTTTGCTCATGACCCGCCGAATGCATAGAAAAATGCATGGCAAAACAAGCAGAAGAACTAGAAATCCTATCAGAATATAAAATGTTATTTTCAAAAGCTCCCTCCACAATGGTGAGAGGTTAAAAAGGTTGATGAAATCATCCCACCAGGATCCTGTAACTTTTTGCAATTTGCTGATGCCGCTTTGCATTTGTTTTATGTTTTCATGAATAGATTTTGAGTGATCGGACAAGTTCATGCAACACATTCCCTCAAATTCTTCACACCCGTGCCCATGTGATAGCAGCAATTATTTGCGGCTTTCAAATTGACGCCCTGTTCTGAAGTGTTGCTTGCCTTGCACTGTCGATGTCTGTTAACATGTCACTCAGTGCAGAGGAAATGGCATGAGTATGTTTGCTCAACCAACACGCCATGTGATCCAATTGTGTCAAGGCCACCCCCGATGCTGCTTGGGGTGAGAAAATTGCTACTGCAATTCTCCGAGCCTTGTTCCAGGTATAAACTTCATCATCACAACTTGGACTGTATTGTTCAATGGATTGGATTTTCCTGCTTGCTTGTTCCCTCAAAATTTTCAAATTGAGTGTTATCAATGAGAGTTCTCCAATGCTGCATGGACCACCCCTGATTTTTGCAGGGATAGCAGGCCAAATTCTGTCCCCACAAATCAAGAACATCCCTTTTGGTGAAATGGCTGGATGTTGGAGGGATGGTTTGCTCATCATCTTGGTATAATTGCACCAGGATGATGCATTTCTATAAAAGAGCTGGTTTGGAGTGACATCTATTGTGTGGTTATCTGTCTCTGCCACTCTCAATGGATCAAACATGTTGCAGAACTTCATTCTTGTTGACCCAAAGATGTCCAATTCCTGAGGTTCAAAATGAGCCACAGGAAGGAACTGTGTCCAAACATGCCATCCTTCCACAGGATCTGAAAAGGTCTTCAGAACCTTTGGAGGGATATTTTTTTGAATTGGCCATTCCTCCACTGGCACACCTACCAGGCATGTTGAGAATGGTTTCCCTGGTCTTGAATGAGTCAGACAAATGCTGTCCAGACCTGCTGCCTTTGCCAAAGTCTCCCATACATTTCCCTTTGGTTGTCTCATGGGAAAATCTGTCCTATTGCTCAAGGCGACAGGAAAGAGAATGGAGCACATGAACACTGTTTGAAACCCCATGCCCATGTCCTCACTCCCCATGAGAGACCTTGCAGTGCAGCAACACCCGAATGACACTTGAGTCCCAAGAAAAACCCCAAGTCTCTGAGTTGTCAATCGTTGTCTGATGAGATGTCCGCAGTGTTGTCTTCTGCTTTCATCTGCGTTCTTGTCTCTCTGCTTCTTGGATCCGCGTTTGCTCGCGTCTGCGTCCGATAAGGTTTCACGTGCCTTGCTGACACCCACTTCGGTCCTCACCCTGTGAAGACACAAACAAAACCCTTGCCCCAAGTGATTAATGTGAATGGGCTTTCGATTTGTCTTGTCTCTGGGTTTCGGATCAAAACTAATGAATTCTAGAGAGAACTAGAGAGAACCCCCTAGTTTTGACTGTGTGCTGTTTGTGAAGTGTCTGACAATTGGTGGAGTGGACTCTGAGATAGAGCCATTTAAAAATTCTGATGTGTGTAACAAAGTGTTTGTGTTCTCTGCTCTCTAAAATTGTTCTCATGCATGATAGATATGAATATAAATGTCATTGTCTCTGTGCTTTAAAAGTGAACCCTTTGAATGTTTGCAAGAGCTTCCCTGACACACTTGTCAATTTGTTCTTCCAACCGCTCCTCCATGAGAGATGCAACATGCTGTGGTGTCCCCACCTTGCTGCATGTCTCTATCATGTCTGCCAAGGTGGCTTGGTGCGGCATCATGCTGATGATTTGCCTGCATTCCGGATTGGCATTGGAAAATGCGAGGCTTTTGACCAAATGTGGTTTCGCCCTCTCGTCTGCCACCTGTCGCTCCACTGCCTGGGAAAGACGATCCACGAATGAGGAGAATGGTTCCAAAGGACCCTGCTTGATCTCCGTGTAGATGCTGTCCTGGACTCCCGCTGGAGCAATCTGTAGGATTGCTCTCCGTGCTGCCTCTTTGATGTCACAGAGCACATTCCGTGGAAGTCTCATTGCTTGTTGAATCAGGTCGTCCTCAGGAGGATCACCAGCAAGCTGCACCATGGTGAGGTTCGCATTTGGTCCGCCCTGGTATCTGGCTCTCAGCTCCTCCAGGGATCTCCTCCACGCTTTTCGCCACATGAGAGCTTGGGCGTCTGTAAGAACTGATGTTGCGAGATATTTTAGATCATAGGGTGTTAAATCGTACATACCAAAAATGCTCTTCAACATTTGCTTGAAGTACGGTGATGACAATCCATTGTCTCGGATGGCCTTGGCTAGGTCCTTGATCGCACCACGGTCCAGGTGTTCCCACCTCGGGATTTGGCCCTGAGCGTCGTAGCTCACCGGCATCATGATGTTTCCTGAGCCCTTGCAACAAGCGTCTCTCCTTTTCCAATTCTGCTCGAATGTCCTGCCAATCTAATTTTAAATCTGGAAATCCAATGGGTACTTGCCTGTACAATGAAGACATCTGTTGTGACTGCTGCCTTGGTGCAGCAGAACTCACCGACATCCACGGCATCTGTGGCATCTGCAAAGATGAAGGCTGAGCGCTTGTGGATGAGGTTGAAGCATCTGCTGTGGAGGAAAACACACGACTGTCCTGCATTATTTGAAAAACTTGCGAAAGATGAGCCATCAGCTCTGGATGCGACCCAAAGGTTGTGCCCATGTACCATAAAAGTTTTTTGACAACCTCTTTTGATACTAAAATTGTCTCTCCCCGACTCGAAGGATTGGCAGACCCTGATCCTGGAATTGTCCAGACTGGAACACCCTCCGAAGAGGCGATACATACAGTATCATCCTGTTGCTGTGCCTCGGCAGGAGTGTCCTGAGTCCCATGCCGTTCTGGAATCAGTGGAGGTTCCTGCTGTTGTGAAGATGTGGTTCTCTTCTTCTTCATCCTAAATTTTTCTTTACATAAAACTGGAAAAAGGTGCTGCAATGTTACAGTCCCAGCATTGGGTGGCGCTGCCTCCTGACCGGCTGAGGTCGGCATTGCAAAAGGCTGTAACGTCTGCTCTCCCACCTGCACCTGGGACAAATCTCAAAGTATTTCTTCTAATAATTGATTCACCATTGCAAATCCTGCAGTCTGGGCCATTGAGTCTTGTTGGATCAAGTGTTTTAGCTTTACCATATCTGAAACTG
The DNA here is from genome assembly GCF_031753505.1 of Anomalospiza imberbis. Classification (NCBI taxonomy): domain Eukaryota; kingdom Metazoa; phylum Chordata; class Aves; order Passeriformes; family Viduidae; genus Anomalospiza; species Anomalospiza imberbis. The sequence goes on from NC_089720.1 coordinate 5,056,301, forward strand.
TATGCGGTTGGTTGTGAGCTGCCTGCGTGTGTCTCGGTTGCCGTGGGAACGGAGGGGGGGCGGCGCCCTGGCAGATGCCTGCACTCTGGACACGCCCGACCTCTGCCTGCGTCATCACGGGGGTTTGGACGCTCCCGCCCCGCTCCCGATTGCGCCTCGTCCTCACTCGCCCCAGTGCAGCCGCGGTTTCAGAAGTGTCCCTGTCCTCCCCGAATCTGACGTCGCCACCTTCCCGATCCCACTCATCTGATGACTCTGCCCCTTCTGACTGTGTACCCACAACCCGAGCGCGCTGTCTCCGCCCTGTTTGTGTCCACGCCGCGTCTGCAACATGCGAGGTGCCCTCCCCCACCCCGGCTTCTGGGTTTCGCGTCACCGTCGCGCGCATGCGCGTTGCCAGTACCGAGAGACGAGCACTTGCCGCGGTTCTCTGCTCTGTCTCGGTCGGCTGCCTGGCCAGCGCCGCCGCTGCGATCTGGGAGCCCTCCCCTTGTGCCTGCCGGGCGGCCGCTTCTGCAGCTGCACGGGCTCTTGCCATTGCGCGGGGCACGGTCCCCTCAGGACGTACAACTGCCGCGCTCGCGCTCCCCGTCTCCTCCGCGGTTCCCTTCGCCCTCACGGCCCCCCCAGCTCCCGCCGGCGCCGCAGGCTGCTGTAAGCTGCCCGTCGCCGCTGCTGTGAGAGAATGCTCCCCCTCCTCCCTGGGCTCTGCACTCCCTGCATCATCCTCCCCCGCTGTAAGCGTGGTTCCTGGCTGATCTACGGTCAACTGAGAGGATTTTACCTCGGAGGACCCTAGAGATTCTGGGGGCTCAGGGGAATCTGAGGAACTGTGGGAACCCGGGGACCCCGGGTATGATAGAACATTTTCCCCTTGTTTTTCTCCAGGAGGCAATCCCGCTTCCCCTTGGTCTGTGGTGAAGAAAGCTACCCCATGCTGCTGACTAGGTAGTTCTCCCCCCGGTGCTCCTCCAGGAGCTTGAGCTGTCTGCTGTAAAATGACAGATCCTTTGCCACGTTGTGAAACTGATTCTAACATTATTCTTGCTGATGGTAAAAGTTTCGTGGCGGTCTTATTTCTTTTGCTGGCCAAATGGTATAAATGTCTGTTGATGTGTTCCCAGAAAGTTTGCTCAAACAAGAGGTTTGTCTCTGTGTGCGGATAATTACATTGCACCCATAATAGCAGTGCTCTCAGCTCCTTTGGAGCCATCTCCACAGGATGTGTGGATACCACCCCCTGTAGGGCTGACAAGATTTGGACCTGTTCCTGAGAGTATGCCTTCCCCCCATGTTCTTAATTCAAACTGTTCTCACCAAAAGCTGAGTCAGCACAAGGTCAGTCCGGAGATGTTCCTGGTCACCGTCCAGCAGATCACAGGCGAGAAATTCCAGGTGCGCATTTCTGGTTTTTCTACTCTCCAGGCTGCTCCCGAGATGATTTGTCTTGGTTAAGGTCAGGGTGTTTTGTCTTTAGCTCTGCGCTCCCTCTCTGTCCGGAGCCTTCTGAGTGCCTTTTTCCCGGGTGGAGGTTAGAGGTGTCTGATAAATTATCTTCTTTTCAGTGCCCACCCAGGGACGCCAGTTCTCGGAACTCACCCCTGTTTGGGGTCAGCCCGTAAAGGTGGAAAAGTCTCTCCTCCAACCCGTGTCTCCAAAGAAAGACTCAGTAGTCTTCAGTCGTCCGGTCTCAAGGTAGTTTATTGTATGTTATCTAAAAGATTTCTCCCTGAGCTGCTGCGGTCCGTTCAGCAGTCAGGCAAGGGCACACTCTGACACCCAGGGGGCTGGTGCCCTCTTTTATATCATACATTACATATTAGATGTTTACAGTTTTTCCCCAATGCCTATCACCTATATTGAACAGTGACTTTCTACTCTAAACCAATCTGTGAATGCCAGCATCACCAAGAACATGGAGGTTAGGGAGAAGAAGGAAAAAGGACAGGGCACACCCAAGTCCCTCCATCTTAGAACTTCTGACCCCCATGTACAAAACTCAGACCCCTCTGTACAAGGCCTAAACCCCCCCAGTACAGCACTCAAAAATTCTTCCTTTCACTTTGTGACTACTTCTACTATAATATCTAAACTTTTGTGATTTCTTGTTCTTCCTGCAAGGTTGGTAAATTGTTCCATGGATCAGGTTCAAAGCCACAGGGGTCTGTGGCTGCATTCCAGGGTCTCAAATGCTTCTGACCTGGACCCGGAACATCCAAGAGTGTCCAAGGGACATTCTGGGTTCTGACAAAATTGATAATGCATTGTTTTAAATCACCAGTCTATTTTTCATGTACTACTAATTGTATATATTATCTGATTTATTTTTACTTAGTATAAGTTTGTTTTGTTACATATTCTTATGCTTTTGTGTTGCCTTCATGTTCATAATGAGAAATACAGTTAAAAAAAAAAATAGGGGGGAATATAACTGCTCAAGAACTTTACACTAATATTTACACTAAAACTTTTGAAAGCAAATCAAATCAGATCAAATTTAATCCCTTACCCTCCTGAAGTACCCTGGAGCCCCAAGAATTAGAGCTCCTGTGTTCTGTGAAACATGGATTTTTGTGTTAATTTTAAATACACGGGAAGAAATCAGTCTAAAATTTTTAAAACGTTTCTCCCTATCACCTTGTGTATAAGAATCAAACCTTTTGGTGCAATTAAACTTCTGGCAAACCTTCTAAATCCAGGCATGTCCCCCCTGCAGCTGCCAATAACCTATTTAGTGGCCAGAGTTCAACACCTTAGCTAAAAGATTCTTTTTAAGATGGGTATGTATGTGAAGATTTTGATAGTAATTGTATTAATCATGACACCTTGTTTGTTTCAATGTGTGCAGAGATTAATTAATAAGGCCATTAAAGGAGTGTTTTTGGTTGAAAAGAGAAGGGGAGATATTGGGACACACAAGACAGATGATGTACTTTGGACCTGATTAGCATAAGAGATCTGATAATCAGGATGCTTTGGCAAGAAAAAAATTTGGCCTGTATAGCTGTCTAGGGCAAATTGGAGGTTTTCATTGTTCTGGAGCAAATGCTCCAGGTCCCCAGTGGTCAGTGGCAAATATATGCATGTGAACTCACACCCAGCAAGGGAGCGGAGGCGAGTTCTGGCTTTTTTTATTAAATGTCCCATGATTTCCTGGAAGGTGGTAATTGTCTTTGAAGGTTGGTTGTTTGTAAAGATCTATTCCAGTATCAATAAAGGATCTCGGAGCTGAAGATCCCATTGGAAAATCAGTCCATAGAATCGGGGTGCTTTTCCCAGAATGACAAACTGGAAAGGCAGCTTGGGCTCGAAGCAATGGGCTTGGCATGAAGACAGGGCTTCTTGGACCTTGGTGATGGTATCTCGGGCTTCTGTTGTGAGCGTGCGTGGAGAGTCTAGGTCCTTGTTGCCACGGAGAAGGTTGAACAGGGGAGCAAGGTCTTCTGTTGTAATTCCTAGCAGGGGATGGATCCGCACAGACTGTGTAAGTCTCTCAGGGTTTTTGGGTTGTCTCAGATGGCAAGCTGCTGGGGTACGATGCTCCTTTCCCAGATCAGGAATCCAAGATAAGTCCATGGGTTGGTGCACTGTATTTTGTCCTCACGGATCTCGAACCCTGCTTTTTCTATGGTTTCGATTGTCCCTTTAACTGCTTTTTCTAAGTAAGTTTTTTCTGATGCGCAGACCAAGATATCCTCCATATAGTGGTAGATGATTGCATCTGGAAATAGGTTCCTGTTAAGAGAGGGAACGGAGAAAGCAAACCGTGGAGCGTCCTGGGGGTGCAGCGAAATGCTGAAGAAACAGTCCTTAATATCTATGATGGCAAGTGTCCAGTCTCGAGGCAGCATCGATGGTGAAGGCAGGCCAGGCTGGAGGGGGCCCATGTCCTCAATGACCTCATTGATTTTGCGAAGGTTGTGGAGGAGCCTCCACCTGTCCGTTCCAGGTTTTTGCAGTACGAAGACTGGGGAATTCCAAGGGCTGGAGGTCTCAATGATGAGAGCTCTTTGGCGAGCTGTTCTTCCACGAGGGTTTGTAGTGCGTGCAGTTTTACTTTAGAGAGGGGCCACTGATTGATCCAGATCGGGTCATGGCATTTCCAGGAGAGCCGAGAGGTATCTGGTAGTGCGCACTCCTCAGTGGCCCCAGTCAGAAATCGCGACTGGGAATACGTAGGGAAGCTTCCCAATGGGATAGAGCACCCCTGTCCCAAAGGGTGATGGGGGCCCTTACCACAAATGGGCAGATGGTTGCCAACTTGCCTTCAGGCTCTTCAACAAGGATGTTGTGCTTGTTCCACATGGACATTGTGGCTCCACCAATCCCTGAAATCATGCCTGCTACCAGTTGTAGTTCCCAGTGTGCTGGCCATTCTGAGCGAGTGATGATGGTCATGTCCGCACCAGTGTCCAGCATCCCTGGTAGGTGGATCTTTTCTCCTCTGTAGGATAGACCGCACTCAAAGGTAAGCTTACTTGGTCCCACAACTTGTGCCCACATTGCTGTAGGGTTGAGAGGAAGTTGTTCCCTGTGATTCTTTGGGAGTAGAAAGGCTATTGCGATAGGAGTTCCCTTTGAAAGAAAAAATGGTAAGTCCGTGCAGCACAGCTGCGCGGCTGCACATTACTTTTCTCGGCCCCAGTCAGCTCTCGAGCGCCCGGCTTGGGCGTCTCAGCTTCTCGTCGGGGCCGGGGCTCGCCGCAATTCCCGGGCACTATTGCTGCCGCGCTCCGGGGTGGGCTGCTGGCCGTGCTTCGCCGTCGGCGCGAGGGAAGAAGCAAAGAGGCAGGGAATTTGTCCAAGTTCATCCACGTGGCAGCTGGATGCTTTATTGGCTGCGAGAGCTGCGGTGGAAAAGCTGCAGCCCGCTCCCAACGTTGCACGGACGCAAATGGATCCGTGGAGCGGAGTGGGATGAAATAGGGGTGGGGCAGGGCAAACAGGGAATCCTCCCGCCCAATGGATACAGACGTCATGGTGATGACGTGTATTACAGCGACCAATGGGAACACGGCAGGGGTGGACACAGGGCTTTGGGGCGAGTGGGACCGCAAGAATGGGGTGACTGGCACGGAAACCTCAGGAGTAGGCAGGGAGTGGTTACAAGAATGACAGGGGGAGACTCCAATGGCAGGCAGCCTGGAGCTAACCACGGTGGGGGGGGGGGGGGGGGGGGGGGGGGGAAACCCGGGTGGTGCACAAGGGTACACAGAACCGGAAAACTAACAAAGAAAAAACCCATAATTTGAACCCAAACCCAGGATGCAACAACTCCCCGCTTTAAAAAATATAAAAAAGACAGTTGCTTTCATTTGGATTCTTGCGCGGTGGCCTCTTCTCCTAGCTTCTTCTGCTGCTGTGACTGTAGTGACTGCTTTGTAGATGGAGAGGACCTGGAGATGATGCTGGAGCTGTTTTTTTCCTGGGTGTTTGGGGATAGGGGAACTGGGGAAACAACTTTATTAAAAACACGGGCTGAGGTAGATGTGGGAAAAGTGATTTTTAGGGAGATGCCGAGTCTCTTTCTTTTCTGCAGCGCCTGCGATTGGATGCAACCCCTTGGTTGGTAGGATCATTGGTTGCATCCATTGGCACTGTATTGCTCTGACTCACTGACTGTCCTGGTGTGTAAGGTTTGACATGCCTCCTGGGGATCCACTTGACTCCTGAGGGTGTAGATACGCAGGCATATCCCTGTTCCCAAGTCAAAAGTAGGAATGGACCCTGAATTTCTTTAGAGTCTGGATCCCTCGCTAGTACTGGAGGCCTCTCCTCTGGCTGGAGCTCCTGATGTTGTTTGAAATGTCTCAGGGCTGGGGGTTCTTGTCTGTCAAAAGAGCAGTTTAGGAAATTGATGGTAAACAGTGCCTTGCAGAGCCTCTCGTGCAGTGACAGCACTCACACATCTCCCCGCTGCTTTTGGAGGACCTGCTTCAGCGTCTGGTGTGTTCTTTCTATTATGGCCTAGCCGGTGGGGGAGTGAGGAATCCCAGTTTTATGTTGGACCCCCCCATTCCTGCAGGAAGTTACTGAGCACCCTGGAAGTATATGCTGGACCATTGTCAGTTTTTATTGTAGCTGGGAACCCCAAGGTGGCAAACACATGTATGAGGTGTTTTCTCACATCTGTGGCCCTTTCCCCTATGTGGGCGGAGGCAAAAACTGCTCCCAAGAAGGTGTCCACGGTTACATGTACATTCTTGAGTTTCCCAAATTTGGGGACTTTGGTGATATCCATCTGACATACCTCGTAACTGCGGAGACCTCTGGGATTCACACCTGCTCCCAGTGTTGGAAAAGCTGCCTTCCACCACCTTAACGTCTGATTCCCACAACTGAGTCTCTGGGTCTTTCCAAGTCACTACTGACTTGTGGGACTTCCCTGACCTATCTGTGAATACTGTCAGTGCTTTGAGTGGCTTTTTACTTTGTAATTCTTTTGGCAACAATTTGAATTCTGTATTGAACAGATGATTGCTAGGATGCCCAATTAGAATTTGGCCTGAGAAGCTGTGTAGAGCAAACTGCAAATTTTCATTTTGTCTTAAAAGGTGTTTAAAGGTCTCCTTGGTCATTTTCCTCGTGGATGTTTTGACGGGGAGGTGGATACATGTGAAGTCACAACCCGCTAGTACTTGTAGACGAGCCCTGGCCCGTATTATGAGCTGCGCCATCAGCTCTTGTGGCCTGGTGATACTTTTGGACTGTCTGTGGCCAAGGAACACCCACTCTATTATCAAGAGGGGGTCCCGTTGGCCCTTGTCCCACTGGAATATTATACCATATAAATGGGGTAACTCACCTAAGATGATGAAGCGGAAAGGCAGCCCTGGTTGACAGCGATGGGCTTGCCTGCTCGCGATGGTGGTTTGGACCTTCTCGAGTGCGGCTCTGGCCTCCCGGGTCAGGACTCTTGGGGAACTTAAACCCTCATCCCCCTCCCTCTCTGCTAACAAGTCAAAAAGAGGGGATAGTTCCCTCGTGGTGAATCCCAGCCATGGCCGGATCCAATTTAGCGATCCGCACAAGCGTTGGATGTCATTCAGCATCTTGGGGTTGTTACTTATCTGAATTTGTTGAGGCCTAATATTTCGGTTATTAATTTCTAGGCCCAGGTATTTCCAGGGTGGCAGTAACTGTACCTTCTCTTTTTGTAGCTCAAATCCGGCCACCGACAAGGCCCTAACAGTGTCCTCCAGAGCTGCTTGTAGGACCTTGCTGTCAGGGGCACAAATCAGCACGCCATCCATGTAATGATAGAAAATACAGGATGTCCACTTGGCACACATTGGGGACAGAACACTGGCGACATACCACTGGCACATAGTGAGGGAACATTTTAGCCCCTGAAGTAGTACCATCCAGTGGTAGCGCTTCATAGGGGCTTCTCTGTTGATGGAGGGTACAGAGAAGGCAAAACGGGGAGCATCATCCGGATGGAGCGGGATTTGAAAGAAGCAATCCTTAATATCAATTACAGCCTAATTATAATTTTGGGGTAGCATAGATGGAGATAGCATACCCGGCTGAAGAGAGCCCATATCTTCCATGGCTTCATTAATTTTTCTTAAATCATGGAGGAGTCGCCACCTGTCCTTCCCCGTTTTTTTAATTACAAACACTGGAGAGTTCCAGGGGCTGTTAGTTTCGACTATATGTCCCTTTGCCAATTCCTCCTCCACTAGTTTTGTGAGCACCTGCAGTTTTTGTTTACTTAGCAGCCACTGCTCCACCCAGACGGGCTTATCTGTGAGCCATGTTAATTTCTGTGTGGGGCGCTCCTCAGTAGCTGCACCTAAAAATGTTGGGGGGCCAGAAATTCCAATTTGGCTCCCCACTGGGACATGGTGTCTCTCCCCCATCATGTAAATTTACAATCGATCATGAACGGACATACTGAGGCTAGCAGTCCGTTTGGACCCTTAATTTGGATAATATTCTCGGATTGCCTTGCTGGCTGGGGCCCGCCTCGTCCTAAGACTGGCGTGGTCATGCACGCTTTGCAGCTCGCAGTGTGACGGCCACTTGTGTGGCGGGATGACCGTCACGTCTGCCCCTGTGTCCAACATCCCCTGAAGGTATACAGAACGCCCCTCGCACTTGAGTTTACACCATACGAGGGGTTTTTCCTCTCCCAACTTCCCAGTATAAAAGACTGAGAGTTCCAGGTCATTGCACAGAGAACGAGGAATAGGAATTGCCTGTGCAATAACTTGGCCCTTAGGCAGGAAGAGGGGGGGGTGGACAAAGTAGGCAGGAAGGGGGGGGGGGGTGGACACAGAGTGCCGTGAGATAGAAGAGCTTCGGATAAAGGGTGGAAATTACCGGAGGACCCTCTATCTCTAGTGGGGTGTTTTTGTGTCTCCGACAACGAGGTACCTGCAGTTCAGAACGTCCTCCTTCCTCCTGGTTCCACAGTGGCAGATGTGCGATAGAAGCTCTGCGTCTGCTATGAAGAAATGCCAGTCCTGGGAACGAAAGTGGACAGAATTGGTGAGTTGGAGCCGATAAGGCTCCCTGATGTCAGTAGTTGAGAGGCAGCTGCTTACAGATGGGACTAGCTGGTGTATCGCGGCTCCTTTCGTGGCACCGTCATTGCCTCATTTTTATCAGCACGCGCGGCAAGTGCGTGTTCTTTTCTGAGTTTTTTGGAATTGTGGGGTTCCCGTCCCCCCTCCCTTCTCCCGCAGCCCCGGGCGGTGTAGTCTTTAGAAGTGGGCAGTAATCCTGAAAATGTCTCTCCTGATGGCAGTGGAAGCACTGGCGTGTGGATGGAAATTGCCTCAGAGCTGAGTTCCTTGGAGGAGGAGCAGCAGCAGATGCGACCAGCTTGTCTTTAGGTCTCCTTGGGGCCTCCTACTCCATCAGGTGCGATTTCAGGGTGCACTCCGCCATGATCTGGTTGAGGGTCGGCACTGGTGAGGCCGGCAGTGACAGGATGATTCTTTTGCACATCGCATTGGCATTCATGTGCACCACTTCTAGGACTATTCCGTCTCGGTGTTCAGGCCTCTCCACTCATCTCTCAACTGCTGCCCGGACCCAGTCTACAAAATCTACAAAAGGCTCTGCAACACCTTGTTTAATCGCTGTATAGGGAACCATTGGGTCCTTGGAGGGCATGCCCAGGAATGCACGCTCTGCTGAACCCCTGGACATGTCCAGCACGGCCGTTGGAATTCCCTGAGCCTGAAGTTGCCCCTCACTCCATTCTCCTTCACCCACAAGATGGTCCAAAGTGATTGGTTTTTCTGCGAAATCCAGGATGTAAGGCCCTTCTCGGATTTCGGGAAGCAGGTCTGCTGCCAGTTTCTTCCACCTCCTCTCCCATAGGCTGTATTCTGATGGGACAAGCAGGCAGCTAAACAGACGCTTAAGGTCTGCTGGACTACGGTTCTAGACGTTAAAGTCGCTTTGAAAATGCCATTAAAAAGGGGCTTTTTTGTCCAATATCGTGTGATGTTTGGCAGACCTCTTTTATGGATTCATAGGGAAGGGGTGTCAACGTAGGGTTTTCCCCTCCCCTGGTGTAGGAGGCTGGAGTGCGGAGCGACTGCTCGACTTCGTCGATTGGGCCCCATCCCCTCCCCTCCCCCCTCCCCCCCGGGTATCTGAGGAGTGGGAGGACATGGGGGTGGTTTACAAGGGACAGGGCGGACAGGGTGGGGAGAATCTTCACCCTGGGACAGCAGGGCGGAGGTGACAGACCCCTCCATATAGGGGGAGGGTGGGGCTGATGTTGCGGCAGGCAGGACGTGGAAGAAGGGAACGCCCACCCGAGGGGGAACAGGGGGAGGGGTGGCATCCCGATGCCTGGAGTGGGCGGTGCCCACGCCCAAAGGGAAGGAGGAGGGGGCAGGGTCAAAGGTGGGAATACAGGGAACAAAGGAGACAAAGGGATTATGGGAAGAAGAAACCCCTCCACGTGGCCGTCCTCCATCTTGGGAAGACAAAGACCCCGACCACGTGGACGTGGCCTCCTCAGGGGAACAAGAAAAGGTTTTAGGGGAGCAGAACTGCGCGAGGTAGTGCCAGAACCGGGATTTCTGACTGGGAAAAAGGGATTGGAGAAGGGGTTTGGAGTCGGTTCCTCAGCGAAGCAGTTAATTTCGCTATGGTGGGGGTTCCAGGGCGGCTCGGGGGAGCCAGGAACACGGTCCAGGTCTGTGGAGCTACCCTGCGCCTCGGAGTGGTGGAGTACTCCCCTCTGCCTACCCGGGTTAAGGGAAAGAGGGGTAGGAGAGGATGGGGAAACAGGTTTAGGGGGAACAACAGCTTTGCCCGATGGCTCTTTCCCTTCCTGGCTCACGTCCCGTGCGGACTCTGTTTTTACAACCTCCGATATTGTAATAAACGCCAATCACTTGTTTTAAAAATTTATAAAGGTTTAATAAAAATAAAATGGTTATAAAAATAATACAAGTATAGTAATAAAGATTAAACAATTAGAGCTAGGACAATTAAAGAGACAATAACAGCAAAAAGTTAAAACCCGGGCTGGGTACCCCTCTCTGGACAAAAGTGAGCCAGGAGTGACACGCGGAGCCAGACTCTAAAACTCAGAGACAGAATGAGTTTTAAAGTAGGTATGTTTATTCGGCCGGACGCATGTGGGACATTTCCCCAAATACATGCGTGCCCCTTGCTTACACACGTGTTCTTTTATCCCCTGGAGTGTTACATATGCATTAATTTTCTTCATGGGTCATTTCCTGGCTCCCCTCCCTCTCCGCTCTGTATGCTAATCAGCTTGTCGGTCCTCTGCGCCTGCGCAGCTGTCTCTGGTGGTCGTCCCAGGCTTCGGGGGTCGTAAAAGGGATGAAGTAAGAATGGTCTTCTTCAGGCTGACTTTTCGACCCCACTGCTTTGCACATGCCCATTGATTCCTTGGCCACGGTCCAAGCCAGGGGCCAGGATCCATCTGTTTCCAGAACATAAGGGGCCCCATTTTTCAGTTGTCTTTACACCCTGTATCCTGTTTTCCATATACATTCCTTCTCCTTATCAGGTCTCTCCTTGCTGCTCTGCACGTAGTCTCTTCCTTTCCCATAGGCCAGGATACGGTATATTCTCACGTAACATAAGGATGTGGCCCTAAGCAATATCCATTATTTTATATGCCTATTACTATTCAATACCTTCTAATTTCTATGATTAATATCTTCTAGTTCTAACCCCATGTTTCAGTCCCCCCTTTTCAGCAAAATAGTAAATTCTTTTACTTAGTACAAGCTCCAATCTCTACGATATGTGTCTCCCAATGCTTTACCATGTATCTGGGATAAAGAGGTTAGTATTGTTATTCGTTGTAACAATTTGCAATTCCAAATGAGTATCACAAAGGATAGTGTTAAACTTATATGCGGGGATCGGTGGTGTCCAGGACGGTTGAAGATAAAGATCTCTGAAGTCGGGTTGATATATGCTGTTTATTAGAAAGGGCATGGGTGCAAGGGCCCTGCTTGGAGCTGCCAGGCGCAACTCGTGGCAGGCCCAGGGGGAGAGGGAGAGAGAGGGAGCAAGGGTTCCAGGTAAGGGTCCCAGGGGAAGGTCCAAGAGAGGAAGGTCCAAGAGAGAGGGGGGGAGAACAGGAACCAAGAGAGCGTCCGGTCCCTCGGGCATACCTTATCAGGGGGCTTCAAGGTGGGCTGGAACAGGACTTAGGCCAATGGGGTCACAGATACCTGATACTTCAGGGGAGGGTCACAGGTGTGGGATGAACCATACATTGGGGGGTGAGACAGAGCATTCCATTTGACCCTTGGACCTATCTGCAGGTAAAGGGCATTGTTTAATCAGAAAGGGGGATTGCTTTCAGCCGGGCTATACTATTGTTTTCTAGTTATTCAGTAGTCAAGGTTTGCTATTTCAAATCTAGTTCTCATCTCAATGTCTGTATTTTCCAAATCTTTTGCCAGGCAATCAGATTTATAAGGTTTTCCTATTTCATCTTCCCCAACATCTCCCCCGTTCTGATGAACAATTAAGATATTAGATACTGTCTTACTCATTATTTTTTGCACACACTGAAGTATACAGGGTACTGCTACTAAAACTGCAATTATCACTATCAGAATAATCAGACTTATTTTACAGAGTTCCTTTAGCCGTTTGGGTAATTCCTCATGATGTGGCCAGATTTTTTGCAGAAGTAGCAAGGTCCTGAAGTTACAGCAGCTTGCATAACCGCCATGGTGTTGCCTTGTTGCTGGGAGCTTAGATGCAAGGCAGCTAGAATTTCTGTAAGCTTTTGGTCTCGTGCCGCTGCTTGTGCTGTTTGAGCTGTAAGGGCTTGTTCAATTTTTTCTCCTAGAGTTTTTCCAAGTTCAGTTGCTTGAATAGCTGCTACCTGCTGTGGACTCCCAATTTTGTTACAGGCATCAATCATCTCAGGCATCGTAGGTCTTTCTTTTCCCAGGGCTTTGATGGCTCTTTTGCATTCTGCATTTGCGTTATTTTCAACAATGTCCCGTATCATTATTGGGCGAGCGATATCATCGCCGCACTGCCTTTCTGCTGCTTGGATTACTCGGTCTACAAATGTGGTGAATGGTTCAGATGGCTCTTGGCGAACTAGATTGTAGGCCTTTTCAAAGCTTCCCGCAGGCTGAATTTGCAAAAAAGCTCTGCGAACCATCTTTTTGATGTCGTCTAATGCCATTCTGGGTAAATTCACTTGATTTTCATTCTGGTCATCAGGTGGTTCACCTGTTAGCTTAGGCATGGTGAGGGCACGAAGGTCTGCATCGGTACCTTGTCTGTAAGTGTTTAGTACCCCTGTAAGCAGTCTCTTCCATTTAAGTTCCCATAGCATATACTGCGAATCTGTAAGAAGTATACCAGCAAGATTTTTACAGTCATTTGGTGTGAGTGTATGTGCTTCCAGGGTACTTTTGAGCAGTTGTTTAAAATATGGAGAGCAGATACCATTGTCCTTTATTGCTTTTCGCAATTCTTTCACCTCCTGAGATGGGAGAGCTGTCCATGTTCTGGGACCACCGGCTTGCTGGCTGAATATCACAGACATAGCTAGAGGACTTAGACTTTCCTCTTTGCAAATTTCAAGTTTGATTTTATGCCAGTCTGTCAGTTGAAGGTTATCAAAACATTTTTGCGAAGTTTCTAAATTTTGGATTGATGGCGGTGAATTTTCAGGATTATGAGGGTTGGCATTTGTAAAGGCAAAGCGGTTCTCTGTCTGTCCTGTATTAGCCAAAGTGGCTGTCACATTCCACTCTCCCCCTTCTCGTTGCACGGTTTGTGTGCTTGGCTGTGGTCCAGTCCTGCTCGGGCCGGGTGCAGGGAGCGGCGGCGGAGGCAGGGGCACAGGGGGAGGAGGCACGGCACCTGTCAGCGGAGGCATTCGAATGGAGTCGGGAGCTGCGGAAGGATACATGTGAGACGCTGCAGCATGCTGCTGTAGCGCTGTGCACAGACTCGGTGGAGATGGAGGCAGGTGGAGAAAGGCTGGAGGCTGTGGTCGCGCAGGAACCGCGGGCGGCTGTAGTGGTGGGGTTTCCAGAGGCTGTGCGGGACGTGCTGCAGTGGGGACTATGTGTGATGAGGCCGTAACAGGATCCGGCTGGGCTGGCGGATACACTTGTAGACTCGGGAAATCCGAAAGTGTTGGTGGTCTGGGCTGGTGTCCTGTGGCTGGAATTGGGAGCAGTGGGAGTGGCGTAGGAGGGTACAGGGACATCAGCTGGGGCTGTGCCACGGCATGCAGCGGGTCGGAACCGGGAGGCTGAACTGAAGCTGTGGCGGAGGCGGCGCGGGATGGAGGCGGGGCCACGGGGGGGGCAGCAGCTGCGAGCGGCTGATCCCGGAAGCTGATCTGGAGGTTGTAGTAATTGCGCATGCGCGGGCTGCGTCACTGGGTCCACGCGGTGAGTAATGATGGCGGCTGACGTCCCAGGGAGTGCGGGCGGTGGCGGGGCTGCGGAGACGGGAGCAGAGGGCGCGGGCGTGGTCGGAGCCCGGGGGGCTGCAGCAGAGGCTGCGGTTGCGGAAAGGAACGCCGAGACGTCCGTGGTCACAGGAGGCGGCAGAACCGTGTCGCCGGGCAACTCGGGAGCGATGGGCTGCGGTGGAGGCAGGCCGGACGGGGTCCGCGGCACGGCCACGGGCGGCGGCGACGGGGCGGCAAACAGGGGCGCCTCGGGGGGTCCGGGGGCGGGAGGGAGGGGCGCCGCCGCGAGCCCGAGGGTGGCCGCGGCTCCCAGCGCGGCAGCAGCCATGGCGGGGGCGGGGGGGGAGGGGCGGGGGGGCCGGCGACCCGGCGGGCGGCAGCGGCCGGACTCGGGGAGCGGCCACAGGCGGCGGGGAGGCGGCAGGATTCCGCCGCGGGGCGGGCACCGGGGGCACTGCGTCAGCCGGCAGCCGCGCCGCGCCGTGGAGCCGCCGTGGAGCTGGCGGCGGGGCCGGGGCGGCCGGCGGGCCGGGAGGAAGGGGCGGCCCCGCCGCGGCGGCGGCGACGGGAGTCGAAGCTGGGGCGGCGGTAGGGACGGGAGTACAGGCGGGTTCTTGCCCTGCCGCGGGGTCGGGGGCTATCTCGGAGCGCGCGGTATGCGGCTGAACACTTTGGGAGGGGGGCGGTGTCCCCGCGGCAGCGTGTACAAGGGTCGCTGGGGACACGAACGCGGGCACGGCCGGCAGTGCAGCTGCAGGCGAGGCTCCGGGTGCTATCAGCGCTAGATCGGCGGCAGCGAGAGTGACTTCGGGTGCCTGAAGAAGGGCGGCCGCCTGGCTCTGCGGGACGCCCGCAACCATGGCAGCCACAGTCTTAAGAGGCGCGGCTGGAGGAACGGCAGCCGCGGGGAGCGGGGGTGGGGCGGTCGGACCCGCGGGGGCATGGGGGGGGCAGGGTTGCCATAACGGCAGCAATGGGGGGTGGAGTCGCCATGACGCTGTCGGGCGGGCTCGCAGGGGCGGAAGTGAGGGGCCGCGGGGTCCGGTGGGGGGGCTGGGTCCGGGGGGGCGGGTGCCGCGACCGCGAGGGCTGGGGGCGGGGCGGAAGGGATAGGGGGCCGTGGATGCGGGAGCCGCGTGGGTCGGCGGGGACACGGGGGGCGTGGTCCGTTGCAGGCTCGCGGCAGCATGGAGGGGATCCTCAGGAGGAACCTGGCTCGGTGGAGCAGCTGCCGCAGACGTTTCCATTGCAACAAAGAGCTCTACCAGCGCCCTGCAAGCCGGGACCAACTCCGCGGCGGTTATATCCCGCCGAGAGATGTTATTGAAAAGTCTATTCCCAACTCTATCCCAAAAGTCTCTGGTAAAGACAGCTGAACGGTCAGCATTTGGGAAGTTAACTAAAGTCCATTCTAAAAGGTTTTTTAGTTCTTGCTTAGGCAATGTACCGTTATAGGAGCTTAATAAATGTTTTAGTTGCTTATAAAGATCTCTGTCGTGGGCAGAGTGTGTTTGTCCCATAATTAGACCAGTGAGTTGCTCACCTCGATGTCGTTGAAGCAGTGTCCTCAGTCAGAGTTCCGACCTGGGGGGCTGGCAAGGCACTCCTAGTCGGCGCTCAGGACGCTGCGTTGAGGTCCCCCTCAGAGCTCCGGTTTTAGTCGTCGTTGGGCAACGGCTTTCCGTGCTCGGGGCCTCCAGGTGGGTCTCCACTCAGAGCTGCAGTGCGGACGGTGCTAGGCAACGCCGCCTGTGCTCGAAACACGTGGCAGGCTCCCTCCGTAGAGCTCCGTTCGGCTAGCGGCCTCTCTGTGCTCGAGGGGTGCCACAGCAAAGTTCCTCCGAGAGCTCCAGGTGACTGCCGCACAGCAGTGGCCACCCGTGCTCGAGGACTGCCAGGCAATGTCCTCCGAGAGCTCTAGGTAGTCGCTACGTAGTAACGACCCCTCGTGCTCAAGGATTGCCCGGGCAAAGTTACAGAGCTCCGGCTTCCACGTTGCCTAGCAACGATATGCCGTGCTCACGACACCGTTTAGGAGGCTACAACTGGTCTTTTAGTGACCGTCCATGGAGAGGTCTACCACAGGTGAAAAAGCTGAACGGGCCTTAACACGTTGGGCGCCAGTCTGCGGGGATCGGTGGTGTCCAGGACGGTTGAAGATAAAGATCTCTGAAGTCGGGTTGATATATGCTGTTTATTAGAAAGGGGGTGGGTGCAAGGGCCCTGCTTGGAGCTGCCAGGCGCAACTCGTGGCAGGCCCAGGGGGAGAGGGAGAGAGAGGGAGCAAGGGTTCCAG
Organism: Anomalospiza imberbis; assembly: GCF_031753505.1. Taxonomy (NCBI): domain Eukaryota; kingdom Metazoa; phylum Chordata; class Aves; order Passeriformes; family Viduidae; genus Anomalospiza; species Anomalospiza imberbis. The sequence continues at coordinate 5,072,509 of NC_089720.1, forward strand.
GTAAGGGTCCCAGGGGAAGGTCCAAGAGAGGAAGGTCCAAGAGAGAGGGGGGGAGAACAGGAACCAAGAGAGCGTCCGGTCCCTCGGGCATACCTTATCAGGGGGCTTCAAGGTGGGCTGGAACAGGACTTAGGCCAATGGGGTCACAGATACCTGATACTTCAGGGGAGGGTCACAGGTGTGGGATGAACCATACATTGGGGGGTGAGACAGAGCATTCCATTTGACCCTTGGACCTATCTGCAGGTAAAGGGCATTGTTTAATCAGAAAGGGGGATTGCTTTCAGCCGGGCTATACTATTGTTTTCTAGTTATTCAGTAGTCAAGGTTTGCTATTTCAAATCTAGTTCTCATCTCAATGTCTGTATTTTCCAAATCTTTTGCCAGGCAATCATATTTATAAGGTTTTCCTATTTCATCTTCCCCAACACTTATACCCACTAATATTAGTAAAACAATAATGGGGTGACATAATGTATTTAGGATTCCAGTTGCAGTGGGCGACCATCCAAAAAGTGAATCCCACCAACTGTGACTTGCATCTTGTTTCACTCTTTGCAGAACCTTGCTTATTTCTTTTATGTCATGATGGACAGTAATTAAGGTTTTCTCCCCAGTTTTTTGAATATTCTCTAGAATTTTGACAAGGTCCTGATGTTTGATTAATTGTCTAATTAAAGTGAGGTTCATTCCAATAGGCATGGGTGACAACCTGTGGTACATCTTATTGTGTGCATTAATTAGCTGATGAGACACAACTGGTGCCAAATACAGAAAGTCACACCCTGAAATCCTAACAAAGTTACAAATACAAAAGTTAAGATAATTCTTACCGAGCAAAGTTACATTACCCTTATCTATTTCTATAAAAGTACACGCAGTTCTCAAACATACACAACCTTGACCAATATATACAAGTACAGTCCTTTGATTTGTATCCGGATGAATCTCAAAGTGACAAACACCTTGTTCAGTATCAAGACATATATCTTGAGCATCGATTGTGTTACTCTCACAAATGAACCCCTGTTGTTCCCGGGTAACGCAAGATTCTAGATTCACAGTTTGCCATTTTTCACCCACTCTCCGTGCCCATGCCCTGTGCTCTGAAGGGTAGAGTACTGACTGCTCATGATTCAGTCCCAGTGCTATAATAGGATGAATAACATAAACTGTGGCATTGCGTATGGTGAGCACAAAGGCAGTAACTACGTTGTCAGTCGAGTCATAGGTAAAGTTTACCAAAGTCCACCAAGACTGAAATTTCTTCTCAAAATCCATAGCGCTGTCCCACACGGCCTTTCGAATCTCAATTGGAAAGGCTGCTTTGCTTCCTTCCCTTATAATTGAGGCAGCTGTTGATTGCAACCATAATTGTGCCTGTATACAGCTAAAGGCCAGAGACACATTATCCTGAACCACAGCAAGTGCATCTATGATTGACCCATGGTCTTGGTCCTCTGCCTTTTTCAACCTTGGCAGTATTCTCGAGACCTGACACTGACTGGTTCCCAATGCTAACAAAGATGACTGTAAAGGTTGTTTTAATTTAGTTAAATCACTTGTTGCAGTGGCTAATTTGTTCATTAATATTTCAGAATCAATTCCGTTTAGGACTCCCAGCCCTGTCCCTAATATTCCAGTCAGATCTCTTCGCATTCTGCTTCCAGTATATGCTTGTTTCTGCAGCCAGGTCATCCAACCCTCAAAGGACGTTTTTAAAAAGGGAGAGCAGGCTGGTTGAATTTCAGAGATGTTAGTTTGCATTAGTAATTCAACACGCTTAAGAGACCATTCTGGGTTAAACAATAACTGCTGTTGGCCTGTATTTCTTATTACATATGGGCCGATTTTGTAAATTTCAGGTCCAGGCCCAAGAGGTGTGATTTGGGTTTGGGCTGGGGTCATGGGCTCAGTTGTGGCATTTATTTTAAACTTGAAGGAGAGCCCAATGGTATCCTGGGCCCAGAGACAAACTACCTCAACAGTCTGTATTAATGTAAAGTTACACCAACAGTCTATTTCACTTGAACGACTACAAACCTCCCAGTTTCCGTCCGTGGGAGATGTTAAAACACTAATTTGGGTTGCTCTCCTATGATCGGTTCCATTGATCATCCGACACCCTATCCTAATTTCTTCTCCTATGGTTCCTTGAAGTGACCATATTCTTTGTCTCTGCCACTCTTGTCTTTCGTATGCTTGGTTTCTGTGCATGACTACAGTTGATAGATTCAGACTTTTTATGTCAGAGTATTTTCCCATGGATCCAGTGTAACAAGTAGAGGCTTGGGACCAAGGCCATTCAGCATTACTCTGGCTAGAGGTGGGTTTTAGTTCTAGGATCGTGATTAGGGTTACTAACAAACAATTCTCCTGATTAGACTTTTGCAACCTAAATTGCTAAACACCCCCGACCGCAATATACTCATTTTGTTCGAGTGAATTTTAGTTTCAGTTCATTATCACCCGATGTTACTTTCCAAGGGGCCTCAGGAGCTTTCTTTACTCGAGAGTGGTGAATCCAGGCGTTCTGCTCTTGGATCTTAATCGCAGTGAAAATGGTGAGAAGCACTTGGAACGGTCCTTCCCACTGCGGCTCCAAGGTCTTTTCTGTAAGAGACTTGACATACACATAATCCCCAGGCTGTATGTCATGCACTGGTCCATCTAGCCCTCTGCTCTGAGTTCCAGCCACGTGTTTTTCAATTTCTCTGAGCTGCTTACCTAAGGCCACCATGTAAACAGCCAGCCTTTCTTCCCCAATTTGGGTGGATATTCCTTTCTGTACACCATATGGTCTCCCATAGAGCATTTCAAAGGGGCTCAGCTTTGTTTTGGTTCTGGGCTTAGTTTGGAGTCGCAACAATGCTAGTGGGAGAGACTGGGGCCAAGGCAAATTAACTTCTTGCCCTAGTCTCACAATTTGTTGCTTAATCAAATGATTCATTTTTTCAACTTGGCCACTTGACTGGGGGCGATATGGTGTGTGAAGTTCCCAATCTATGCCCAGAAGCTGACTGACCTGTTGTACTATTTTAGAAATAAAATGAGGTCCCCTGTCTGAGGATATTGTGGCTGGAACTCCAAAGCGTGGTATTATTTCTTGTAACAGCACCTTTGTTACCTCCCGAGCTTTTGCAGTCCTGGTGGGGAAAGCCTCTGGCCATCCTGAAAAGGTATCTGTTAGTACCAACAAATATCGATACCCCCCTTTTCTTGGCAATTCTGAAAAATCAATTTGCCACTGCTGACCAGGTCCATGGCCCTTTCCAATTTGGCCAAGTTTTGGTTTAGGGGTATTCTTAGGGTTAGTCTGGAGGCAAAGTTCACACTGCCTGGCTATCTGAGTGACAGTGGCATATAAGTTCCTAGCAATGATTTTTCCAGTCAAGTAGTTATGCAGGGCATCAATTCCCCAGTGTGTTTTCTGATGTTCCTCTTTTACTAATGACCATAATAAATGGGAGGGGATAACTAGTTTCTTTTCTGCTGTAACAGCCCATCCCTCCTGGTTATACGTTCCCTTTTCATCTTCAATTAGCTTTCTGTCCTTCTTATCATACACTGGCTTACCTTCTAGGGAGATTTGGCCATCAGGAATTAAGGGTCCCTCCACTGTTACCTCACCTTTTGCTGCTTCTTTTGCCTCTGTCCGCCAGCTCGTTTCCCTCCTCCAATTCTGAGTTTCCTTTTTGATGTGCTTTAATGTGCATGATTGCCACCTTTTCAGGCAGTTGGACTGCTTCCAATAGTTGTAGTATCTCTTGCGCATGTTTAGTGTTCTTTCCCTGTGAGTTTAATAGTCCTCTTTCTCTCCAGATAGCCCCATGGGCATGCCCCACTCCAAATGCATATCTTGAATCTGTATAAATGTTTATTCTTTTTCCCTTTGATAACTCTAATGCCCGAGTCAGGGCAATTATTTCTGCCTTCTGTGCAGAGGTACCTGCTGGTAATGGTCCTGATTCGATTAGATCCCTTGATGTGGTAACTGCATACCCAGCATGTCGCTTTCCATTGATGACGTAGCTGCTTCTATAAGTGAACCAGGTTTCCGCGTCATCCAGAGTGGTGTCCTTCAGGTCTGAGCGTCTGGAATAAGTGGCTTCGATGGTCTCCAGGCAATCGTGATGAATTGGTTCTCCTTGGTTCCTACTGAGAAAGGAAGCTGGGTTGACAATGTTAGTTACCACTATCTCAACATCATCTTGTTCTACCATGATAGCTTGGTATTTCAGAAATCGTTGTGGGGAGAGCCAGTGGCCACTCTTGGTTTCTAGGACTGAGGATACTGTATGAGACACTAGCACAGTCATCTTCTGGCCCAGGGTGAACTTACGGGCTTCCTGAATGTTCAGTACAACTGCGGCCACTGCTCTGAGGCAACCTGGCCATCCTTTCGCTGCTGCATCTAGTTGTTTAGAAAGGTAAGCAACTGCCCTTCTGTATGGGCCCAGGTCCTGTGCCAGTATTCCCAGGGCAATTCCCTGTTTCTCATGAGAGAAGAGAAAGAATGGTTTACTCACGTCTGGAAGTCCTAGAGCTGGAGCTGACATGAGGGCCTTTTTCAGCTGACCAAAGGCCTGTGTGGTTTCTTTTGTCCACTGAAGGTCTCTGCTTCCATTTGCAATGAGTGAATACAGAGGTTTCACGAGCAATCCGTAGTTGTATATCCATAGTCTGCACCATCCTGTCATACCCAGGAATGTTCTCAGTTCCTTTATCGTCTGAGGTTTTGGGGTTTGGCATATTGATTCTATGCGTTCTTTCCCCAAAGTCCGTTGTCCAGCACTGATTTCACACCCCAGGTAGATCACCTTCTGTTTTACCACCTGAGCCTTTTTCTTTGACACCCTATATCCCTGGAGCCCCAAAAAGTTTAAAAGGCTTACCGTCCAAGCCACGCACCTTTCTTCTGTGGGGGTGGCTATGAGGATGTCATCTACATACTGCAACATTTTGCCTTCTCCCGGTGGGGCTTCCCAGGATTCCAAATCCTTTGCGAGTTGTTCTCCAAACAGGGTGGGCGAGTTTTTGAAGCCTTGTGGTAAAACTGTCCATGTGAGCTGAGTTTTGCGTCCACTTTTGGGATTTTGCCATTCAAATGCAAAAATTTTCTGGCTGGTTTCATGGAGAGGGAGGCAAAAGAAAGCATCCTTCAAATCTAAAACAGTGAACCAAGTTAGTTCTGGTGTTAAACATGTCAACAAGGTGTAGGGGTTGGCTACCACAGGGTAGAGATCCTCAGTGATCTTGTTAACAGCCCGTAAATCCTGCACGATCCGGTATGTCCCATCAGGTTTGCGGACAGGCAGGATAGGAGTGTTAAAATCGGACTGGCATTCTTTCAATAACCCCAGCTGTAAGAAATTTTCAATTATCAGGCTAATTCCTTCTCTATCTTCTCTCCTCAAGGGATACTGCTTAATTCTAACTGGTTGTTTTCCTTCCTTGAGCCTAATTTGTATTGGTGGTGCATTTTTTGCCCTCCCTGGTACGTTGGAGGCCCATACTCCCGGGAAGACTTGATTCAGAATCTCTTCACTAATTTCTTCTTTAGCCTTAATGGTTGTCAGTATTAAGCTCAGCACTTCTACATATTTTTGTTCATTCACCTCCAGAATAACTTCCCCATTTTTAAATGAAATAGTTGTCTCCAGTTTCTCCAATAAGTCTCTCCCTAGGGGAGATTCTGGGGAATTGGGCATGTATAAGAATTTATGGATGCCCCACTGTTTTCCATATTTGTATTTGAGTGGCTTGCAAAAATATGCTATCTCAGGTTGGCCAGTTGCTCCCCTGACCCTGACATAATCATTCCCTACTGGCACCAGAGCTTTGTTTAAAACTGAAAATGTTGCTCCTGTATCCACCATGAATTCCACCTCTTTCCCTTCCTCCCTCAGTTTCATTTTTATAACCAGCGGATCTCCTGGGGTAAGGTCCCCCGGTCCCCTTCAATTACTTTCTGTGTGAGCAACCACCACCTCCCTTCCCCGGTTCCCTTTCCCATTTCCTTTTCATTCAGGGCACTCGTTTTTCCAGTGTCCAAGTCTTTTGCAATTTGCACACTGATTTTTACCCAACCGGGGTGGTCCTTGCCTAGGTGGTCTTTGTCTCTGCCCTCCTTTATTTTCTTCTTTTACTACAGCCATTGATTTTCTCATTCCTTGCCTATATCCTTCTTCTCGATTGCTGAAAACCCTCCATGCCTCTCCTAGCAAGACCTCCAACTTCCTTTCCTCTCCCCCCTGGAGTCTCTGAAGTTTCCTCCTGATATCTTGACTAGATTGCCCTAAAAATAAACTTGCTAGCTGCTGTATCCCTATCTCTGATTCAGGATCTAATGATGTATAACGACGCATTGTGTCTCTCAAGCGATCCAAAAACTCAGATGGACTTTCAGAGGGATTCTGTTTAATTGCATATAAAGCTGACCAATTTATAGTCTTGGGGATGGCCCGCTCCACCCCCTTTGCTATCCATTCTTGGTAGTGACGTAACTTTTTTATTTGCCCCTCATCATTTGGGTCCCATTTTGGGTCTTGGAGGGGAAAGAAGTTCTTAACATCCTCTTCTTTTGCTTTGCAAAAGCCTTCTGCCAAGTCTCCTGCTGCTTTTAAAACTAGCTGTCTTTCTGTGTCTGTCAATGCATCCAACAATAACTGAATATCTGACCAGTCTGGGTTATGCTGCTTAATCATGTATCTTAACCTTTTAGCTGTTCCTATTGGGTCACTTCTATAGTTTTTGGCAACTCTTTCCCAACCTTCTAAATCAATTGTAGAGAAGGGGACTTTTATCAACACCCTTTTCTTCTCAGGTCCTATTGCTTCCCTTAAAGGGGCTTGTATGATTTCCTTTGTTTGTTTTCTAGTCCGAGATGCTATGGGACTGCCTGCACTCTCATCACTATCACTCTCAGGCAAAACAGAGGGTCCTAAGGTTCAAATCCAAAACCACTGGGGGAAAAGGATCCCCTCCAGCTGTCCTGCCACGGCTAGTAAAGTACACTAAACAAACCCTAAAAACAATACACACAACAAAAACATCAAACAAATAGCAGTAGCTGAGAACATTTATCAGAGCAGGCCTCATAACGAAATACTTTACACAATATACTCACAACAAAACCTTAGACAGCATTAAGCAAACCTAATACTCACAGCAAAAGCATCAAAACAGCACCAATAGTGCTTCAAACAAAATGCAATATCCAAAAATGACGCAAGGAGTTCAAAGAGTCCACACAAAGTTGCCACAATTATAACTTTTGACGCAAGCATCAGAAATATGCCACAGTTTCCCAAACACGAGTTACTTCAAGCAAAACCTTTAAAACTCACACATACGCCCAGACAGCAACAAAGCTCACACACACATCAGTGCAAAATTCACACACATAAACACGAGTTACTTCACACAAAACCTTTAAAACTCACACATCAGTGCAAAATTCACACATATAACAGACAAAACTCACATACACCTAGACGAACAAAACTCACACACACATATCACAAACCCAGACAGCAACCATACACCAAGGATTCAGTGAATCCTCCCCCGCTGCCTTTCCGTCGGTCAGCAGCCCTAACCGATAGCTGCCCTTTCAGCTACCGGTTACTTGCAAGTCCAAACCAAACCAAACCTCCCCCGCCGCCTTTCCGTTGGTCAGCGGCCCTTACCGATAGCTGCCCTTTCAGCTACCGGTTACTTGCAAGTCCAAACCAAACCAAGGCCATGCTCTCTGCGGTCAGACGTCTCTGATTGGCTTAACAGCGGTCACTACGGGCCCCCCCCCCCCCTTTTTTTAAAAGATACATACCGTTTCTGCGCTGGTTAGGAGGTCTTTCTCTGCCCCCGCAGTAAGCGACACTAGAAGCGGAGTTCCTCCAAAGAAATCCTGGGGCGCGCCTTAGGAAGTCCGCCCCCGAGCCGGTCCCACGGCTGGCAGAGAAGTCCCTTCGTGGTCGCCAATTGACACACGGAGCCAGACTCTAAAACTCAGAGACAGAATGAGTTTTAAAGTAGGTATGTTTATTCGGCCGGACGCATGTGGGACATTTCCCCAAATACATGCATGCCCCTTGCTTACACACGTGTTCTTTTATCCCCTGGAGTGTTACATATGCATTAAGTTTCCCCATGGGTCATTTCCTGGCTCCCCTCCCTCTCCGCTCTGTATGCTAATCAGCTTGTCGGTCCTCTGTGCCTGCGCAGCTGTCTCTGGTGGTCGTCCCAGGCTTCGGGGGTCGTAAAAGGGATGAAGTAAGAATGGTCTTCTTCAGGCTGACTTTTTGACCCCACTGCTTTGCACATGCCCATTGATTCCTTGGCCACGGTCCAAGCCAGGGGCCAGGATCCATCTGTTTCCAGAACATAAGGGGCCCCATTTTTCAGTTGTCTTTACACCCTGTATCCTGTTTTCCATATACGTTCCTTCTCCTTATCAGGTCTCTCCTTGCTGCTCTGCACGTAGTCTCTTCCTTTCCCATAGGCCAGGATACGGTATATTCTCACGTAACCTAAGGATGTGGCCCTAAGCAATATCCATTATTTTATATGCCTATTACTATTCAATACCTTCTAATTTCTATGATTAATATCTTCTAGTTCTAACCCCATGTTTCAGGAGAAGGACCCCGATAAAAGAGAATTCCCTCCTTAAGAGGGGTAACCTGTTGCATACACAAATCACTTCATGAATATGCATATTTTTTATTTAAAACAAGAAATTCGTCTGGTACTTGTTGAGGAATTCCTGTTAATCCCAGACGCCTTGAAGTCTAAGTCGAGTTTGGAGAAGTTCGGTTTTTTGTTGATAAGGAAAGCCATAAATTCCTCTCCTCTGGAAGATTTAGGGGTTTCTGTAATTGTTATCTCTGTGTGAAGAATTTCTTGATTATCTTCTCCTTCTCTTGAGCAAAAAGAATACCACACACACATATTTTCTATTTTAACTACTAAAGCTTAATTTCAATTACAAAACTACATTTACTATATTATTAAAATGTTACTACAGCATAACTTTCCAACCTAGCATAATACATATAGTAAATATCTGCGTAGAGCCATATAATATGCATTTTTCACAGATATCAACAGATGGAGCTTGGGGAAGCAGTCTTTCATGGAGGCATCCCTGTCGATTCCCTCTGCTAACGTGGCTCCTACTTGCTCTCAGAACTCTGTTCTGTGAGCATCCTCCGCAGTTACACGTGGAAAGGAAAAGCAAAGCCATGGTACAATCTGCTTGACTGAATTTTTGGGGGTAGGGACGTTTTACCGATAAAATCCCCTTAATTTGGGTATAGAATTCCCTTTGTTGGGTAGATAGCACGGTCTCCATGCTATTTCTACCCGCAACCTCACCCCTGGTGCAGAAAAAAGCAGAAAAAAAGCAAAAAACTGCAAAAGACCCCGGCGGCCCGCCGCACACACCATGTGCGCATGATCCGTACCCTTGGAAACGCGGCAGAGCCCCCCCACATGAAGTGTTAGCCGGGTACCCTCCGCGGCTAATCACTCACCAAACCAGAATCTTCGCAAATAAAAGCTGCTACCAGGGTCTTCTTTCCCGGGAAGTGTCCGTTCTTCATCTTTCCGTGGCCGTGAATGGTTGTGCTTCCAGTCCCACGCGGGAAAACACAGCGTGTTTTCCTGTTGGTGGCGGAGATGCCACTGACTTACTTCGGGGGGACTCTTGCTCCCGTTTTCCGCGTGGATTGCGCTTGCTCGTCTCGGCAGCGGCGCTCGCTGGTCGGCGGCGCAGCTTCCCGGCGGCAGCGCTCTCTCTGCGTGGCTCCCGGGTGCTCTGTGGTGACCCTCTGCCTGCTCCGCGGCTTTGCGCTGGCCGTGGCCCTAACGTTGGGTGCCACCCACGGCTTCACATTTCTTTTCTCGGCCCCAGTCCCCAGTCGGCTCTCGAGCACCTGGCTTGGGCGTCTCAGCTTTTTGTCAGGGCTGAGGCTTGCCGCAATTCCCGGGTGCTATTGCTGCTGCACTCCTGGGTGGGCTGCTGGCCGCCCTTCACCCTCGGCGCGAGGGAAAAAACAAAGAGGCAGGAAATTCGGCCAAATCCATCCGCGTGGCAGCTGGATGCTTTATTGGCTGCGAGAGCTGCGGTGGAAAAGCTGCAGCCCGCTCCCAACTTTGCACGGACGCAAATGGCCCTGAGCATGTCGCGGAGTGGGATGATACAGGGGAGGGACAGGGCAGACGGGGAATCCTCCCGCCCAATGGATACAGACATCGTGGTGATGATGTGTATTACAGCGTCCAATGGGAACACGGCAGGGGCTGACACGGGGCTTTGGGGCGAGTGGGACTGCGAGAACAGGGAGACGGGCACGGAAACCGCAGGAGAAGGGGAAAACCTGGGAGATGCACGAGGGTACACAGAACCGGAAAACTAACAAAGAAAAAACTCATAATTTGAACCCAAACCCAGGATGCAACTAAGGAGAGTCAGATTCACTTCTACATTTCAGAGAGAAGTCCACATCTTCCACATTTTCAAGGGTATATAGCAATCTTTTATCTACTGCTACATCAAGATGTGCAGCAACTACTCCAGTGCTACAACAATCTACCATCACACAGGTATCAGACCCATTCTTGGGTTTTCAACAATACCTTTCCACAAAAATCAGAATGAAATGCAAAATCTTAGCCTTGAACTTTAAGGCATCCTGCAGCATATATTCAGTTACCTAGAAAACTATTTTGATAAAGGATGAAGATCGGGATCAGTAGTTATATTAAGTCACACTGGAATTACCCTTAAAAAATTAATTTATTCAGAAGCAAACTTTCTCTTGAAATCCATATACAATTATATAATCAAAGAATATCCTGGGTTGGAAGGGACCCATCAGGATCAAGTTCATGTCCTGGCCCTGTTGTAGATGTTGGCGAACCCAATGGGAAGAATGATGATGTCTAACTCCAGTTCAGAAGGTTAAATTATTTATTTATTATAATTATGCTATAATACATTAATATACTATATAAAAGAGGATACTAAAACTACATGCTACTTTATCATATCTAACTCACTAACAACTTGTGACCCTGTTTGCCAGAGTCCAGACACAGGTGGATCTGATTGGCCATCAGGCCCAAACAATCCACCATGATCCAACCAAGCATTCATGTTGCAGCAGATAGGCCTGCTAGGCCCCTCTGGAGATTAGCTGCCTAAGGGCAGAGAAAATGCATAGTCATGCTGACTAGCAAAAGAACCCCTTTTTCCGCGCCTCAGACCCTCTGTTATCTTCCTGTAAGACAATAGGTCAATTTGCACCCTGACCCACACCATTGGACCATTTCTCAAAACCCCTGTACCCTATAAAAACCCCTCAGTTTCCCTAGCTCGTTGGAAGTAAGCTGTCCCTGAACCCTTCACGGAAGATGAAATAAAGATCCTCCGGTGGAACCTCACACAGCGCTCCCCGTCTCTCTCTCCCTGCGTCTGCCCGAGGCACCCCAGCAAGCCTATGAGCTGAAATCACTTCTAAAAGAACTGAACTCTGCTTAAGAGCTGCATATCACTATAACAGCTTGCTGGGGCTAGCCTGTGCCTGGGAGCTCTGCCAAAGGTGCTTGGGCAGGAGGGTGTGCAGATACCCTTCTCACCCCAGAACACCAAGGCAGCCGGACCAACTGAGCCTGACCGGGAACAAAAACAATACATTCACTCCAGATAAACAATTATCAAAACACATTCCAGAAGAGAAAAACAAGGAGCAGAAATAGAAATTTTCTCTTTCATTTCTCTCTGTGCACCTTTATAAAAATCCTGAGAGAGAAATGTGCTTGCCACACTGGCCCTGCACAGGACACCCCAAGAATCATACCATGTGCCTGAGAACATTGTCCAAACACTTCTTGAACTCTGGCAGGCTTGGTGCTGTGACCACTTCCCTGGGGAGCCCAACCATCCTCTGGGTGAAGAACCATTCCCAAATATCCAACCTAAACCTCCCCTGACACAGCTTCATGCCATTCCCTCGGGTTCTGTCACTGGTCACTAGAGAGAAGAGATCAGTGCCTGCCCCTCCTCTTCCCCTCATGAGGAAGCTGTAGACTGCAATGAGGTCTACCCTCAGTCTCCTCCAGGCTGAACAAGCCAAGTTACCTCAGCCACTCCTTGTATGGCTTCCCCTCTAGACCTTTACCAACTTTGTTGCCATCCTTTGGACTCTCTCTAATAGCTTTATATCTTTCTTATATTGTGGTGCCAAAACTGCACACAGAACTAGAGGTGAGGCCGCACCAGTGCAGAGCAGAGTGGAACAATCCCTTTCCTTACCTGGCTGGCAATGCTGTTCCTGATGCACCCCAGGATACGGTTGTCCCTCCTGGCTGCCCGGGCACTGCTGACTCAAATCCAGCTACCCACTGACCAGGACCCCCAGGTCCCTTTCCACGGTGTTGCTTTCCAGCATCTCATTCCCCAGTCTGTACATGTAGGGTTGCCCCATCCCAGGTGCAGAATGTGGCACTTTTCTTTGTTGAACTTCATACAGTTGGTGATTGCCCAGCCCTCTCATTTAATAATGAGTTCTACCAGCAACAAAGAGCTGCTCTTAAATTTTGCCTTCCTATATTCTGTATGCTGATCTTGTCTTCTGTCTCTAAAGTAGCACATACTGAAAAATCCTTACTAAGGACAATCGTATTATGCACACTATTCCTTTTGAGATTGGTCTGGTTAAGAAAATCCTAGATTACTGATTGCCTTACTTTAAGTGCTGCTGGATATAAGAAGAGTGATATGACAAATATATTTAATATAAAGAGAGAGCACAACTTTTTACATAGGCAGATAGTGAAAAGACAAGGAGGAACAGTTTTAAACTAAAAGAAGAGAGATTTAGATTAGAAGTTAAGAATAAATTAATTACTCAGAGGGTAGTGTGCCACTGGAACTGGTTGCCCAGAAATGTGGATGCCCTATCCCTGGAAGGGTTCAAGGCCAGGTTGGATGGGGCTTGGAGCAACCTGGGAGAGTGGGGGGTGTTCCTGCCCATGGTGGGGGGTTGGAAATAGATGATCTTTAAGGTCCCTTCTAACACAAGTAATTCTGATTCTATGATAACATTCTTTGCATTTAAGATGCTAGTACTTACTCTACTCATCTTGTTTGTATATAGAAGTAGTAATTAAGCTCAGACTCAGGCCTGAGTCAATAGTCAGATGTTTTGTTCAAGTTCCCCCTTGATAGCAGCATGCTCTAACACAAGTATCCCATGACAGAATGGGAGTGGAGAGGGCCATTTGAATGAAAACAAAACAAAAACTACACCCTGCCTTCCCAGTCACTGGTTTACTCATGTCTTATAGCCAACAGGAACTGATCCCTTTTCTAATCAACTCGGTCTCTACACATTTAGTGTGCTGTCAACATCTATTCCATGGTCTTCTCTTTCTGGAGGCAGAAATCAAAGTCCTTATTTAAGCAGACTTTCAGCCAAATATGCAGCAACTAATTTCTACTATACATTTTATTATTAATTTACTCAGTAGTTATATCATGATAATGTATTTTATTGAATTTGTTACAATACAGAAGGTTTCTGTGCTAGACATGTAGTTGTCTAGATTGTTTATATGTTATTGACCAACTGGAAGCAAATATAAATAATCAAATCGACATGGGTAAATTTTGTACAGGGAGCTACTACTGTTAGTTTCATACTTTCATTTTAGAGACTCCTGTGTCAGGAAGCTAAATAAGTTTAAGAATAGACCTTTAAACAGTTTCCATTATCACCCCATAAAAGCTAGATAAAATTAGAATAAGACCATTGCAAGATTTGGTTCAAGATCTTGAATAATTTTCATTTAGTTTTAGCTTATTCCAATTTTTACTTAACTATTGACAAACACAAGTAATGAGAATGATGCCACAAGGTCCCATTGAGAAGTGAGAACAATATAACACCATACATCTACTCAATAAGTGAGCAGCAGAGGAGGATGGCACCATAAATTTACCAAACAAGGAGATAATGCAGGAACAAACTATTGATAAGACCAAACAAGTCTTTGGCTTGAACTTTTGTGCTAACTTTAGTCAGATAACCAGCATAGCAAAATTCACATCTATAGAAGCCCCTTATTCACATAAGCTCCTTCCCTATAGAGCATGTGTGATAAAATAAATGGGTACTGTGTCTTTAAGTGAAAGTGAAAAAATATTTAGCCAATTGTGATAGTTTCAGTTCGAAACTGGGCAGAAAAACTAATTTTGTGTAGTGGTTTTGGTTTGTTAATTTAAGATTTTCTTTAAGTTTAAGATTTCTCGGCTAATGAACTAAAGTGTGTGGTGGGTTTTGGTGTTGGTTAATCACTAATGTACTTCCTGCTGTGAGATAGGATTAGGAGAAAGGTAAAGTAGGCTTAAAACGTCAAAAGGGTGTAGGAGTGAGGGTGGGTAGGACGGTCGGGACGGACGGAGACGAGAGATCTCTGAAGCCAGGTCTTGGAACTTGAGGTTTATTGCAAAGGGTGTGGGTGCAGGGGCCCTGTTTGGAGCTGCCAGCCGCAGCCCTGAGCAGGCCTGAAAGAGGAGCCCGAAAGAGAGACCCAAAAGAGCAAGAGGGCAAGAGAGGAGCAAGAGGGCAAGAGAGGCAAGTGAGAGAAGTTCCTGTTACAATACAATAAATCATCTTCTGTACTGAATATTCTAATTTTCACTAACCAATCTAGTACAAGATACAAATCCTATAGCATTTACATACAGCCTATAAGAATCATTACATTACCATACTGTGTTACATTTTAAACCCTAAAAACTACTCTTTGGACCCCTTCTGCCAAGCTACTAGGGTCTGCTCTGACCCTTGGACCTGTCTGCAAGCAGAGGGTATTGTTTAATCAAAAGGGGATTGCCTTCAGCCAGTGTCCTAGGGTGACGCTATGGTGCTTGTATCCCCAATCGTGTGTTCTGTTTATGTTTGATGTTATGTTCTGTGCTTTCAGGAATGGCTCCAAAAAGTGAAGGTTTCTTTTGCCTTGTTATCAGCTGGCTCACCTCCCCCCACGGTAGGTGTCTAGGAGGAAGGCTAGGGCTTGCTTGCTGGCTTGCTTGCTTCGCTTTGCTCTCGCTCCTGCTTTTGCTTTTGCCCTTGCTTTTGCTTATTAGTTAGTTTAGCTAGGCAGTCCAATTTTTTTCCCTGGACTGTTTTCTTTCCCTTTCCTGAATACCATTCGAACCTACTCCGGACTGGGACTTGGGAAACACCTGCAGCAGCCATCCCCAGCGCTGGAGACCGATAACTGAGCGACCACTCCCAGGAGAGACTTTCTGAATTTGTCATCTCTTCAGAGTGGTGAAAGAGTTTTTGTCATCTGGTGTTGTTCATTTTTTTTTTTGTGCTGGGGAGTGCTTTGCTTGTTTTATAAACAGGTTTTATTCCACTTCTCTCTGAGGAAATTCTTCCCGAACCAGGTGGGGGGAGGGGCCCTGGGGGTTTGCTTTCTGGGGGCTCCTTCCAGAGGTTTTCTCCTAAATTTGCCCTAAACCAGGACAGCCGGCCATACTATTGTTTTCCAGTTGTTCAGTAACTAAGGCTTGGTATCTCAAAGCTTGCTATCATTTCAATCTCGCTTATAGTTTCCATACTCTCAAAATCTTTTGCCAGGCAATCATATTTATAAGGCTTTCCTGTTTTATCTTCCCCAACAAAAGGGTATAAAGAAAATTTTATAAACAATAACTAAAAGAAAAAAGTAGTAAAAATCAAGATAAATCTTTCAGAACACTTCTTCTCACAACCTTTTCTACTGACAATGTAAAGAAACAAAACTTAAAATTTTCAGTCAGTTTATGACTTCTAAAATAGTCTTTTTTTCAGTTTACTTAGAGAGAGAAGTCTTTCTTGTTAATTTTATGGAAACTTCTCTATAAGAGGAAAAACAGTTTCTTTGTGATTCTCACTTTGGTCATGAATAGCAGCTGCCCGGGGGAAATCTGCTATTGTGAAGTCTCTCTCATTTTCTACAAGCCTTCCCACAGCTCGTTTATGGGCTATGTCGACTTATTGGGTATTGTTTTAAAGATTAGTTGGTCAAAGGTAAAAGTTCTCATTATCTATTTTTAAAATTATCTTTATCTCTGGCAACAGAGATCTCTTGGGGGTACAGGACTACTTTTTCTCTGTTCAAACTTCTCATAGGATCACAGCTACTTTAACATCAGTTTACTTTGCATGGAGGCCTTTGCTTGATATCAATTTGAAACTTTCATCTTTTCATAGTTTCATGTGTTATAGGGAAAAGAGTTTTTTCTCTATAGCTTACAAGAGTGTGAAAAATGCATATTTTATGATTGGCTTTTCGCAAATATTAAATTGAATACTATATGTATTATGTTATATTGATTAGAAGTGCTGTATTAACATTTTAATAGTATGGTAAATGTAGTTTTGTAGTTAAAATAGAACCTATGTATGTGGGGTTTTTTTTTACTAACTCAAGCAAGAGATGAGATAATGAAGAAACTCTTCACACAGAGATGACAATGATGGGGGCCCATAAAGAATTACTGCCTCCTTATCGGAAAAGACAAACATTCTTCCACCTTCTCTCCGTCTTTATGGAACCACCAGGATTAAGGGGAAGAAGTTGACAAAAACCAGAAAAGTTCTTAATTTGCAAGGAATTTATGCATCATGTATGAGATGTATGAATATGCAACAGGCTACTGCTTTTAAAGGTTATTCCTTTGTTCACAAGGCATGCTTATTGGGCTTAAGTGCCCGAGAGCATCCGGACGTCCGTAATTCTTTGCTTTTTATTGTCTTGTAATTGTCCTAACTCTAAATTTTCATTACTCTAATTGTATTACTATTTTTATAACCATTTTATTATTATTAAACTTTTAAAATTTTAAAAACCAAGTGATTGGCGTTTATAACAAGAGGATTTCAGCTCTAAAATCAAGGCATCTCTTCATCCCTCTTATCTGGGACTAAACTTTTTTCTCGCTGACTATGATGTCTTCATGTTCTTTTACATGTTTGTATCTTGTTCTTTTCTCTTACTTGAGGGAGGATTAAAGCACTGAAAGGGTTAGCATTTTGTTTGGAGCTTGTAGATGGTCAACTTGACCCCAGTCAGGCTGGGTGTTACAGACGGTGGGAGCTACGACTGGGGGGGGGGTGGCTCGCATCTAATAAGCCAGGCTAGAACCTAGTAGCAGCAGCACTCTGGGTGTGTGTGTGTGTGGGGATGGCTCCTCCTTCCCCCTGCCTGATGGTTGCGGGTAACTTCTATGGGGGTAAAATCTCGGTGTTGACCCGGGGCTGCTCTCGGGGGCTGGGAGGGGTTTTAGTAAGCAGCTAGATGTTAGTAAGGCTGGTTCTATCTGGCCCCATGGCACCCCTCTCTCCTTGCCTGGTAGCTGATGGGGGGGTCAGCAGGCGGTCTGGGGGGAAGGGGGCCCAGCCCCACGGCAGGGCCATCCGGCCCGACCCCCCATGGCAGGGGCCGCGTAGCCGTGTGATTTCGCTCCCAGCCGGAAGGGAAAGAGGAAGTTCCCGGGTTTCTTTCGTCTTTTTGAAACATGGGGTTAGAACTAGAAGATATTAATCATAGAAATTAGAAGGTATGGAATAGTAATAGGCATATAAAATAATGGATATTGCTTAGGGCCACATCCTTAGGTTACGTGAGAATATACCGTATCCTGGCCTATGGGAAAGGAAGAGACTACGTGCAGAGCAGCAAGGAGAGACCTGATAAGGAGAAAGAATGTATATGGAAAACAGGATACAGGGTGTAAAGACAACTGAAAAATGGGGCTCCTTATGTTCTGGAAACAGATGGATCCTGGCCCCTGGCTTGGACCGTGGCCAAGGAATCAATGGGCATGTGCAAAGCAGTGGGGTCGAAAAGTCAGCCTGAAGAAGACCATTCTTACTTCATCCCTTTTACGACCCCCGAAGCCCGGGACGACCACCAGAGACAGCTGCGCAGGCGCAGAGGACCGACAAGCTGATTAGCATACAGAGCGGAGAGGGAGGGGAGCCAGGAAATGACCCATGGGGAAACTTAATGCATATGTAACACTCCAGGGGATAAAAGAACACCACGTGTGTAAGCAAGGGGCACGCATGTATTTGGGGAAATGTCCCACATGCGTCCGGCCGAATAAACATACCTACTTTAAAACTCACTCTGTCTTTGAGTTTTAGAGTCTGGCTCCGCGTGTCATTTTAACATGTGTTTTTCACAGAGGCATGTCTAGCTTTCTAGTGGTTGGAAGTTTTGCATCACTTCTCTAAATGTTTCTCATGCAAAACCATGACACCAATGAATGTCGTTTTAGATTGTTGCATATACTGGAGGTTATGATCTTTCAATGTTTGAAGTATATGGAAGCAGGTAACTAGCATACTGAAGGTGTGCCAGCTTTGTGGATTCATCACCCAGCACCCATCTCTGTGCAGACATGAATTAAACAAATACCTTGACTGTGTGTGGATTGGCTTCTTGCACACTGGGTAGAATCTATATTTGGGACAACATCCTCATTTGGCCAGATTTAGTTAGCTAGTCTCAGCTGTTTCAAACAAAAATATAGGCAATGTAACTTCAGTAGTAGAGCAGTTACCAGTATCAACCCATGAACATTAATTCCAGCTCAGGTAAACCTCTTATGTCTACATTTATCGGCCCCCAAGCAGCATAAAATACCTAAACTGAACTGACCTTAACTTATCCAAAGATTATTTTCATTCACAAAAAATTAAAATCCTCCTTATTCAAGAGACTCCAGAACTTACATGTGTGAACCAGAAGAGTACCTACTGAGTCAGACAAAATACAAGCTGAACATGACATTTTCATCTTTCATTAAAAATTGGAATGCAACATATATATTTTAACAACTTTATTAACATAGTGAAGCAGTGATTGCCATCCACATCTATTATGTCACATCATACAAATGTAGATACAAAATTACTACAGTACAATATATATGCTCTGCATGATTCAAAATATTTGGTGGCCCCAAAAGCTCTAAAATTCAGCAGCTTATCAAAAATTAAAACAATATTCTATTTAAATGAAGTTCTGTTAGCAAATAGGCAGACTTCAAGAAATATCACTCATTTTAGTACAGTTTGAAAGGTTACAGGAGGATATGTTTGAAGGATACATTCCAACATTGTGGCAGACACAGAAACATCAGTTTTAAAGCTTTCAAGCAAAACGCATACAACCTAAGTTGTCAGCAGAAAGATCAGTCATCTTTAATTTAAAATAATTTTCTATACTGCATCCAATTGAAAATTTTAGAAGTGCTCAGTATTAGTAAGTCAGCAATACATAGCTACCTATTTCTTCCTATGAAGATTTCAACAGACAGAGAAACCTGCTTATACCCATCTCTTTTTTCTAATTGCTTTCCCACAAAGATCACCTAGGCCTTCTCAGTTTTGTTGTTCACCCAAAGCAAGCAATTAGATACCTTAGGTGAAAGTAGCATAATAGAACCAGCTTATAGAAAAGTGATATACTATAAGCACTGAATTCTTTGAGATTCAGACTTGACTTACTTAAAAAGGATAGTCTAACACCAGACAGGGATCTACCTTTTATAGACATTTTAAATGCCCTCACAAATACATTCAAGTAAGTATCCTTATTATTTTAGGAGAATATACTCTACAAGGCAAGCAACAAGAGTATTCACCTCAGAGTTTTCCATTTAAACTAATTTTCCAAAACTGGCTTGCTCCAACCATTACATGCAAAGAGCAAGCATCAGTGTCAGACCAAAAAAAGTAGACTGATGGTGCAAGTCATTCTGGTGAATGCATAGGTGAGTGAAATACACAGCTACTGATCAAGCTTTACTTACTCAAGATGAGGTTACTGGAAATATGTAATATATCACAAATATGTATGCAAACTATATCAGCATCTACCTGAAGTAACTGCAGAATGTTTTGTAATTTACAGCAGTCATTTCACTGTAGAGCTTAACCTTTATCTAAGATAAAAAGTTACCCTTTAGACCCTATGTAGAAGCTTTATGCATTTATGCTCATAAAAGACAGAGCATCAAAGCAATTCGTCTTAATTTGCAACTTCTTTCCTTGACAAAATCTGAAAGAAAAGATTTCTAACACAATGTTACTTAAAAGCATATTTCAAGAAATATTTCAGTTGTGTGAATATGGATGCATTCTCCTCAAGGGAAGAAGATTTTTGCACTTTTATCTGTTAATACATACAATATGAATAAAATAGGTGAATCAAAAGTCATTATTGTCCAACAGTAGAAGGTTAATTTAGAGTAAGTTTAAGACAGAGGAGCTTCATAATACGAAATACATAAACTGATATAATAGACACATTTTTATAAGCATGTGTTCTGAACAAAAAGGGTACAAGAGTATTCACCTGAGATAAAGCTAGTATATGAATATTTCTAAGTAGCAATGAGTTTCACTTGAGTAAAACTACTTGAAGCTTTAAAATATACATTTTATTATTATACAATACATGCAGTATAAGTAAATAAAACTGATGTTTACATAAAAGTTCTAAAAAAAAACCCCACCAAATCCACAGTGTATCACCAATTCTAGTTACAAAACTTATGCTGCTTCATAACTTTTAAAAATTATAATTATTATAAATTTTAAACTCATTCTTCCAAAACTGATCTTTTGAGTACAAGCTTTAAGGAGCAATAAACAAAAGCATAAGAATTAGCTCATTACAATTTAAATATATACATATTCACCAATTTAGAAAATAATCAAGCTTTGGAAAACAATTATAAAATTGATTATATTTTCTTGTCCTGCTTAGAATAATGAACTATTCTAATAAGTTTCTCCTAAATGAAAATAGTTGTTTCCTGAATGTATAAAGAAAAAAAATTTAGTATTGAACGTACAATTTCACAGCAATTTAGAACTGCCAAAAAGATGTATTTTATAAGGATTTTAAATACACTTTCTGTTATCAACTTAGGTCGATCAGCAGCTTTTCTTCACTCTGAATCCTTCAAAAAGGTAAACGTAAAACAGGAAAAGACATATATGTAAAACAGTAAACACTGACCTCCTGAGGCTCCTACAACAAAACTATTCAAGTAGAAAATCTACACCATTACTTAGCAGCTGCTATTTTTGTAGCTTAGCAGACTAACAGCACTTTATTCAGTATGTAAGGAGCAAATGAAGCCGTACTTTTAGCATGCCAAGAGGCAGAAACACTGGAATGTAACAAATTCACAATTCTACCAATATAAACATTCAGTCAACATTCAAGAACTGTCAAGCCTACACTACAAGAATTGAAATGCTTTTTATTTATCCCATGATGCAATAATTGAATTATAACTGTTAATGCTGATTCCGAACTTTTCTTGCCTCAGATTAGACTCGAAATGGTTTCTGCAAATCTCTGCACTATATTATGCATTAGGAATATAGTTTATTTGCTTTAAAATATACCACAAGGGAACTTACTGATACAACAGACTATTTTGTCTGTACTGTTTATTTCTGCCTTAATTATTTTCTTTGCTGTAATACTAGATCAGTTCATATCTGTACAAATACATATTAAAATACTATGTACAAAAACGGTATCCTAAGGTAATGTGAGGTGAAGTGGGTTTATTTGGTTAAAGGGGCTTTCTGAAATTTAAACAGGTTAGTTAAACCCAGATTCTAGCTGTAATGCTACAGTATTATTTAGGTAGCTTTTCTATTCTACAGTTTGTTTTAATGTCATTTCTCTGAAACTCTTCCCTAATGTTCAAATGCACTCAAAACTATAGCCAATTTGTGTCTAAAATAATATCCTACTGTTTTTTTTTCTTCATCCAAAATTGATTTCAAAGTTTTTTTTAGTGACTAAAACTCTTAGGAATTTTCTTCAGTGCTATTAGTTAAGAAAGAATTTTGTATTTGCTACCAAAGCAATGTAATTTGAAAAGAAGTTATCACATGCAAATTTGACCAATTTGAATAAATACTATGTACTAGCATTAGTGAATGTACTTCATACAGTACATGTTCAAACTATTCTTCAGGCATTATCCATTCATATTTGCAAAGCCACAAAAATAAAAAAAGGATGGGGTGGAGAGCGGGATACATTTAAAATGTGCATGAAACCCCCCCCCCCAAATTTTTAAAACAGCATAACAGCATTTATAAGTCCACAGTCATACAGCTAGAACTTCAGTGCAATGGCTACATCATTTAACACTCAAAGAACAGAACCATGCAAAGAGTAGCAAGTTCTTAAAAAATACTACACAACAACTGCAAACAAAACAAAAAAAACCCCACAAACAAACCACAAAACACCAAAAAAACCCAAACCCCAAACTGTTATCCAATAACCAATTTTGCAATGCAAAGGTGAGAAAAGAAATCTATAAAAAGGCTGTTATGGCTTAGTTTTGTTTTGCAGGTTAATTATGCAGTACTTGAAAAATGGAAAGCTGTGGTTTCACCTCTGACCAGCACAGTTAAGTCTCTCCATTTTCCTTTAACATCATGGGATACTCTTTAAGCAATCTAAATAGAGACTTGCCATTTTCAGATAAACACAAGATCAAGTTTACCAGTTAGGATTTCACCTTCACAGTACATAAGAAAAAACACATTGAAAGAAAAGTAAAGGATTACTTTAACAAAGATTTATTCACAGAAATACATGTAAGTAGAGGAAAAAAAGAAAAAAAAATCAACAGAAAAGCTAAACAAATGAAATTAAGAGGATCCAAACCAACTTTCACTCTTTAGCTTTAAACTTGCACCCTTGTGCATTTAATTATATCACAAAGGGCCACCAATGTGTGCCAATACATTATAGATACCCTGTATTACATCCACTAACTTAAACATCTCTAAGATCATGCTGTGAACAAAAATTAAGCATAAAAGGTAATACATTGAGTGGGAATAAACACAAATATAGCAACTGTCATCAACTTCTACAATTGCCTTTATGTGCGAATTAACATTTATGCAGCTTTTAACAGGTCTTACCATGTAAATAATTTTTAGAGATTCTGCTAAAAATCACTAGCATATAACCATGCAGAAAGCACACCACACTGACAGCACAGAGGCAAATATTTTGCACAGTTATATCAGCTTTCCACATTGTGCAGGTTACACACAATACGATATGAATCTTAATCTTAACAGATCCTAAAAAGGTATTTCAAGGTCTAATTGTTAACTACAGTACTTTATATTCTTAATAAAAATAAGATCCACAGAATCTCAGAAAAATAATTTTAACTGCAGGGCTATATTGGATTGGTAAACTGCAACATAAGACTGATGCCACATAGGTAAATGCATACCAATTTCATTCTATGCGATGCAAGCATGCTACTTTCCCACTAATTTAAATTACCTCAGATCACTATGAGCCAGAATGCATGCCTGAACCTTAAACTGCATGTTAAGAATAATGCCTTACTCTAGAAATTAAAGCTAATTAATTACAATAACCAAATGATGCTACTTTAATTTTTTTAAATGCAAAAATTAAGATGCGAATCTTTCCTTTGATTTGTCCCTCCCCTTACCCCAAAAATGAAAGGAGTGAGTGACTCATTTACAGCTTGCAGGTTACTTCATTTTGTCCAGATTAACCTCTATTAATTTTCGACAGGGTTTCTATATTGTACACTGCAAGTGCCTGCTTCTAATACTGACACAAGCTGCATTTTAACTGTACTATTTTAATTTATCATTAACATGCAAATTATCTAGGAGTCCCATTAAGCAGGATGAAATAATGTAGAAAATCATTACTTAAAAAAACATTAAAAAAAGAAAGCCTTTTACTGTCTGTGACCTCAATTTGTAGGTTTCCTTTATTGTGCATAAAATAGTTTTTCTCTTTATGTATCCCTGTGGTTCAATTATATGGTTCTTATTTTGGTATAATTCCCCACAATAATCCAGAATGTGCTGTTTTGTTAACAGACTTTTTTTCTTCTTCACATCCAGTGCAGAGTTGTAATAGGAGACTATTTCCACCAACAAAGGCTCCAGATGTTGAAACATTTCCCAACATCGACTTAATACAGTGACAGCAACACCTCCCTCCCACCCCTCCCAGTAGGGTTGGGACTGTACTGTATTCCCTACTGGTTTACCCTTCCCCCCAGTAAAGGGTAACATTTTCCCTGGGTGCAGAGTCTCCCTCATAGTCTCCCAGACTGAAGGACCTGTAAAAGGAAAAGATAGAGGTATAGTTAAATCTTATCTTGAACCTTAACTGACAGATCAGTGCATAAACAAAGAGCTTTTTGCCTTTTTTAAGGGGTAGGTGCCAACCTTTAATGCAAAAACAAATTTAAGCCTAGATTTTCTCTTTTAAGAAAAGACCCCATTTGTACCAAATAAATTCATTAAACAACACCATTTACTTTAAAGCTAGACTGACAATTCCACTGTTGTGGCTTAGATTTAAGATAAAAGCAGTCCTATATATTCTAACAAGCTTGTGCCTTTTTAGTACATGATTATGAGGTAATGTGGTGGTTTTGCATGAGAGGAATTTACGGAACTGATGCAAAGCTTCCTGCCACTAGGAAGCTGTACACGCCTCTGTGAAAAACACATGTTAAAGACGGAAGAAACCCGAGAACTTTCCATTCCGCCAAACAGGTAATACGGCCGGCCCAGCCCCCGTCTCGGCCAGGCTGGGGCCGGATGGCCCCTGCCGCGGGGCGCCCGCCGGGCCCCCGCTATATCAGCTGCCGGACCGGGCCGGGCCATGGCTGTGATTTCTAATATCTTGCTGCTGGGCCCTGCCCCGCCGCCAGCCCGGGGCCGAGCTGAGTCTGCCTGCCCCAAGGAACAGCCCCGGGCCGGGCCGGCTCGGCCAAAATTCTACCACCGTTGAGATTCATCCTCAACCACCGGGCAGGGGAGAGAAGAAAGCCATCAGTCTCCCCCCGCCTGCAGTTCCCGCTGCAAGCTACCAAACCCAACTGGGGTCAGGTGACCATCTGCAAGCTCCGGGCGAGACATTAACTCTTTTAGTACTTCAATCCTCCCTCGAGTGAGAGAAAATGACAAAAGGCGGACAATATAGAAGAACAACATGAAAACACTAAAGTCAATGAAGAAAAAGTCAAGTCCCACATGGGAGGGATGAGGAGATTCCTTCATCTTGGGGCTGAAATCCTCTTATAAAGCTGTTATATGTAACAGGTATAATTCGCGCCATTTTCTTGCATTATATATATATAATATTAAATAGTTGTTAGGATGTACCTCTTGGCATTAGAAGCCCCCCCTTCTCAGGCAAAACTAAGTGTGTGTTGAAACCTGATTTACAAGCAAGGGGATGTGGCTTGCCAGGAGATGGGCCTTATCCAAGGAGATATGGAGACACCCAGGCGCTGATCATCGCGTGAACGACCCGAGATGGACATCAGGAACATCCCCCCGGGCCGATTCATGTGAATACTCTGTTCCCGTAAATTTCATCAAGAGTTTCCAGGACACCAGACTTTGAATTTCTCTGCCTTGTCGCCGAGAAGGAAATCTCATCAACTTATGGGACTTTGAATGAAACAAAGGACCGAATGCCGAAATCCTGGCTTCAGGCAAAATTTTCCCTATAAAAATTGCTTGTACCAGGATGGTGGTGTGGGGGCATAGAGTGAAACCTCTGCTGAGGCTGATCTCTGTGTCTTGCACCCAGCGCCGATCCCGGGCTCGGCACTGTCCTTTTCCTTGTGGCTGGCTAAGTTAGATCTCTATTGCTAAAATAAATTATTTTTATTTTTTTAATTTGGCTGGATCATTTTTCATTTATAACAAAGCTATAGAGAAAAACTTTCCCTATAACGCATGAAGGTATGAGGAGATAAAAGTGTTCAAATTGTAAATATCGAACAAAAAACTCCATGATAAGTAAGCAAATGTTAAAGTAGCTGTGATCCTATGAGAAGTTTGAACAGAGAAGGAGAAAAGAGTGCTGAAAATCCTGTGCCCCCAAAAAGAAAGTGATTTCAGAGATAGATAATAAGAACCTTTGCCTTTAAACAACTCATCTTTAAGACAGTACCCCATAAATTGACATAAACCATAAACACAACTATGAGAAAAACTTGTAGAAAATGAGAGGGATTTCACGATTGCAAATTTCCCCGAGCGGCTGCTATTCCTGAGAATTGAAAGTCACAAGAAAACAGTTTTCTTGTGGAGAAGTCTCCATAACATTAACAAAAGAGACTTCTCTCCCCAAGTAAACTAAAGAAAGACTATTCTAAAAGGGATAAACTAAGTGAAATTTTAAGTTTTGTTTCTTTACATTGTCATTGAGAAAGAAAAAGTTGTAGGGGGAAGAGAAGTATCCTGAAAGTTGTTTTGATTCTTATTACTTTTTCTTTTAGTTACTGTTAATAAATTTCTTGTTATACTCTTTTAAAGTTTTGAGTCTACATTACCTTTCTCCTAATCCTATATCACAACAGAAAATAAGTAAGCACATTCTAATAAATACACTAGTGATTGACCAACACGGAACCCACTACAGGTAGTTAGAGAAAGAATATTAAACATACCTTATACTAACCTAATAATTTCACTTTTAGATGGATTAAACAAGATGTTTTGTACTGAGGAGACACTATGGCTGAGACTAATTGCCAATTTTACCACTTTGGAATCCTCTCCATTAGGATGAAAAAATCCACTTATTTCAGAACTAAAATTCCATAATTTATAAATATGTAAATGCTTGAAAAATTATTTATTTTTTAATCAATTTTTCAGATAAAAATGTAATTCAATTTCTTATGTCACTTACTGACAAATCTTAGGCTGACTTTTAAATAGTTGTCCATTCAACAATAAAACAGAATTGCATGATTCACTCACATAATTTCAGCATAAAAATTCTAGAGCAAGTATCAAATTTATATAAAGACTGAATGCATAAACATAATTTACCCTCTTTTTCTGGGTAGTATAATAATCTCTTCACACTATCACACTACATGTGGAAAGCTTGATTTATACATTGTGAACAAACAGCATACAAAGCAAGGTGGTACAAGAATAAAAATATTCTAGAGTGCACAATCACTGTTCTTTTCTGAAGTTGAATCATTCTCCAGACAGAACTATAACAATTGTGAATTGGTGCATAAAGTGGAACATGGCAATATTAAACACATCAGCATGCACAAAACATCAATGTCTACAGTCAGGAAAGTTACAGATTACACACAACACCAGGCCTGCTTACACCTGACAGCATGCATTTTTCTCAGAGGGGAAAAAGGATTTTTGCACTGGAGTTAGTGGGGCTCATTGATAGAGCTTTAACTAGACTGAAATGGGGAAACGGACAAAACCAGGCTTGCCAGAGATGATCAGTGAGATGGCACACTCAAATCAGAGGGACTGAGTGCCAGTGAGATTCTTCAATCTGCCACACAACGTATTGGCTACAGTGAACCACACTTGAAATGTTTCTGTACCAATGCGCACAGAATGAGGAACAAGCAAGAGGAGCTCAAACCCTTGGCCCAGTCCCTGAGATATGGCATCATTGTGTCCTAGTTTTGGCCAGGACAGGGTAATTTTTTACAGTAGCCAGCAGGAGGGCATGCCCAGACCCTAATGTTATTTGATATCACCTCACCTCACTTGTGAAGGGAGTAGGGACTCTCTCCTTTCCAGCCAGTGGCACTCTCTCCTTTCCAGCGGCAGGTGAAATGATCCAGTATTGTTCGACTTTCTATGTAAATAATTTCTTTGTCTTATACCTTTTGTTATTAATAATGTTGGTGTTAGTGTTTCCTTATGTCATTGCTGTTTCCAGTTAATTGATCTTATCTCAACCTGTGATTTTCACATTTTTGTGCCTCCAATTCTCAACTCCATCCCTGAAATGGGAAGGGGAAGGTGAAAGGAGAGGGAGTGAGTGAGTGGCATCTACCTTGGAAGAGTCTCCAAGGCGCTGTGCTGTACTTTGGACCTGATTAGAATAAGAGATCTGATAATTAGGATGCCTTGGCAAGAACAAACAGATATTTGAAGACTGAATCAAGACTGGCTGACAGGAAAAGAAGAATCAAC
This sequence comes from Anomalospiza imberbis, assembly GCF_031753505.1. Lineage (NCBI taxonomy): Eukaryota > Metazoa > Chordata > Aves > Passeriformes > Viduidae > Anomalospiza > Anomalospiza imberbis. The sequence goes on from NC_089720.1 coordinate 5,100,624, forward strand.
TTCTGCAAGCAAGAGATGTTGCAAAATGTATAATTTTGTTTATGTGATGATAAACCAAATCATTGCAGTAAAAAATGACTAGCCTTCATAGAATAGTATATAAGCATATGTAGTCCACAATAAATTCGAATTCTGATCAACAGTCTCCCTGTTTCTCTCCATTGCCGATAATTGGTGCCTCATGTGAGGAGCAAGGAACAGCCTATCTGGCTGCAATCGGTGAGTCCCCCGGAACTGGAAGTGCTGGTGTGAGAACCAGGAGCGGGCCTGAAACAATCCCACCACGGAGAAAGGAGGTGAGCCAGGGGAAACGTAGGACAAAGTATGTCTAAAGAAGAGAGGCGTTTTTGAACTAATGCGTGCTTTGCTTGTGAAACATGACAAATTTTTGCCAAAGCCGGACTCCTCTATTTTTACAATTGCTGTTTGGGATGATGTGGGGGTGAAGCTCTATGATTTAGCTACTACGGGATATGAGTCAGCAATGTGTATGCTCTGCTCCCATCCTGGAGAATAATTTTTGAGACATTGAAAAAGCAAGAGCAGTCTCAGGCTGTATCCTCCACGGATACAGCCAGGCCCCCCACCCTGCTCTGTCTCTCCTTACTCTGACTCTCCCTGCCCACTTGAAACTGGCACCTCTGATACTGAAGAGGGCCGCAGTCAACCACACCCCTGCCCAGACAAAGGAGGGGAAGGCATCCTTTCTCACAGTCGTTAGCAGTTTATATTGCTGACCTCAGCTCTAGCAGTGAGGAGGAGGGGGAGCCCTTCGATTCAGATTAAGAGACTGATTTATTCCCTCCTGACCCTCATGATAACTGGATGCAATTAAAGAAAAAGGCTCTTAAGGAGGAGGACCCCCGAACGTGCTTTGGGTGCGGGAAATCTGGGCATTTGAAAAAGGACTGTTCCAAAAAGGGGAAGGAAAAAATTTTCCGATATCGGGAAACTGGAGCCAAAGTGCGGAGCGGCACCACGCAAAGACACAGATGCCCCAGCTGATGCCTCAGAGCAGACCCCCACAAGCCTCAGCCCAGTCGCCACCCCAAGCAGCCTTTGCCGGACCACAAGCAGCCCCCACCAGACTGTCGCTGACCTATGTGCAGCCGCTCCAGGCAGTACAGGACTGGACATATCAACCAATAACACAGTAAAGTTGTCTGATTGCTCAGTTTTTTGTCTCCCTACAGGAATCTATGGACCCTTAAAACCTGGTAACCATACTTTGCTTATAGGCAGATCATCTACCTCAGCACCAGGGTTGTTTGTACTGCCAGGAGTCATTGACTGACTCGGTTGGGGAAATAATGACCATGGCCTGGACCCCCCCAGCTGCCCTGTGTGGTCCCGGCAGAGACCAATACAGCCCAACTGATACTTGTCCCGGCAGCACCCCTATCTGCACCTCCGATAGCTGAACAGAGGGGAGGGGGGTTTGGTTCCACAGGGGTCACACAAATTTTTTGGACACAATGTATTACATCTCAGCATCCCACATGCCAATACAAAGTGACTCTGAAAGGCAGGGACATAATTTTAACAGGACTCCTTGATAGTGGCAGATGTGACTGTTATCTCAAAAAGCCAATGGCCCAGTGATTGGCCATTAACGACTGTGCCTCAGGTGCCCTCAGGCATGGGTGGGAATAGCCAGAGCCTGCAGAGCCAACACTTAGTGCAAATTAAAGGCCCTGAGGGACACCTCCCTTTAGTCAAAACGGTTATACTACCAGTTGCTTCCCTTTTTAACAAAGTAATTTTAATGTGAATCTTTCAGTATGGCTATTTAGTACTATATAACTAAATTTTTATTGTTTAACCCTTCAGTGTTTATATCCCATTATTTTTATTAAGCCAAACTTAAATCTATCACACAAGCAATCTTTAAAAGCTACAAGAGTTTAATTCTTACAGTAAATTCATGTTGCGACAATTTCAATACAGTTGTTTACTTGCATAATTACCTTCATGTTTAACTGTTATATGACAAATTTTCAGTAACTTTTTTGTAATAATTGAGTTTAAATTAGTTAATTCTTGTTAAGATTAATTTTTGTTTAGTCTCAGGGTTATTAATTTTAAGTTCTTTTAAGTAAATTTTTTGTTATGATTTACTGAAGTTAAGTTTTAGTGAAGTTGATTTTAAGTTTTGTTAAAGTATACCTGTTTGAATTATAAGATATAATTTCTTTGCTATACAAGGGAATGACATAAAGCCTGAAGGAATTTTTGTCAAAATTTGCTCATTTAAATTATGAGATACAACTATTTTGTTATAGAAGTAGGAACAATTTTTCTATTTTATTATTTATAAGTGGTACTGAAAAACGAGTAACAATTTTATACTATGATTGCTATCAGTTGTAAGCTGTTTAATGCCTTTTTTGTTACTATTTAGCAAAGATAAATGACAAAGCCAGCTGCTTTACAAAACTTCACATATTGTTGTATAGCTATTTATAAGACATGTATTATTTTAAAGAACTTTTCTAAATACTATTACTAAGAGGTTTTGAGAATATATTAAAGAGAGTCTTCCAGTAAAGGCCTGGACCCTGGCCAAGTCGTAGCCTTAACTAGTCAAGAAATATACCAATAAACCCAAGTGTTTTCTACACCAAAACTATATTCAAGTCATTTTGACTTGCCAAATTTCGACCAATAAAAGCTAAACCTCCTTTTAAAGTGAACTTGGAAAACTTACCCAGGAATAGTTCTCCAAGCCCTCACTTTAAAATGAAGATTGCCGATTGTGAAAAATGCATATTTTATGATTGGCTTTTCGCAAATAATAAAATAAATATGATATGTGTTATGTTCGAAAGTTACACTGTATTAATTCTCTTAAGTAGTGTGTTAAATATAGTTTTAGGTAATAACATAATGTTAAAATAGAAACTATGCTACATAAGATACTTTTTAACTAGCTCAAGAAAGAGATGAGATAATCAAGAAACTCTTCGCACAGAGATAACAGCAACAGGACACATAAAGAGTTACTGCCTCCTTATCGGAAAAGACAAACAGTCTTCCACCTTCTCTCTGTCTTTATGGAACCACCAGGATTAAGGGGAAAATGTTGACAAAAACCAGAAAAAATTTTAATTTGCAAGGAATTTATGCATCATGTATGAGATATATGAATATGCAACAGGCAATTGCTTTTAAGGGTTATTCCTTTGTTCTCAAGGCATTTTTTGGCAGCTTAGTGTCCAAAAACATCCGGACATCCGTAATTCTTTGCTTTTTATTGTCTTGTAGTGTCCTAATCCTAACTGTCCAAATTCTTATTACTCTAATTTTATTACTATTTTTATAACTATTGTATTACTAATAAACTTTTAAAATTTAAAAAAACAAGTGATTGGTGTTTTCACACCAATTACTACAGACTCTAAGTAATAGTACAATATTTAAGCAATTGATAATGCATTGTTTTAAATCACCATTCTATTTTTCATGTACTACTAATTATGCAAATTATCTGATTTATTTTTACTTAGTATAAATGTATTGTTTTGTCACATATTGTTTTGCTTTTATGTTGCCTTCATGTTCATAACAAGAAAGACAATACACTATTGTCCAAGACTGAAAATCAGGATATTTTCTATTGCCATCTGTGTAGCAGTTGTCTTCTAGGCAGTTTTCCTTATCTCCTGTTAATGGGCCCATCAATTTCTTGGCATATGACGCAGAGATAACTCCCTCCAGGAGCCATTTCTGTTTAACAGGTGATCAAGGACCCACCGCGTGACTCAGAATGACATCAGCCCATTGTGCGATGCTCCACCCAGGGGGGAGGAGGTAAGCATCGACACCTAGATATATTCTGGGATTTTTGGGCAGAGGCAGCCTTTCCACAGGTTCCCAAGAGGACACAGCTGGGGTTTTGCACTGGACTGACTACACCTTTTCTACAGGACCACTGCTGCAACAGAACCACATCTGCCACTCCAGGAGGACTGCAGCCACTCCCATTTGGACTGCTACCAACACGCTGGCCAAAGGGGTGTCAGGTTGTATTCTGACTTTGTCTGTGGTTTTCCTTTTGTATTATTGCATGTGTTTTGTTTCTTTTCCCTTTTCCCAATAAACTGTATTTCTGACTTGGAGTGTCTCACTGGTTTTGCTTTCAAACCAGAACAGCTATTAAAAAAAAGACAAACAAGGGGAGTATAGTTGCTCAAGAACTTTACACTAATATTTACACTAAAAAATTTGAAATCAAATCAAATCAAAACAAATTTGATCCCTTACCTTCCTGAAGCACCCTTGGAGCCCCAAGAATTAGAGCTCCGGGAGTCTTTGAAAATGGATTTTTGTGTTAATTTTAAATACAAGGGAAAGAATCATCTACAACTTAGGATGTTTTTCCCTATCACTCTGTATATAAGAATCACACCTTTTGGTACAATTACACTTCTGGCAGTCCTTCTAAATTCAGTTATGTCCCCCCTGTGGCTGCCATCGCAAATGTTTTTGGTTTGTGGAGATCAGGCCTGAGCCTTTAGTGGCTGGGGTTTGGCACCCTAGCTAAAAGATTTTTTTAGGATAGGTATGCATGTGATGATTTTGATAATAATTGTATTAATCATGACACCTTGCTTGCTTCAATGTGTGCAGAAAATAATTAATAAGGCCATCAAAGGAGTGTTTTTGGTTGAAAAGAGAAGAGGGAGATGATGTACTTTGGACCTGATTAGTGTAAGAGATCTGATAATTAGGATGCCTTGGCAAGAACAAACAGATCTTTGAAGACTGATTCAAGACTGGCTGACAGGAAAAGAAGAATCAACCTCTGCAAGCAAGAGATGTTGCAAAATTTATAAATTTGTTTATGTGATGATTAACCCAATCATTGTAGTAAAAAATTACTAGCCTTCCTAGAATAGTATATAAGCATACCTAGTCCACAATAAATTCGGATTCTGATCAAAAGTCAGTCTCCTCATCTCTCTCCATCGCCAATAGTGCTGAACTGGGGAGTACTATTCCTAAACCACAACACAGTGGCATAAGTGAAACCTGGTGGCATGAGTCCTGTAACTGGAGTGCCATGTTGGATGGTTTCAGGCTCTTCAGGGGGGATAGGCAGGGCAAGCAAGGTGGGGAATGGCACTGTATGCAATGGACAGGCGAATGTAGGGAGCTTGCAGTTGGCAATAGCATGGTTGAGAACTTCTGGGTAAGGATTAAGGGACAATCAAATGATGTGGATATCATCGAGGGAGTCTACTATAGACCACACAGACAGGACAATGACACCAATCATAGAATCATAGAATGTTAAGGGGTTGGAATGGACATTAAAAATCATTTAGTCTCAACCTCCCTTTCCATGGGCAGGGACACCTCCCACTAGACCAGGTTGCTCAAGGCCTTATCCAGCCTGGCTTTGAACACTGCCAGGGTTGGGGCATCCACAACCTCCCTGGGCAACCTGTTCCAGTCTCACCACCCTCACAACAAAAAATTTATTTTTGAAATCTAATCTAATTTTCCCCTTTCAATTTGTACCAATTGCTTCTTGTGCAATCATTACAGTTCCTGATGAAGAGTCCCTCTTTGGCTTCCCTGTAGCCCCCTTCAGATACTGGAAGGTTGCTATGAGGTCTCCACACAACCTTCTCCAGGTTTAACAGCCCCAACTTTTTTCAGCCTGTCTCCATAGGCAAGGTGCTTGAGTCCTTTTATCAATTTAGTGGCCTCCTCTGGAGTTGCTGCAACAGTTCTATGTCCTTATGTTGGGGACAACAGAACTGTATGCAAGGGAGGGGGTCTCACAAGAGCAAAGTAGAAGAAGAGTGTCACCTCCTTCAACCTGCTGGTCATGCTCCTTTGAATGCAGCTCAGGATTCCCTTGGTTTTCCGGGCTGTGAGCACATATTGCCAGCTCATGTTGAGTTTTTTATCAACCATCACCCCCAAATCCTCTGCAGGGCTGCTCTCAATCACTTTGCCCAACATGTAGATGTGTCTGGAATTGCCACAATCCAGGTGTAAGACCTTGAACTTGGCCGTGTTGAACTTCATGAGGTTTGCACAGACCCACCTCTCAAGCCTCTCCAGGTCCCTCTGGATGCCATCCCTTCCCTCCAGCATGTCAACCACACCACACAGCTTGGTGTCATCAGCAAATTTGCTGAGGGTGGTCTCAATCCCACTGTCTATGTCACCAACAAAGATGTTGAACAGTATCAGCCCCAGTACTGACTCCTGAGGGATACCACTCATCGCCGGTCTCCACGTGGACAGTCAGCTGTTGACCACAACTCTTTGCGTGTAGCCATCCAGCCAGTTCTTTATTCACTGAGCGGTCTGTCCATCAAATCCATGTCTCTCCAATTTGGAGACAAGGATGTCATACAGGAGAGTGTCAAATGCTTTGCATAAGTCCAGGTAGATGATGTAATTTTCTCTGCCCCATTCACCAATGCTGCAGCATTACTCTGGGAGTTAATGAAAAACACCTCAAGGACAACAGTCATGGGTCACAGCCAGCACGGTATCATGAGGGGAAAGTCCTGCTTGTCAAACATAATTTCCTCTTACGACAATATAATCCACCTAGTTGACCAAGAGAAGTATGTTCAGGATTTCTGTAAAGCTTTCAATATTCTCTCACAGTATCTTTCTGGACAAAATGTCCAGCACACAGCTGGATAAACACATCATGCAATGGGTGAGCAACTGGCTCATGGGTCAGGCACTAAGAGTTATAGTAAATGGGGTTACATCAGGCTGCTGACCAGCAACTAGTGAGGTTCCGCAAGGCTTCATCTTAGGCTCATTTCTCTTCAACATCTTGATAAATGACTTGGACGCAGGACTTGAAGGGATACTAAGTAAGATTGCTGATGAAACTAAACTGGGAGGACCTATTGACTCCCTTGAGGGCAGAGAGGTTCTGCAGGGAGACTTTGACAAATGAGAGGGCTGGGCAATCACCAACTGTATGAAGTTCAACAAAGAAAAGTGCCACATTCTGCACCTGGGACGAGGCAACCCTACATGTACAGACAAACAGGAGAACAAGTGGCTGAAGAGCAGTGCTGCAAAAAGGGACCTGGGGGTCCTGGTCAATGGGTAGCTGGATTTGAGTCAGTAGTGCCCGGGCAGCCAGGAGGGACAACCGTATCCTGGGGTGCATCAGGAACAGCATTGCCAGCCAGGTAAGGAAAGGGATTGTTCCACTCTGCTCTGCACTGGTGCGGCCTCACCTCTAGTTCTGTGTGCAGTTTTGGCACCACAATATAAGAAAGATATAAAGCTATTAGAGAGAGTCCAAAGGATGGCAACAAAGTTGGTAAAGGTCTAGAGGGGAAGCCATACAAGGAGTGGCTGAGGTAACTTGGCTTGTTCAGCCTGGAGGAGACTGAGGGTAGACCTCATTGCAGTCTACAGCTTCCTCATGAGGGGAAGAGGAGGGGCAGGCACTGATCTCTTCTCTCTAGTGACCAGTGACAGAACCCGAGGGAATGGCATGAAGCTGTGTCAGGGGAGGTTTAGGTTGGATATTTGGGAAAGGTTCTTCACCCAGAGCATGGTTGGGCTCCCCAGGGAAGTGGTAACAGCACCAAGCCTGCCAGAGTTCAAGAAGTGTTTGGACAATGTTCTCAGGCACATGGTATGATTCTTGGGGTGTCCTGTGCAGCGCCAGGACATGGACTTGATCCTGATGGGTCCCTTCCAACTCAGGATATTCTATTGTTCTATGATTAACATAACATTCTTTATTCAATGCCAAGGTAATATAGTATGTGGTTATGAATGCATTTAACTTCTCATTGCTAAAGTGTCTTAACAAACTTGCTTTCCTATCCTAGGGCAATATCCCTGCCTTAAACTACAACAGTCATCTACTAATTAATAAGTCATAAGGTGTTGCGGTGTGTCTCCTCCCTCCCAAAGGTAAAGTCCTCTCTCCTGTCCCCCCGCCCCAGTCCCAGGAGCCCTGGCTGTGAGACAAGGTGTCGAATGATTGGTAGATTCAAAAGATACTCCCTGCCCCCTGTGGCCATTGGTCAACTCAGGTGTCTCTTCTCCCCCTGGGACCCCTCCCCCTCACCTGGTTGGTGGCTACCTGTCCCTGCCCCTCCCCCTACCCCCGGGTTAAAAGGACACTCCAGCCACGTGGCGAGCCCTTCTGTTGGAGCGGTGACGGGATTCAGAACTTTGTAGCTGGAATAAACACTCTGGATCGAACCCTCTGGCAGAAGTGACTCCTTCCTTCACCATCACCTAAAGTCTCTCCACTGAGGAATACCATCCGCTGGGGCTTTTGGCAAGCTTGCAGCCGCCTGCAGCCTCTGGGTGAGCCGAACAGTGTCGCTGGGGTAAAACCACCCCAGCTGCCGCCTTTTGGACTCAGCAGCAGGACAAGTCCAGGCAGGTCTCCGTCGAAATATTGGGAACCCCAATATTTGGCGCCCAATGTAGGGCGAATTCGGCCCTGCGATCAGTCGGAGACTCATCTGAGCTTCGCAAGACCACGGAGAGACTTTCTTGGCAGCTTGGCATCCACTGGCGGAGCTTTGAACTCTTAGCTCGCCAGCAGAAACGGGGGATTTATCCTGAGTTCAATTTCGTGGACGTTTTGCACCTCTGGGAAGAAAAGCTCCTGTCTGGCGAGCCAGTCTTCTCAGAGGAGGACAGGGTAGCTTCCCCAGCCCCGGGAGGTCCTGTTCAGGTGAAGAGAAAACCCCGACAGACCAAGGAGCCTTTCGCACCGATTGGGTGAGTATTTCCACTCCACGGGGGGGGGGGGGGGGGGGGGGGTGGGAAGCTCAAAGGGACATCCCTGGGGAGGGATCCCGTCTTTTTCGCCCTTATTAGGGCAGGTTTAGGCTGCGCGGCCCCGCGGGATCGGGAACGGGAGCACGTGTGGCTCGGCTCAGTACAGCGCGGCTTTGCCGTTTTTAAAAGCCGCGGGAGGCTTTGCTGACGTGGCACAGAGGAGCGGCGGGCTCCGCCCGTGCCTCTCTCGGCGCGAGTCTCGGCGGGGGGAGCGTGGGGGGTCCGCGCGGCGCGGCACCGCGGCAGCGTCAGCGCGGGGGAAGCGGAAGCGGCAGCTGGGAGGCTGCGGCTCGCATTTCTACCGCGTGCCGAGGCGCGGCGGGCGGCGGCGGCTTCTGAGGGCGGCGGGGGGGACCGCGGCTTTAAGCTTCCTCGCTGCGTGCGGGCGGCGTGGCTCAGCCACGTGACGCACGGGAGTCAGCAGGAGCTGCCGGCGGCACTTTTAAAGCTCACAGAGGCTGCTGCTTTGTGCAAGGCTGAAATCCAGGTGTGTTTTCGCTTCCTGACTCTGGTTTTTTGGAATTCGGTTGGGATTTTGGCTTTGTTTTAGGTCAGCGGGGGTTGTGTAGTGCCTGTAACATCTAAGATGGGGGCCAAACTTAGTACTACACAAAAAGGAGTTTATTATGAGATTTTAGGAATTTTAGCCGGTGGAAATGTGCCGTTTTCTAAGGGAAAATTGAAGCAGTTTATACGGTGGCTTTTTTCTCCACTTCCCACAAGTCTCACCCGAGGATGTCCGCAGCACCCAGTTCTGGGACACCGTTGGACGCCAATTGGTAAACATTGGAAAGTCTGGAAATACTTCTACTGCTAAATTTGTGTTTTGGAGTTTGCAAATTCGATCTGCTTTGCACAAACAAAGGGAAGTGAAGGAAAAGCCAAACAGCAAGGATTGTGCCTCTGCTCTCCCTGTTCCCCCTCACCCCAATTCCCAACCTTGCACCCCAAAACTTGGTATTTTAAAGGGAACAGAATCTGCTCACGCCCAGGAAGCTGGTCTCCCTGAGCACTTTAAAATGTCCGAGACCCCCTGTCCACGAGGTTCTGCCCAGACTGAGTGGAATTCTCCCCCAACCCTTGTCTCCCCAGCTCAGAAACCCCGAGCACGTGTTGGTTTTTCAGAGAGCAGTGATTTCAAAGATGGCTCCCAGTCACCAGAGAGCCCACAAAATGGCGGATGCCACATGGCAGCATCTCCCACCTGGTCTTCTCCTTCCCATGATCCCCCTTGGCATCCCAAAAATCCTTTCTTACCCATCACCCCTCCTAATCCTCGTGATACCTTCCCTCCCCCCACCCTGTCTGTCACTCCCTCAGCGCCGCCCCCATACCCTCCCCAGGGGGCGTCTACCGACATGATGTCACCAGACGTCCCCGCCCCTTGTTCCCATGGTGTCCCCGCCCCTTGCCAAACCCCTGTCCCCGCCCCTCATTCCCACGGTCTCCCTGCCCCCTCCCCGGGTTCCCACGGTGGGAACACGCCCACTGCTTGTCCATATACCCCCACATATGATCCCAATGCTTGCAATTTAAAGGATAGGGAACAAGGAACCGCAGACCCAATACAGGGTCCCATTTTCTCACTCGCTCCTGTTACATATCAGCAAGCAGGGCAAGCGGGAGGAGCCACAACTGCTAATTGGAGAAATTTTGCCCAACAAATAATAAAAGAAATTTGCAAAATTCATAACCAATACGGCTCACACAGCCCATACTTCCGTGGCCTTTTAAATGCTGAATTAAGCAGAGCTATAGTGGTCCCGTATGATTTAAAACAGCTTTTCGCATGTCTCATGACCACTACAGAATTCAAATTATGGGAAATAACATGGAAACAATTGCTGAAAGAGGCTCTCCCAGCCTTGCATGCTGACCCAAAAACAGCGAGAGATGTCAATGGTCTCCCAATTATCATTGAGCATCTGTCTGGTGAGGGTCAATGGTCGTTGGCCCCAGTCCAAGCTGTAGCAATCCCTGTAGAAGTGCTTGAGAGAGTCAAAGAAGCAGCCGAAAAAGCCTTCTTTACTCTTCAACCTGATGGGCCTCTAGAGCCCTATAGTAAGATCAAACAGCTACCATCAGAGCCTTTCTCGAAATTTGTAGAAAGATTGACCAGAGCGATTGAAGTCCAAATTAGGAAAGAGAATGCAAGGGAAGAAGTTTTAGAGGAAATGGCATTGGCAAATGCCAATGAACAATGTCGAGCTGCGATTTTAAGCTTACCTCTAGACCCGCCTCCTACTCTAAACGATATGCTTCTAGTCTGTAACAGGAAAGTGCCTCTGATGAGTGTGGCTCAGGACACCAGACCAAAGCTGCTGCCAAGACCACCACAGAGAGTCTCCGTTGCCAGCCCTGCACCCGTTCCATCAGCACAGCGGCACACTGGGCAGCAGCAAAGACCAGCAATGGTTGACCCCACAAAGCCATGCATGCTTTGTAGGAACCTTGGGCACTGGGCTCACCAGTGTCCCCTAAAAAGACAATTTGATGAATTTGTAAATAGCAGGGAAAGAGAACTACAAGCTCTCCCAGAGGGTCAACAACAAAAAAACTAAGGGGGGAGCGCCGGCCTGCCAGGCGCGCAGACACAAAAAGAGCAGGCCAAGGGAATGAGGGAAGCGGAAAACACCAAGCACGCAGTAACATCTCAATTTCTCTAAGTGAAGCAGGTGCTTCAAAGACCACTTCTGCTGGTCCACCACCAAATGTGACAAGAAATAACCTTTACTATGATTTAGGCGAACCCATTCTAACCACAACTTCTGTAAATGAGCCTTTCAGGTTGCAGCTGACGGAACCGCTCCACCTGAAAGACACTGACTGGCATTTTGTCTCCGTGAACCCACAACAGCAGGGTACCTGGCACGAAATTCGCTGTAAGTACATCGTCATTGGGGACACCAAACACACACCACAAGACATCGAAATTGCTCCAGGAATGATAACATCAGATCCTGGGCAATTCGTTCTCTGGCTGCACTGTTTCCACCCACCCCTGTTTCTCCCCAAAGGACAAATCATAGCACAAGCTATCCCAGTGCCGAGTCTACCTGAAAGCACTGGAAAACAAGGGCCCACAGTTGCCTGGGTCCAGGCTGTCGGAAAAGACAAACCCAAAATCTGGTGTAATGTCAGAGGGGGTGGGGAGTATAAATGCATTGAGATGCTCCTAGACACGGGTGCAGACTGCTCGGTGATCCCAGCACAGGGTTGGCTGTCACACTGGGCTTTGCAAAACGTGGCTGGTCACGTTCAAGGTATAGGGGGCTTGCAATTGGCGAGACAATCTAAGAGCGTCGTCCAAATTGAGGGGCCAAACGGACAATTGGCAAATCTACGTCCGTTTGTTTTAGACTATCCAGAGCCCTTATTGGGGAGAGACCTGAAGGCCCAGTGGGAAGTCACAATTGACATTCCAGATTCTCCACAGGATTTTTGGGCAGCGGTCACTGAGAAGTGCCCTATCCAAAAAATAACATGGAAGACAGATACACCAGTCTGGGTAGGACAGTGGCCGCTCAGTAAACAAAAACTTAAGGCGCTGAATGAACTAGTGGAAGAGCAGCTGAAAAAGGGCCACATTGTGGAGACCGAGTCTCCGTGGAACTCTCCAGTGTTTGTCATCCAAAAGGCTGACAAAAGGAGGTGGCGGCTCCTCCATGACCTCCGAGAAATTAATAATGTCATTGAAGATATGGGCTCTCTCCAATCTGGTATGCCATCCCCGGCGATGCTCCCCCAAAATTGGGATTTGGCTGTCATTGATATAAAAGATTGTTTTTTCCAAATTCCCCTGCACCCTGACGATGCCCTGCATTTTGCATTCACGGTCCCCTCCACCAACAAAGGAGACCCACAGAAGAGGTACCATTGGAAAGTTCTTCCTCAAGGACGAAAGGTCTCGCCAACGATCTGTCAGTGGTATGTTGCTTCCTTTCTGTCCCCAGTGCGTGCAGCCGCAGAAAAGGCCATCATCTATCATTACATGGATGATATCCTTGTGTGTGCCCCCAATGATGATCTACTCACCCACGCGCTTGACCTAACGATCAATGCATTGGTTGTTGCAGGGTTCGAGCTCCAGGAAAAGAAAATTCAAAGGATGCCACCTTGGAAGTATTTGGGCTTGGAAATTGGAAAGAGGACCATTGTTCCTCAAAAATTAGAGATCAAAACAAAGATCGAGACCTATGCAGATGTCCAAAAATTGTGTGGGTCTTTGAACTGGGTAAGGCCCTGGCTAGGTCTGACTAACAATGACCTCGGCCCCATTTTTGATTTATTGGAAGGGGAAAAGGACTCAGGGTCTCCTCGGGCTCTTACCCCAGAGGCACAGAAAGCTCTAGAAAAGGTTTAGACAATAATGTCCACAAGAAAGGCCCACCGATGTCAGCCCGATCTGCCATTCCAATTTATCATTTTAGGTAAGTTGCCACATCTCCATGGGATCATTTTCCAGTGGGAGCAGAAACAAACACCCAAGACAGGAGAAACACCAAAAAAGGGCCAAGACCGCAGGGATCCTCTCTTGATCATAGAGTGGGTTTTTCTCAGTCACCAAAGGTCCAAAAGAATGACACAGCCCCCGGAGCTGGTAGCAGAACTGATCCGGAAAGCTAGGACCCGGATCAGGGAGCTGGCAGGATGTGACTTTGGGTGCATTCACATTCCAATCGAGAAAAAAATCAGGCCCAATTACTAAACCAGTGTTCGAAGGTTTTCTTTGGGAAAATGAAGTGCTGCAGTTTGCCCTGGATTCCCACTCAGGACAAATTTCTATCCATCGGCCTGCCCACAAGCTTCTTGAAGAACAGGCACAATTCACTCTAAAACTGGGAAGTGTTCAAAGTAGGAGACCTTTAAAGAAGGCTCTAACCATCTTTACAGACGCGTCTGGAAAGTCCCACAAGTCTGTTGTGACTTGGATGAATCCCAAAACTCAAGAGTGGGAGTCAGACATTGCTGAGGTGGAAGGTTCACCTCAAGTTGCTGAATTGGCTGCAGTTGTCAGGGCCTTTGAAAGGTTCTCGGAACCATTCAATTTGATTACAGACTCTGCCTACGTGGCAGGAGTAGTATCAAGGGCAGATCAAGCAGTACTGCAAGAAGTGCCTAACATCGCACTTTTCGAGTTGCTCTCAAAACTTGTAAAGTTAGTCTCCCACCGAGAGCAACCATTTTATGTAATGCACATCAGGTCACACACCAATTTGCCAGGCTTTCTCGCTGAAGGCAACAGGAGGGCAGATGCCCTTGCTGCGCCTGCAGAGATGGCCCCTTTCCCAAATGTTGTTGAGCAGGCAAAACTCAGCCACCAGCTTTTCCACCAAAATGCACCTGGCCTGGTTCGTCAGTTTCACATCGCTCGAGAACAGGCTAGAGCAATTGTAGCCACCTGCCCCCATTGCCAGCAACATGCACTCCCTACGATAAATGCGGGAGCAAACCCAAGGGAGTTAAACAGTTGTGAGCTGTGGCAAACCGATGTAACACACATAAAATCCTTTGGACAGCAGAAATATGTTCATGTCAGTGTAGATACCTTTTCTGGAGCAGTCTATGCCTCTGCCCACACGGGAGAATCATCCTCTCATGCCATAAAGCACCTTCTACAGGCTTTCTCCTTCATGGGCATCCCCAAAGAACTGAAAACTGATAACGGGCCCACTTACAAATCCAAGGAATTCGGGAGTTTCCTGCAACAATGGGGAGTAGAGCACAAAAAAGGCATCCCCTACTCCCCTACAGGTCAAGCTGTGGTAGAAAGGACTCACCGTGATATCAAAAGAGTCCTGGAACAGCAAAATCAGGTGCTAAAAATCGAACCACCCCACATCCGGTTGTCCAGAGCGCTTTTCACCATTAATTTTCTGAACTGTTATTTTGACAACCTGAATCCACCAATTATATGCCACTTTGGGGGGAACAGTCAGATGTCAGTGAAAGAAAAGCCTCCAGTCTTAGTAAAGGACCCTGAGACTTGGCAGACAGTGGGACCTTACAAATTGGTGACATGGGGACGTGGATACACCTGCATGTCCACCCCTTCTGTTTTAAAGTGGGTTCCATCTAAATGGGTAAGGCCCTATGTCCCCAAAGTCTCAGGGGAGTCTGCAAAAGTGCCCCAGGTGGCTAATGCTGCCTGGAGAAGGAAACGCCGCGCGTGTTCTCTGGAAGAAATTCCATTTACACCTATCGGGAACAGTTTGTAATAATTTTTTCTGTCTTAAGTTGCCTTTTACCAGTTTAGATCCTGCTGTTCGTGTGCAGTGTCGAGGCACCATGAGACCGAGTCTGCTCCTCGTCCTGCTCATGATCACTCCACCAGCGATCTCTTGGATAGTCCCTCAGCCCAAAGCAAACGTATGGACCACCTTGACCAAAGCCCTTGGACAAGATCACATCTGTCTCTCCACAGCAACAGCCTCTGACTTTGCTGCCTCAACTTGTCATCGAAAGCAGAGAACATCCATACCACAGTCAACAAAATGAGAACCATGGTGAACGACATCAAGAGAGAAACAGACGACTGGCTGAGTGGACTGTTCAAGGGATGGGGACTCTCGGGCTGGTTGGGATCTATACTGAAATCTGTGTTTTCTGTACTGTCTGTTCTAGTTATTGTTATTGTGGTTGTTAGCATAGCTTTTTGGGTTAATCAAGCGCATGTTTTATAAGTTGATTCCAAGCTTATCTTCCCCTCCTGAAGTCTACCATCTAGAAGCCCCCAGAGCCCCAATGGAGGACCCAGAAGGCTCAGTTAACACTGACCCTCCTGAGGAAGAGGACCCTACTTACCAGCCATGGTTTGGCAAGCCTTCCGCCCCCCCAAACCCAGTCCTCTTCATTTTAAAACAAAACAAAGGGGGAGATGTTGCGGTGTGTCTCCTCCCTCCCAAAGGTAAAGTCCTCTCTCCTGTCCCCCCGCCCCAGTCCCAGGAGCCCTGGCTGTGAGACAAGGTGTCGAATGATTGGTAGATTCAAAAGATACTCCCTGCCCCCTGTGGCCATTGGTCAACTCAGGTGTCTCTTCTCCCCCTGGGACCCCTCCCCCTCACCTGGTTGGTGGCTACCTGTCCCTGCCCCTCCCCCTACTCCCGGGTTAAAAGGACACTCCAGCCACGTGGCGAGCCCTTCTGTTGGAGCGGTGACGGTTGGATTCAGAACTTTGTAGCTGGAATAAACACTCTGGATCGAACCCTCTGGCAGAAGTGACTCCTTCCTTCACCATCGCCTAAAGTCTCTCCACTGAGGAATACCGTCCACTGGGGCTTCTGGCAAGCTTGCAGCCGCCTGCAGCCTCTGGGTGAGCCAAACGGTGTCGCTGGGGTAAAACCACCCCAGCTGCCGCCTTTTGGACTCAGCAGCAGGACAAGTCCGGGCAGGTCTCTGTCGGAATATTGGGAACCCCAATAATAAGGGAGCCTGTTGCTTTAGCATGATGGCTTGAGGATTATAATAATCATTTTGCTTATTAAACAGGCACTTTGTTACACCTACATTTCCAACCTTATCTTGATACACTACTGTGTGTATGGAAAGATAGTTGTTCCAACATATCAGTAAAATTTTATTCTAGTGAATTAGTTATGTTTCATATAATAAAAACAGGGAGGAAGACTTGTTATACAGCTCTCTTTAGCAAGGAAGATTCGCGTGCTTACCTCTAATTGTGGGACTGCAGCCACAGTGCATAAGGTTAAACTCCATAGTAAGCTGCAAGGCGCTCTTTTAAGAGAAGAGGAAACTGGTCAGAGAAACGCCTCCAATTCTCATCCCCAACTTGATTTTTAAATCCATGAAGAATCTACAAATGAGAGGGGGGAGGGAAATCAAAATTAATCATTAAATAGTAGATACATGATCATTATTTACTAGCAGCATATGCAGTAAGCAATAAACTGCTGGATTCTGCATCTTTCCTTTTGAATTTTTCAGTTTAATATTTAAATGTTGCTAAGAGAAAAAGGAAGTCCAGGAAACTTCCTAGCCTGGTTTGGTCTTTTGGTCTTTGGACTACTATTCATTGCTTGTCCTCCATGTGAGTGACAATGAAGTCACAAAGAGTAGTTCAAGGGTGATCAAAAGAGACTTTAAGCCCTTGGGATGGTTAGTGAGGGAAGCAGGAGCACAGGTTATTTTTTCCTCTGTTCTTCTAGGTGCAGGTAGTGACATTGTAAAAAACAGATGGACTCAGTCTACTAATGCATGGCTCTGTGACTGGTGTTACTGCCAAAATTTTCGTTTCTTTGATAATGGGATGGCCTACATGGCACCGGGCTTGCTGGATTCAGATGAGATTAATCATTCTCAAAGGAGGAAGAGGATCTTGGGTCAAGAGCTAGCAGAGCTTATTGACAGGGCTTTAAACTAGATATGATAGGGGAGGGGGACATCATCAAGTTTAACAGTGATAAGGTATGGGATAGCATGCCATCTCACTCATAGTAGATGGATGCTGGAGCCAGCAAGAGATACCTGGAGCCTGAAGAAGGATCAAAGGTCAGCAGGAGAGAACCTGAAGGGCAGCACAAAGGAATTCCAGCCACTCTAGACAGAAAGTCAGCTTCATCCGGGGCCCAACATAAATGCCTCTATGCCAATGCAAGCAGCATAGGGAACAAACAGGAGGAGAAAGACTATAATCTTTTTGGCATCACAGAGACATGGTGGGATGATTCCTATGACTGGAGTGCTGGAATGGAAGGATACAGGCTCTTTAGGAAGGATAGCCCAGGGGAGATGAGGAGGGTGTGTTGCCCTCTATGTCAATGACCATCTAGAGTGCATGAAGCTCTGCCTGGGGATGGATGAGGAGTTGACTGAGAGCTTGTGAGTCAGCATTAAAGGGAGGGCAAGGACGGGTGACATTATAGTGGGGGTCTGCTAAAGGCCACTCAACCAGGAAGACTGAGATGATGAGATTTCTGCAGACAGATAGGAGTGGTCTCACGTTCACAAGCCCTGGTCCTCATGGGGGACTTCAACCACTCTGACATCTTTTGGAGGGATGATGCAGCAGGGCACAGGCCATAAGGTTCCTGGAATGTGCTGATGACAACTTCCTTCTCCAAGTGAAAGAGGAGTCCATGAGTAGAGGTGCTGTGCTGGACCTTGTTCTCACCAACAAGGAGGGCGCGGTCGGGAATGTGAAGCTCAAGGGCAGCCTTGGCTGCAGTGACCATGGAATGGTGGAGTTCAAGACCCTTGAGGCAGCAAGGAGGGTGCACAACAAGCTCACTGTCCTGGATTTCAGGAGAGCTGACTTTGGCCTCTTCAGGGATCTGCTTGATAGAGTGCTGTGGGATAGAGCCCTGGAGGGAAGAGGGGCCCAAGAGAGCTGGATGATATTCAAGGATTGTCTCCTCCAGACTCAAGAGCAATGTATTCCAACAGAGGAAATCAGGGAAGAACACCTGTGTGGATGAACAAGGAGCTCCTGGACAAACTTAAACACAAACAGGTAGCTTACAGAGGGTGGAAGCAGGGAAAGGTAGCCTGGGAGGAATACAGCGAGATTGTCCAGTCAGGGATCAGGTTAGGATAGCTAAAGCCCTGATAAAATTAAACCTGGTCAAGGACATCAAGGGTAACAAAAAAAAAGCTTCTTTAGGTGCATCAGAGATAAAGGAAAAACCGGGGAAAATGTGGGTCCTATCAGGAAGGATATGGGAGACCTGGTTACCCAGGACATGGAGAAGGCTGAGGTACTCGACAACTTTTTTGCTTCAGTCTTCACCAACAAGTGTTCCAGACACACTGTTCAAGTTGCAGAAGATGAAAGCAGGGACTTGAGACCAGGTTTGAAACCATTTAGGGTACCTGAAGGTGCACAAATCCATGGGACCTGACAAGATACATCCACTAGTCCTGAGGGAACTGGCCAATGATACCCATCATATTTAAGATATTTAAGAAGTCATGGCAGTCCAGTGAAGTTTCCCCTGACTGGAAAAGGGGACACATAAACCTCATTTTTAAAAAGGGAAATAAGGAAGTCCCAGGGAACTACAGGCCAGTCAGCCTCACCTCAGTGCCAGGCAGGGTCATGGAGCAGATCCTCCTGGAAACTATGCTAAAGCACATGAAAAACAAGGTGGTGATTGCTGACAGCCACCATGTCTTCACCAAAGGCAAAACAAGCCTAAAAAACTTGGTGGCCTTATATGATGAGGTTACAGTAGTGGTGGATGAGGGAAGAGCAACTGACATCATCTACCTGGACTTGTGCAAAGCATTTGACACTATCCCACATGACATCATGGGCTCTAAACTGAAGAGATGTGGATTTGATGGGTGGACCACTCAGTGGATAAGGAATTGGCGGGATGGTCACACTCAAAGTCAACAGCTCAATGTCCAAGTGGAGTCCTCAGGAGTCAGTGTTGGGACCAGCACTGTTTAACATCTGTGTCAGCGACATGGACAGTGGAATTGAGTGCACCCTCAGCAAGTTTGCCAATGACACTGAGCTGTGTGGTGAGGTAGACACACTGGAGGGAAGGGATGGCATCCAGAGGGACCTGGAGAGGCTTGAGAGGTGGGTCTGTGTGAACCTTATGAAATTCAACAAGTCCAAGTCCCATTGCCCATGGGAATCACATGAGGTTTAATAAGAACAAGTGCTGGTGCTGCACCTGGGTCAGGTCAACCCCTGGTATACAACAAGCTGGGGGATGAACGGATTGAGAGCAGCCCTGCTAAGAACGACTTGGGGATGCTGTTGGATGAGAGGCTGGACATGAGCTGGCAATGTGTGCTTGCAGCACAGAAAGCCAATTGTATTCTGGGCTACATCAAAAAACCCCAACATTTCAGTTAAGGGTGACATATACAATATAGCTACGCACACAGATTAGCATAAAGTATATAAATATATATTCTATATAAATATAAATATGCATATACATATGTGTGTGTATGTAGTTTTAATGACTATGGGGACAACCAAGAGTTAGGCTAAACATTTTGTCAATTGACACAGTTTATATGTTAAGATTACTGAGTTCATATTCATTTTTTTAAACCTGTAATATGTTCTGGGAGGAAAGCTGAGCCAGAACCACCGCCAGCATTTGACAGAATGAATGCCTGTCAATTTCTTTCAAATAACAAAAGTATCCTGTGAGAGCTGTGTTTTTTCCATGGAACCTGTAGAAAACTGTTACTAAAAAGGATGCTATTAAAATCTTTTGTGTTTTGAAAGAACAGGGATCCACAACATAAGAGGGGAAAAAATCAAATCTACAGGTTTCAGTCTGGACCCTCTAATGTAATAACTTAACTGAAAGCTACAAAAATTGAATGACACTGTCAAAAAGGTCTTCGTATTTTAGCTCCTCTTAAGAGAAAATAATGCAGTCTCTAAAGTTTTGGTTTGTTTTTCTTTTTTAAACTAAAGGGTACATAATTGTGGGACAGTCTATCATGAAAACATCCTCACAAAAAAGCCAATGTCAAAGTTAAAGCTCATGATACTGAGTTCACCCTCAACACAACTTCCTCAAGCAAAGCTGTTTTTAAACAGCATGTAGCAATAATATTACAGTGTCACAAGTTAATGTACTGCTTTTCTCCCTGAAAGAGACCTTCCACAGACAGATTCACCTCTCTTTCCTAACCCAAAGAGTCTGATTTGCCAGCTGCCAAGAAACTACCGAAAAAATCTAAGAGTGTTCAGGTACAACAAAAGGAGCACTTTTTAAAAATTATTTTACAGGACAATTTTAGCAATTGAGCTTCAGTTACAGTATTCAGATATCTTGTTTTTATAAAACGTGATACAATTAGGGTATATATCAGATCTCAACACTGGCAGCTCATGCACCTTTGCTCTTGGAAGGAGTATTTTCTCTCTTAGCTCTAGTGCTCCAAAACCAACAAACCAACCAACCCACCCCCCCCCCCCAAACCCAAACACTATCCACTATCAAGAGAAAGACCTCGGGTGACTGCAAATTTTTTTTTCTCATTATTTCTAAAAGGCATAATTATCGCTGGAAAATATGTAACTGGACTACAATCATCATGTATTCAACTAATATAAAAACTCATTCCAATGAGGAAGTAATGTAAAAAAATTGCATGCCATCACTTGAAGAAAGCATTGTCTCTGTCCTTGCTTGGCAAAAACCACAAAAAAATACACTTCAAAAAGCAAGGATGTCCTTATGCCAAGTGACCAAGAAACACTGTCTACTTTGAATGCATTAGATCCCACCTGGATATCCTGGAAAGAATCTGAAAAAGTAGAGCATAGATTATTGAAGTAAGCATTGAATGCTGAAGGACCAGGACAGAAACATGTACTGAAACTGCTTTGGACAACCATCACAGACAGCATCCTGGACTTTCTTTTAAGCTTGTATTTCTTGTTTCTTTATGCTGATGCTAGAATACACACAGCCATGCATTACCTGACCCTGATATTCCTTTGAAGCTTTTCAGATATTTGGTCTCCTAACTAGGACAGTGAGATTTTTTGTCTTTGATACTCAAGACAGGATTCCAATGTTCTAGTCCGTTCTGATGCACACACTTGGCATTACTTGAAGAGGAAGTGCCAATATTGGCCCACAATCCAATTATGCACTTAGAAATATGTTCCAGTTTATCTTTAAGAGGACCATTAACTTTTGACATACATCCTTCCTAAAGCTAGAGATTTCACTTTACAACATACGAGAAAAGCCACACTACTGAACAATAACAGCATCTGTGCATAAAATGGAAATAAGTTTATTTTGTTCTGGTTTTTAACTGAAGACACTAGTGCATAAGCACAATATATTACTTTGTGTCTCTGTGGGTGTTTTGTTTATTTCACACAAGGCAAACAGTCCTTTTGATTAAATTATATTGACACTTTGTCTAGGGATGCATTCTTGGCTATCTTGCTACATAAGTTTCTTGAAGACTTGTTTATCCAAGAGGAATTCTGAGGAGGGTTAAGCAGTCCCAAAAACTTATTTTCAGCTGGAGCAAGATAAACAGATCAGGATACTACCAGAAGATTTTCCATTTTCAATTTTCTAGACATTAAAAAAAAAAAATCTTCTTGGGGGGGATGAGTCTTAAACCACACAGATCTCATTTTCTAGAAAAGAAAAAAAAAAGGGGAAAAAAAGTTTTCTATGTGGTATAAAACCCCCCGTTCTTCCAAATGCAGCCAAAACATAGTAGGCTGAACATTATAAAAACATATGTTAAAAAAACCCCCAGATTTTTATGATGTTTCATTTGAAAGTTTATGACTTTACAAGAAAGCCTTCATGACCACAAATACAGTAAGTGTTAATAATGGAAATAAAAAACAAGAAAAAAAATGATCCAAAAATAACCACAGTTCAGATATACTGTCATACTAGAAACATTACCTTACAGAACATGTCTCGGAGATCATCTTTTGGGTTAATCCACGATGCAACAGCATCACAGAAAAAAATAAAGTCCTATAAGATTAAACAATCACATGGGTTAGGAACCTCACATTTATAGGTCTGAAAACAATGTATAATGTTTGTTCTATGAACTATGCAGGGTATCTGATCCTAACTCACAACTTTTAGTTTTATGCCTTTATTCTAGTTAATTCAGACAATAATGGTAAGCTATTGTATGTTTAAGTATATGGAAATATAAATAGCTGAGTGTAGGAATACCTTTGTTTAATAGGATTTTTTATTAAATTGAACCACAGTTAAAAACACCCCAAACCAACAAACAAACACCTCCTCCCCTCCCACACCACACTTGTCTAACTAATCCTTTCAGAACACATTACAAGTTTGAGAACCAATCATCTTAGTAACAATCAACAAACTCAGGATCACACTTGCAACTTACTCTCATGTATTTTCAGTTGGGAAAAAAGCTGTTGTAGTTTTTCTAAGCAGAGCCAGAAATTGTTTCTGGGAAACACAGAATGTGTACATGTTCAAAACTAAAGTCACCCCAAAATCACTATTTTGCATTACCTCCTACTATACCATTAAAACATCAGTCTTAATGATTAAGTTGATAATGCATGTTTTTGGATAGAAACTGAGGATAACAACTACATTGGAGGAGAGCTTGGATAATGAAGCGTCTCCTTAATTGCTCCCTCCGTTTAAGCTGTGTGAAAGAACAAACAGACAGCAGAAGAGGAAAATGCTAAGTACAAGATAGGGGATACGTGAAATGAACTGAAAAATTCAAAACAAGATAAAGGTTAAATTCTTGCACTTCAGGGAGAAGGATTCCAGGCAGAGGAGAGGGAAATTCACCTTTATTTTCCTCTTAGAAAATATTACCTTCATACAACTTTACCTTGGAGCTGCACAGACTAAAGAGCAAATCATATTCTATTCTTGAGATGTACAATTTATTTTAAAGGGATGCATCTTCCTTGCCATGTTGACTATTTTAGCAATATATCCAAAGCTGAAAGAGAATCTTCCCTGACCAAGTTTTAAGAATGAAGGGGTGGTTATTGTTTTTGTTCTGTTTCTTTTTTTAAAAACCTAGATTGTATCTGAAAAATAGGTTTCAATATGTCAGCTTTTGCCTTGTATTTTCATACATATCATCAACATTAAAAAGACTGATAGAAGTATCAAAATACAGTTAATCAAAGTTCATTATTGACATATTTCTTGTAAGTAAAAGACAAAAAATGAATTTAACAATGAATTTAACTTCCTTTCCATAAGTGATAATTACTGAAGCCGAAATCCTGAAGTATCATGATATGTATAATTTGAAATAGAAACATTTTGGTCTCCTTGATACCTAAAAAGAAGTTACAGCACATACTACTGGGAATCAACATCAAGCTAAATATTTTTCATACTCCATATACAGCTTTCACTAAATTTCTCATGAGCAAAGAAAAAAGAAGTAAAGATCTATTTATGTATCTTACTTGGACTACTCCACTGGGGTTGACTGAGATCATGGTACATATCCCACGGAACGCTGAATCCTTTTCCTCATTGTCTCTTATGTTTCGCAGAGAAGTGCACCTAGTAAGTTGGAGAGCAAAAATTTAACTAATTCTATTACTTTTTGATTCAGTCAAGTCAGGACTAGATGACAGCATTTGATGGAATAAGTCACACTGATAAGATTATCTGAAACACTATTTTGAACACTTAGAAAGATACTTGTTGCACATAGTATTTACTAGTATATTCCCATTAGGTATCATCTACAGAATCTTGCTTTCCTGTTGCACTATAGAGTTAGAAAGTGTGACCTGTATTCCATTAAATACAAAAGAAACACATATATTAAATAATTATAGAAATTATCATTATTAGAAGCGGAATATATAATACTATTGCAATATGAATTATGTCAGATATCACTTAAAGAACAATTATTTAACCTTTACAGCAGCAAGCAAGCTATTTTATACATAACAAGTATAGAAATAAATTCCTTACAGCAATTCAAGCCTCAGACTGAATTTTAAGTAAAGTAATGCACAGTTTAATTTTTCGAGTATTTGCATGCATTGTATTATCATTCTCGTGGATTTTAAAATGCTCTTTCATAGTCAAGCTTTAACACGCAAGCATGTGACAATCTTATCCCATGCATAAATTAGTCGTTAGCCACAACATAAAGAATACATGACAGTGCTACTAAAAACTCACAAACCTTATAGGACAAGATTAGTCACATGGTTGGCAATGATTAAGGACTGAGATTTTGTAACCAACTGAAAATATATCTAAAAGTGAGATAGAGGAAAGAAAGAAAGAAAGAAAGAAAGAAAGAAAGAAAGAAAGAAAGAAAGAAAGAAAGAAAGAAAGAAAGAAAGAGAAAGAGAAAGAAAGGAAAGGAAAGGAAAGGAAAGGAAAGGAAAGGAAAGGAAAGGAAAGGAAAGGAAAGGAAAGGAAAGGAAAGAAAGAAAGAAAGAAAGAAAGAAAGAAAGAAAGAAAGAAAGAAAGAAAGAAAGAAAGAAAGAAAGAAGAAAAATGAATTAAAAAAAATTTTGAATAATACACACCAGGGTCTTATAAACTGCTGTAGCATGGGGGCCACCTCTTGAGGACAAACGTAACCAAGACGACCAATTGTTATTGCTAAGGTAATGCAATCACGGTTATACACCACCAAACGCCAACCAAGACATGAGCAAATGAGGGGGGAGGAGAAAAAATAAAGAAAAAACAACAAATAACTCAGAAACAGAAGCCAACAGAATCCATATATGATAGTAAACATAAGATTTCACCAGTGCTGTTTATTACAACCCCTTGAATAAGAGGCAGCAACATATATGGTATAGTCTCCAGGGTAAAAGAAAAATTAAAGAAGTAAATGAGAGAACACCAAAAAACACAATTTGAAATACAAAGGCTTTCTGATGCAAGTAGTCATTCTGCTCTCTTCAGAATCACCTCTTACAGTAAATTTACCTACTATACATGTCAAAGTTTTTAATAAAAAGTACTATTATGGATACTATTGAAAGGAATTAACCATTTTCAGTTTTAGTACCAAGTAGTCCTAAATATTTTACTTTTTCAATATTTAGAATTCAAGATTTTAATAGGCCTACTATCAGTAAAAATACATTTATAAACACTTTTACACGGAATACATTGTGGTCTATCTAATAAACACAAAATTGATTAAACACTCTCAAAGGGACCCAAATATTTGCTTTCTTCGTAATATTGTAGAAAAATTAAAGTGGTTGCTAGCTCATAGTGACTGAATAAAATTATTTTTTTAATCCAAATATTTTTCCTGTTTTGAAAAACTTCCTCATAAAAGTTGTATAATAATCTGACTTCTGATACAAAAGCATAAAGACAAAAAAAAAGTAAAACTGCTTCTCTGAATGATTAGGTATTGTGGTCCTTTGTTCTGAGGGCCAGACTGAAGATAATATCATCATGCAAGTGTGTTTTAATGGTGTTTGCTCAACTCACAAAATAATCTTCAGAAAAAAGAGAAGGTGGGAAATAATGTATCAGGATTACTTGAAGCAAAATACATGAATAATACTAAAATCCAGCAGAATTATATGAAGCAAAGAAACCTGTGTACAAGGGACATACTATGCAACACTAATTAACAGGCATTTGTGAACAGTTTCATGAAACATGCAATAAAGCAGATGATGCTTTCTCCAATAAAAGTTCAGTGTAGGATACACTATCAGTTTTAAATGTACCCATTCCATGAAAGCTACATCTCACTGGTAATGTACTATTTTGCCCAGACATTGATTTCAAATTTTCAGCAGATCTAACATAAAACTGCATTTGAAGTGATACTTCCAAATGAAAGTGCACTTTTAAGGTTTATCTGTAAATTCTCACAGCTAGAGTCTGTATGAGGAACAGTAATTTCTGTCAAAGCATAACTTTTTGGCATGTACTCATTATTTTCTAGGCAACTATTTTATTTAAGCTGATCTCATATGTTTCCATAACTCATTACATAACAACCTACAGTAGAAAACATTAATACTCTTGCGCATACCAATGGCATGTAGCACAATATCCCACAACAAACTTATCATTACACCACACTCAACATTTATTTACAGTTTTGCATCTGCATTTAAAGTAACCATTAAGATACTAAAAAAAGTCAGTGTTTGGATGCCTAAAAAAATTCTCTACCAGTGATGGAAGCAAACTTTTAGGTACTGGATGTTTCTCAGATACAGATATTACATATCCATCAATGCAGACAAAGGGGGTTGGGGGCAAGGGGTAAGAAAATTTATATTGCTATACTATTCCATGGTGCATTTCATAACAAGCAATTAGCATGAAAATTATCTTTTCAAAAAGCAGTACCTATAATATGCCAGACAACTAGGCAATTTTTCCTTCAAGTTCACCTTCCATACTAAATGAGGTGATGGGGTGTGGAAAATACTGAAGGAAAAATATGCATAGAAAGAAATCCCAATTTATCTCATACTTAGCTCAAGCCCAAATATAACTAGCACTGAATTTGCATCATTTTCAATTATGTTCAGTATAATGACTAATCTATCATTTTTCTTACAAGACAGTTTTCAAACAGAAAAAAAATCAAAAGATTCTCAAATAGTAAAATAACAAACCTGAAACCTGTTAAATTATTAATAAAGTTTTGCTGAAGTATGGAAGGTGCTCCTCATACCAGAACATGCCCTCTATAAATGCAATAAAACAAGCCTCAGAAATTTCCGTTCAATAAGGCATTTGGGGACTGCTTCCAATTTGGAAGGCAAAGCAGCTGGTCAGAACATAGAAACATACATGCCACTGTTAAGACTTCTTTTCAGAAATTTGTTATTAAGTGACCAGGTAATAGAAATTATACATAATTTCAGTTATGTTGTGGTAAAACTGCCATCACAGATCTAGATTTTTGTGCATATTACTACAAATTAATGTTTAAAAAAAAGTGCATTAATGTCAATTCAAAGAGCTAATTATTTGTTATATATATGCCAATTACATTTGTTTCAAACACTAGACATATACATACAGTACACATGAAAAGACATGCATATATTAAAATCAGTGTAAAGCCACTAAGTCTTTGAGTGTTACTGCATATATCTGTCATATTGTATACATAAATAAAATTGGAAGAATACTTAAATAGATGATAAATATAAAATGCTATAAAGGTGAGAAAGCAATAACTTTAATAATCTAGATATATGAGATGCTTTTCTGCAAGACTGAGACTTGTAAGAGTTTCTCCAAAACTGGTTTTTTTTTTTTTTTTTGCTTATAAAAGCCAAATATATAGCAATAAAATAAGTTCTATTCAATTTTTTAAAATCATTGTAGAAAAAAAATTAATTCCCTTAACCATAAATGATTCAGTTTTTGGATACCTGTGTTCTCTAACAATGTCTTTGGTGTGTTGGGTCTGTTAATTATTTCTACAAGCTGGTGCAACACCATTGGAATATAATGCTGCATCTCTATACCTGAAACAGCCAAAAAAAAAAAATTCAGAAAAAAAATGATCATTAATATATATAATCTATTTAGATCTGGTACATTGAACTTACTGTCAAAGACAAGAATGTAAAACTTAATTTAAATTTTTAACATGGAAGCATCACTAGAAATAAAAAACAATCCACAACCCAAACAAAGCCTTCTAAATATGCAAATATTCAAAGAAAAAAAATCTTACCCATTTGGATGGAGATTTCTCCAATTGCCCAGGTGGCATTGTTACACACAGAAATGAATTCAGGGTTTAGGTTTGTTCCCAAAATGGGCATGAAATCAGCTAGAAAGAACAACATTTTAAAATCTCATCACACAATACAAGCAACCATCTTGTTCTATTACTGTAAGATCACAAGGAGAGGGAGTTTAAAAAAAATCAAATAAGTGTATTTAAATTCTTGTAAAGCATTACACTTGAATTAACAAGAGCTGTATTTTTGCTATATATCAGATTAATCTGGATGATACAACCTAAGCAGATCAATGCAAATCCTTTTAAACAATGATTTAAAAATATTTCTAATAGATTTTACATTGATGCAACTCTAGAAATCTTTTTTATCCCCTTCCTGGTAGTAGGGAAAGAAAAGCACACCTGGATAGCTATGTATTCAGCTGTGCTAAAAAAATTACCAAACACCTCTCCGCAAAACAAACACCCCCTTCAGTAACAAAAACACATCAAACACAACACCAAGCCCCCCAAAAAACCCCAACAGCTAACATCAATGAAGCCTAGAAAGCAAATCCCAGCTTTGATTAAAATGACAGATGTCATAATCTATCTTTGTGACTAATATTTCACTAAAATTAAAATTCCAAGCCTATCCAAGTATTCATAGATTCTAGTAGAGCAAAAAACCTACAAAGCAACTGTTCTAATTGAAGTCTAAGTACATCTGTTTTTCTGTATTCCAGAAAAACAGGAAGCATGTTACATTATAAAAATCAAGCAATAAAATGAATTTTTGCACTGTCTACAAAAAGAACAACACGTCTTAAAACATACAGTTTAAAGGAGAAAAGACTACAGACCCTTGCTGATAAAGGAAAACTAAAATCTGCACCATGACAAGGTAACCCACAGAAAAGGGAACTTAACAATGGCTAAACCAGCCTCCTATCAGTTTGTAAAACAAATTAAATATTTAATATGTAAAAGAAACATACCGATGCAAGGCTTAACATGCTGAAAACACGCCTTTGTCAGATCACCTAACAATGCAAAAGAACTCTGCCGCACCTCAGGCATTTTATCCTAAAGAGAGGAAGAAAAAAACCTGACAATTCTAGAAGTGTTTCTGATTCTCTTTAGAAAGAAAATTCTTGGATTAAACAGATTACTCATCTCACCTGCATACATTGGTACATTAGCGTCAGGATATTGCTGCAAGCCACTAGCTGTTCAATGTTGCCTCCAAGTCCTTCAGCTAAACCACTGAGTAAATCAAGAGCTACAATCATGAAATCTTTATCTGGAGCCTCATATTGGTCTGGCTGAGCATTGTGCAACTGCAACAAATAGTTATGCATTTTCAAAATGAGTATTAGATTTTCTCAGGGGCATGCATAAAAGTAAAAACAAACAAACAAGTTTCAGAACTGCAGCTTCATTTAAATATTCAATAATTAATACTACAAATCTCCCTGCAAACCCCTAACTTTAAATAGTTAATACATTGGTTTAAGGAGATATTCTGAAAACATTGGAATAGCAATAGAAAAATACCATGGCTTGTGCAAGAGTCTTCTGCACCAGATTTACACAACGCTGGTACACAGGCTCACAGTACGGAAGAAATCCAGATTGCAAGGCAGTAGCAACTGATGACAGGCACTGGAATAAAATAAAGAAGAAGGAAAAAAAAAGTGAGAGAGACACAAACGTTTTTCACCTCCCCCAAGTACCCTTTATTTGTGTGTAGTAAATTAAAAGCATTTTAAGTATACTGAGATAGAGTGAAAATTTAACAGGGTAGAAATCCATTTGGATTTAAGTGAAATGTGCCGCTTTGAGCTTGCTAGCATTAGTAAAATATGCTGTTTAGTCTGGTAACTTTGCAGCTAATAAAACTGCACTAGCTAAGGAGAAAGAATGTGAATTCCAAGCTGAAGAGATAAGAGATAAGAAAGACTCTTTGGACCTTAAAACAGACAGGGCTGAATGACCTAGGAATTCTTTCTGTACTTTCTGACAAAAAACTAGGTACAAGTGTAACTAGCTGTAACGCGAAATTCGCTGAATAAATATGCATGAACCTATTGTGAAATTTTATGGATATGTAAATTAGTAAGAAGTAATAAAATGCAGAGTTTGTGAGAGGGGCTCAAAATTCAAAAGATTATCTAAGATAATGCAACTGATTCTGAGAGAAAGTTCCAATCCTAGTAGACTATAGTAAATTATGATCCTACTTCTAATGTGACCACTACCTTTATACTTACTATGCACAATACCACTATTTATGTTATCAACCCCATCATTACACTAAGATTAAATCATAAAAAATGGTACTCTACCCCCATAACATAGAGTGTTGGCACAAAACGTGAACAAAAAGTAGTAAACAGTAAACTTAGAATCTTGCGCTACTAAAGAACAACTAAGATACGTTTATGAAAGCAATACTATTAATGCTCAAAATGTGTGTCTTGACACTAAACAAAGTATCTACCACTTCAAGATTCATCCAGTCACTAATCAAAAAACTGTGCTTGTATATACTAATAAAAATTATATATACTTAAGAACTCCTTGTACTATTGTAATTGTAATTGTACCTAGTATGTCAAATATACATAGTAAAGCATTAAAGAACACTTATTAACGTAAAGATTTACATGAAGTAAAAGAATTTACTTATCATCTTATGGAAAGGGGGGAATGAGACAGAGTGAAAATTTAACAGGGTAGAAATCCATTTGGATTTAGGTGAAATGTGCCGCTTTGAGCTTGCTAGCATTGGTAAAATATGCTGTTTAGTCTGGTAACTTTGCAGCTAGTAAAACTGCCCCAGCTAAGGAGAAAGAATGTGAATTCCAAGCTGAAGAGAGATAAGAGATAAGAAAGACTCTTTGGACCTTAAAACAGACAGGGCAGAATGACCTAGGAATTCTTTCTGTACTTTCTGACAAAAAACTAGGTACAATTGTAACTAGCTGTAAGTATAACACGAAATTAGCAGAATAAATATGCATGAACCTATTGTGAAATTCTATGAATATGTAAATTAGTAAGAGGCAAGAAAAAAAAGATCGGGAGTCCTCAGGGGCGCACATGTCCTTTGAAGGGGAACGATTCCCCACATGCATCCAGCGCTGTAATAAACATACCGCCCCTACAAATCTTTATCGGAATTGTAGGGTTTTGATTTTTTGTCTGCGTTTCATTACCCACAAGTAACTGTTTAAGTAAAAACAACCTGGAAAGGTAGTACTGATTAGCTGAGCCAAGGCAACCATCAGCTAATTGTTATTCTCTCCTATGTATGTCAGTTGAGAGAATTTCTCAGGAGCAGCATCTTCTTCAAGGTGCCAACACAGTTCATATGAA
This sequence comes from Anomalospiza imberbis, assembly GCF_031753505.1. Lineage (NCBI taxonomy): Eukaryota > Metazoa > Chordata > Aves > Passeriformes > Viduidae > Anomalospiza > Anomalospiza imberbis. The sequence goes on from NC_089720.1 coordinate 5,131,959, forward strand.
GACAAGTACTATAATTCAGCTAGCATTTACACTAAACTTCACTATGCTGACAATTTACAAGCCCTAACATTACCCAAGAGTTGCGAAACTAATTTCTCTAGAAGTGTTTTCCTGCTTCACATTTGGAAAGTACAGAGAACAAGACTACATTGTCTAGTTCATACCTTCAGCCTGTCAGTAATTTTTTAAATGAAGGGACGAAGGGAAAGCAGGGAGAGAAGACAAGTACAACAGAGATGGAACAATTTTTTAAAAACAAAGAATCCCAAAGAAAACACCCAAGAATGGCAGGGGAAAAAATAATTCTAAAAGATTTCTGTTAAACTTAATAACATTTCCTCAGTTAAAAAAATTTCTCACTATTATCATAATATTTTCTCCATAATGGGAAATACCTAACACTGAGCATTTATAGTCACACTTCCTAGTAGGAACATCCTTAGTAAAAGAGGCAATTCCCAAAAGACACATATTCAAATTTTAACATTTACCTCCAATAAAGGGAAGAGATCCTTATCTTCATCCTTCAACATGTTCCACTTCTGGATTAATGGAGGCATTAGCATCTGAATATATTCCTGTTTAAGATGAAAATGCATCAACTACTGAAGCACTCAATTGCATGCTAGTTTATTTCAAAGCTAGAAAATTTATATATTCTACTTTTTCAGGAGAAAAAAATATATATATACTGTAATTCAACAATTGCTGAAATATATAGAAGTAGTCGAATATTAGAACTTAAATTTTATGTCTTAAGATTTTTTGCTGAGGCACATAAGTACCTTTGCAAAACAAATCTTTTCCTCCAGGTTTGGCTTCAGTCTAGCAACTTTTCATAGCTGTCTGGGTTGTTACATATCTATAGGATTGACTTAGGGGCTACAGAAAATTCTTTTACCAGCAATACAATTTGGCTGTGCATCTGCCACCTGCTTTTCTCAATCGTCTTCCATTGCCCTGATGCTACAACTCTATCCCCAGAAGTTCCTGAAACCTCTTCCTCATTCAATTACTCATCCATGAAGAAAGTAATTTTCTATCCCTCCAGAAATGTGCACTTACCAATTCTGTATAAAATGTTGCATCTTCTCGACCACTGCTGTCACAGTCACAAGGACATTAAGCAAGGCGTCCCTGTAGTACTGTTGCTCCCAGAAAGTATCCAAAGAGACAACAGATGCTGCCAGCTAATGCTATGTCCAAAGATACAATATTTTAAGTGACTGAAGAAAGCCCCACCATTACCAGGAGCTCCCATTTAGCTTCTTCCTGGTGCTGTCAAAAGTCAAGCTGGCCAGGGCCAGAGGGAAATTGGAAAATATGTCCTCTGATAGTGTGGAGTCTTGAATGGCAAATAAAATGCCATAGCAACAACCCAAATTGTTTTATTCTAGTTTATCTATGTCATGTGAAGCGCTATAGAGAAATAAACCAAATTTCAACAGTATGCATGTGACATGTATGTATATCCTAGTAATGAACATGTATACTACAAAAACCCCACTACACTTGCCTGTGCTCTCTGTGCTTTACTCAAAGGATTCTGTGTTTTTAGATATAAAATGCACATCTATCCTGCTCTTGGATAAAGCAATCTCTAATGATGATGTGCTTTGATGCATTGGAAAGACACTCAGAGCAGTTTAGCTATACTGAAAGTGGTTACAAATAACAAAAAAGTAATTAGAAATTAGCACACACATTCTACCAATTTCTTTAAAATCCCATTTCATATCTATATATATCTCCTTTGAGCTGAAAAATTCTGAGAGTAAGAAAAAAAGTCACAATAACGAGAAGTACATTTTGCAAGCCACCAAACACAATTATTTATTCAAAATGGGGAATATTTGTGTAGTGTGAAAATTACATACAATCTATGTATACTACATGTAAATATTTATTATTATTGAATCCAGAATTTTTGTTTAAAAACATATAAAGCACACTACAAAAGCCACTCAACCAGTTTTTCAATATATGATTACTGTTTCTACAGAACATAGGGTATACTCACAGGTTTATTTAGATGATGTCCTACAGAATCTGCTAGAGTTCCTATAGCATCATAAAGAATGAGCAGGTTTTTATGCTGGTATTTACTAAATGCGAAGACCAAAGTGTCAAGTATATATGCAAGATAAGGAACAAGCTCTGTACAAGCCTCCTCTTCTAGAGTAGCAAAGGCACTGAATGACAAAAAAAAACCCACCCCAAATAGATCAGTCAGTATCTTGTAAAAAACAAAACAAGACCACCCCAAAATGCCCTACACTACCCATTCCTGTTTAAACATAGAACTGTATTTAGTCTTTAAATTCATCCAAGGTATGTTTTCACAATGGTATTATTGAGACAAACTCAATCTATTTTGATTGAACACAAATATTCAGCTCTTAAACTGTGATGAACAAAATTTAAAAATATTCTGGTAAATACCTCTTATGTATACGTTACAGATCTAATCTTGCTTTATGAAGAAACTTTCTTGGCAGTCTGCTGTGTACTCCTGCCCAACACAAACTGACATGTAAAAGCTTTATTTGCTGAGCTTCCTGCACAAGTGGTATATCCATTCCATTAATGGTGTGTCCATTTTTTTTTTAATATCAGCAGACAAGGGACAGAAGGGAATCTTACCTCCAAGGATCTCCTTTCAAGAGAAAGGGAATATCCCTTGAAATAGTTGTAACCCAGATTTTTTGGTAATCCTGAGCTAAATATAAACATTGCTAATGCAATGATAGGATAGTTTTCCCGTATTGACCTTGCTCATAGGCCCATAAAAGCCAGACTCCTGGTCAATGAAATTTCAAATATTGAAAATAAACAGGTGTGACATACAGATAATTTCTTTTACAGCAATGGATTGTTTAGTTTGCTTTTCATATATTCTAAAAACAAACTGGACAAGAGAAAGACAAATTATCTGGTTTTGTTTTACCACAATTGAGTTGTGATGATTTCAGAAGAAGCCGAACCCACCCCAATTTAAAAGGAAAAAAAAATACATTAGGAGCTAGAAACTGAGTTATAGAATAATCAATTAAGGCATTAAAATATTTTCCCATGAAAAAACAGTGTAATGGATAGTACTTTTAGTTTAAGCTTTGGCTCACCTGCAGGCAGCTTCTTGTACTCTCTTGTTGCTATCTAGAATGCGCTTTAGCAACTCGGTCATTAATGGCTTCAAGTATGTGTCTGGGGGTTGACTAACTACCCAGTGTGCATAGCGACTAAGAGTCCAGCAAGTGATGGAGCGCACAAGAGCCTTTTTATTAGAGAGGCACTGAATAAGGTGAGGGATCAGCTCAGGAAGATATGGAATCATACCCTGCATGCAGCCTAGAAGGAAAAATATAGCTATTACAGTATGAGAATTAGAAAACATAATAGAGCTTTTTGTTATTTCCTAGAAGGGATATATTTTCTTCCTCTATCATGTAGTAATACATTTTACCAATATACAAAGTAAGTCTACCTAATTTATGTTAAGTCCTAAAAAGAAACCACACCATAAACAGTAATTAAAATCCTCAGTAGAATTTACATTCATTCCAACTACATTTCTACTTTAGTGCTTCCCCAATCTCCATAAATTCTGCTTTATTAAAGGGAGTATAGCAAGAACATCCAAATAAAATTGGTTTACAAAGCTTGTAAGTCTTATGCCAGTCTACGCAGAGTGACCAAAACAACAAGAAGAGAAAGATTAGGCCTTGATAACTAATCATCATATCATTAAAAAAGATTTCTTAAAAAAAATTTATTTTCTTCTTGTTTTCTCCTAATATAACACAAATACTGACCAACAATAAAAGCAGCACACTTTTAGTCAGCAAGGGCAGTAATACACTGAGATTTGCAAGAAGTACTAACTTTTACCTTGCTTGATTTGAAATCAAAACCAACAAAAATGCTTTCTAGCAACAAAGAAAATATATGTTCACTAGGCACTGCTGGAAAAGATAGATAATCCAGGCATGGACTCAAACATATACCTTCAATTTCCAAAATGGATAGAGATTATGGAAATACAGGCAAAAAAGCCAAGAGTGTAAGTAAATACAATGAAATGGAAGTTAACACATTTGAATCAGAGAGCCATCCACAAAAAGCAGCTCAGGGCACTGAAGTCATGGGACTTGTATTCTCCATTTCTGAAAGCACTGAATGAAATGTAAATATTCTTGTTGTATCAAATCAAGGTAGTATTTAATGAGAAACCAATAAATATATGCTACAGAGTTAAGAAGGGGAGGAATAAAAGAAATTATCGAAGTTATTGAAGCCTCCAAAAAATGCACAGATTTGAAAATGAAAAATTAAACAAGTAACTGCAGTCATTAACCAGTAGATGTAGAGATTAATCACTTAAAAAAAAAAAGTATGTATACTTGCTTGCACAAGTAAATTCATCTAGAAGGAATCCCAGAACTGCTTTATAACCAATAAAAATTCAGTAACCTGATATGCACTGTTGCCTTACCTTCAGCAATTGCTCCAAGAACAAGGATACCAGATTCTTTAACTACCCATTCAGGATGGAAAAGCAATTCCTTCAAAAGGGGCAAGATGTGTGGCAGAAGTTCATCACGAAATACATTAGCCAGGACATCTAGAGCAGCAGCAGAACATTTCCCTGAGGGGAATTAACAATGTAACAATGTTAATCTTCTTATTATACAAGCAGTTGTAGTTAAACATTATGATCCTCATTTTAACTTTGAGCTGCCAGTGATGCCTTAAGTTTTGTCTTTCATATTTTTCAGATTCTGTACTGCCTTTGTGTGTAACTCTGAACTTCATATTAAGTGTTAGCAAGTTCTCTTCACAGTTTAGTTAGACAAAACAATCCTTTTCCATCATGAGAACCAATGACACCATTGCGGCTTCAGGCGCAAAAAGCATAAACCAATGGTGAATTGAAGAGAGCAAAGCAGGAGGATGTGACTCCATAACCTGAAGCTGTAATTGGACAATTAACCCCAATATAAATAAACCAAAACTTATAAAAGTGTGAAAACTCGTGAGTTTTTAAACTCATATTTTAGCACACAGAAGCTCATAAAAGAACAGCTTCAAAACATGATTCAAAAATCATTACTCTGGTTTTCTGCTGTGGGGCTGACATGTCTAGAAAAATAATGCTAAGATGAATTTAGAAAGAATGCTCGTATTACAGAATTTATACTGTATTTTTTTCCAGTTTATTATGATCTCAGTTCTTTGATTCAACTGAAACAAAAGTATATACAAAATAGGCAATCAGGCAAAATAAACATAGCAAATGTAACATGCAAAATTCCTAAACTGGATCTAAACTGCTAGTGGGCCCAAGCAAGACACAGACAGTTTTTCAGTTGGGAGGTAGCAACTACTAGAATAGATAATAAATACCAAATTTTTTCTACTCTGCTTCTAGATGATGTCCAACAGGTTTGAATAAAACCAAACATGAGCCCTCAACTCAGAGCAGATCTCCACTAAAAAACAATAATATACACCACAGACTCCCCAAGACCAGCACCTGCTGCTTCAGCTTAGACCGTTTCAGCTTTCTACTAGAGGAAAAAAAGGTGGACTCCCATATTTAGTTACCAGGTCTCATTAGTAACCAATGCTGCTGTGTCAGGCTGTGCTGACATTTCCTCTCTGTTCAAATTGGAAGTCAAATATAGAACACTGGATAAGAAATAGGGCATACAATTCTGAAATTCAGATAATCCAAATTCTGTCAAGTACAGATAACATACATCAAAACAGATTTCTTAACTGTTCTCTCTCTTTCCTAGAGAGCTTCAGCTTCCTCATCTTCTTAACCAAAACTATGGACCACAGAGCACTCTCTGTCATTTCAGTTATGTTTCCCAGGAAATATTGATTTAATTCTGCAATCTCTACACACAATGACTAAAAGAATAGCATTATGAATTTAAAACTATAAAAAAGATACTTTACAAAGGAAAATATATTTTTGCCTTTTGTCTTCTAAATTATAATAATAATAACAGTATTATCAGTATTAGTATTATTTTAAAATTTAGATATGTCTCAAAATTGTTTGATCCATAAGCTTCAAGGCACATTCATCTGTACTACATCTGAACTACTGGTAATAGTGGTTAGTAGTAGCATGTAGGAGGAAGAAAAAAATCGAACACAAACCAGATATAGAGGGAAGACTGAACTAAAAGAAAGCATTATTAAGCTAAGAACAATGTGTAAGATTGTATTGGATCTGGCTGAGCTGGAGTTCATTTCCCCATAGCAGCCCTCACAGCGCTGTGCTTTGCATTTGGAGCTGGTAAAGTGTTGTTTACACACCAGTGTTTCGGTTACTGCTGAGCAGTGCTGGCATAGCATCAACATTGTTTCAACATTCCACCCCCCATCAGTAGGGTAGGGATGGGCAAGATCCTGGGAGGGGACACAGCCAGGCCAGCTGACCCAAACTGACCAAAGGGATATCCCATACCATATGATGTCAGCTCAGATATAAAAGCTAAGGGAGGGAGGAGGAAGGGGATGGCATTTATTATTTGTAATGTTTGCCTTCTGGAGCAACCCTACGAGTGCTGAAGCCCTGCTTCTGGGAAGGTGCTGAACATCGCTCACTGATGGGAAGGAGAAAATAAACCTATTTTGTTTTCCTCTTTCTTTGTGTGCACATTAACTTTTGCTTTAGTAAACTGCCTTATCTCAACCTACTAGTTGTTTTCCATCTTATTTTCTCTCCCCTGTCCAGCTGGGAAAGGGAGTGATAGAGTGGCTTAGCGGGCACCTGGCATCCAGCCAAGGTCAACTCACCACAAAGACTTTTACTAAAGTAAACAGTAATACATGTTTTTTATTACCTTGTAGAATTAAAATTCAAAATCCAAAGCTTCTGTTGAATTGCATCTAGTAGATGTTTGCAGCTCTATTGGCCATATTCAAAATAAGTTTAGAGGTGGCTAGATTTTTCCATAGTTATATAGCCAAAATATCACCTGAAAGACTCCCCCCTCTGCCCAAAACACCAATTATATCAGCAGATAGTTCATTTCCTATTCAAAAGCAAAGCCTCAGTATTCCTATACAAAAACTCCTCTGTTTACCGTGGTTCTTGTATTATGCAAGTAGCTATATTTTAAAACATTTTATACATTACTTTGACATACTTAAATTCCAGTCAGAAATAGTATCATCATCAAGATCATTGTCATCATCATCATCATCATCATCTTCAATATGATCTTCTTCATGTGGCTGAGCTACTGTCCGTGAACGATGAAAACGAGGTCTTATGTCCTGTTCACTATCTGGAATAGCTTCATCTTCTTCAACATCCCCCTGTCAAAAAATGTTTTATCAGATAAACCAGTGCAACTATATTGCTCCAGGAAGTTAAGAATGTAGTGCAAATTTTAGTTCAATATTTTATAAACATGTGAAAAATTCACATCCCACTTGTGCTGCCTAGCTAACTAAAAATACCATTGTTCCTGCATTGTGATACAGTATTTAGTAGAAAAATTTGGAGAAAACAGAAGCAACAGAGGTAATCTCACAGAAAAGCAGAAAGTACTCTTCTTGTTAAGAAATTACTCTTGATGGGAAGGAATTAGGAAGAAGAAGAGATAGAGAAATTCTAGTACACAGACATTCTAAAATGTTGTGATGGAAAAAGCTGTGTAGTTCAAGCTAGAAGGGCATTAAAATTAATTCTGATAATTTCTTTATAGGCTGCTTTGATGCAGTAATTCATGGGTAAAAGTATCCCAGCTCTGCCAAAATTGGGTGGAAGGGGAGAGGAGCAAAGCAGGAAAACCCACAGATTATTTTCCAACAAACATGGCAGCAGTCGCATTCACTTTTTGGAACAGCACACCTTGCCTCAGAAAGCTAAATCTCCATTGAACAGATGGCAGACCAGATCTGATCTACCAGCTCAACCATTCTGATTTACAAGTCAGAAGCTAACCAGATATTCTTACTGAGTATAAAATAAAGGAATGCTTACCTTTAACAGAATAATATCAATCTCTGAATATTTCATACCATTTACCAGCACAGGTATCAGTCTACAAAGAAATATTGATACATGTCAAGAAGGAAGACCCTGGTAACTACAGGCCTGTCAGTCTCACTTCAGCATCTGGTAAAATTATGGGGAAATTTATTCTGGGACTTATGGAAAAACACTTGAGAGACAACACAGTCATTGGTCACAGCCAGCATGGGTTCATGATAGGGAAGTCCTGCTTAATCAACTTACTTTCCTTTTACAAGGTCACCCATCTAGCTGACAAAGGGATACCAGTAGATGTGAGGATTTTTGGATTTTTAGCAAATCTTTAATACTGTTTCTCACAGTATCCTTCTGCACAAAATGTCCAGCACACAGCTAGAAAGGTTTATAATAGACTGAGTGAACAAGTGGCTGACGGGTCAGGCTCAAAGGGTTATAGTAAATGGGGTCACATCAGACTGGCAACTGGTTATCTGTAGATTCTCCAGGGTTCAATTTTAGGGCCAGTGCTCTTTAATGTTTTTATTAATGATCTGGAAGCAGGAATCAAATGTACATTAAGTAAGTTTGCTGATGATACTAAAGTAGGAGGAGCTGTGGACTCCCTGGAGGCAGAAGCACCCTGCAGACAGACAAATCAGAGGGCTGGGCAATCACCAACCATATGAAGTTTCAAAAAGAAAAGTGCTGGATTCTGCACCTGGGATGGGACAACCCTGGATGTACAGACAAACAGGAGAACAAGAGGCTGGAGAGCAGCACTACAGAAAGGGACCTGGGGGTTCTGGTCGATGGGTAGTTGAATGTGAATCAGCAGTGCCCTGGTAGTCAGGAGGGCCAACCGTATCCTGAGGTGCATCAGGCACAACATCACCAGCTGGGCAAGGGAGGTGATTGTTCCACTCTGCTCTGCACTGGTGCGACCTCACCTTGAGTGCTGTGTGCAGTTTTGGGCAACACAATATAAGAAAGATATAAAGCTATTAGAGAGCATCCAAAGAAGACAGTGAAGGGTCTCAAGGGCAAGACTTATGAGGAGTGGCTGAGGTCACTTGGTCTGTTCAGCCTGGAGAAGAGAAGGCTGAGGGGTGACCTCATTGCAATCTACAACTTCCTCAAGGGGGCCAGCGGAGGGGGAGGTGCTGATCTCCTCTGCCTAGTGACCAGTGACAGGACCGGAGGGTATGGAATGAAGCCACATCAGGGCAAGTTCAGACAGGACATTAGGAAAAGGTCATGTCACTGGAACAGGCTCCCTAGAGAAGTGATCATGGCACCAAGCCTGACAAATGTTCAAGGAGCATCTGGACAAAACTCTTAGTCATATGATTTAGTGTTAGATAGTCCTGCAAGCAGTAGGGAGTTGGACTTGATGATCCTTATGGATCCCTTCCAACTTAAGAGATTCCATGATTCTATGTCAAAATAACACATAAATAAAGCAAGCTGGTTTTCAGTTAGCTGGTCCATAATTTTGGCTGTAACCACACTTCCCCCCCACCCCCAACAACAACAACAAAATAAAACCAAATAAAAAACCCCAGATAAAAACTTAGCCGGATAACAAATCAGCACCTTAACCATACTCCATTTCATGAGGTTCATTAATACTTTGTAATCTGAAAAAGTTTTAATTTCTAACTAGATGTAGCCAGATGGCACAACTGAGTTTTACACTTTAAAAATAGGATATTCTTCCACATGATGAAATCTATTTTGAAGTACCTTTCAGAAATTAAGTCAAAAAACTTTTCAGTAAGAATTCACACTTCCAAAATATGCTCGATAAACAAGTTATTACGTTGGCTCTCCTGTATACCATTTGTCACTTTACTTACCAGTGGCTGAAAACTCTACCTTGCTGCTCTTAAGGATGGAAGTCTAACTACATCAAGCCCTCCTATCCTTTTGTGATTACTTCAAGTATCACTCCTTAAGACAAGTCCCTGACATTGGAGAGATCTTGACATTAGTTGTCATTAGTCTTTATTAGAACTTTACTAAGTTATTAAACTGGTTATGGCCATGGGTCTCCAATGGTAATGATGTATGGCAAAAAAAAAGGACTAGGGAAAAAAAAGTCAAGTATTTCACATATAAACACATTCACTACAAAAATTAATCCGTAAAAATAAATATATGTATTACATGCCAAATCAAGTGAATACTGAAATCACCATGGACTGACCAAGTAACAGCAACAGACTCAGTCTCTCTATATTCTACAGCTGAGGAGTATTGTTTCTGAAGGTATTCAGGCCAGCAATAATAGTCATGCATCTCAATGGCAATATGAACTAAACAAAAATTTCCCTCAAATTACAACTGGAACATGGCATTAACCTGTGTATAGGCATAGTGGCAAGAGGCAACCACACCACTGCTCTGTGGAGCAAGAGAGATTGATTTTAGTCATGGGAGCATTGTGGTGGTGCATCCCCCCCATCCTCGGGCTTGCCCTACGATCTCAGAAACTCCAGACAAATCTTGACTGAATCAGCTGAGCGGTGAAGCATCCCTTGACCATACCACTTGGGCACTGAAGTGTCTCTGACTGTGCCAGGAGCTCTTGCATGATATAGGTGGGAACAACACTGACCACGACAGGAACATCATCTGCCTGACCAAAGTGAAGAACAAGGATATGCAGTTATCCTTGTTAGCCTTGGTAAATAATTTACCTGATTCATAGCCCAAGTGAAGTGGTACCATTGTTACAAAACCTTTTTAAAATTAATCACAGCCCAAGTGGAACGGTACTATTGTTACTGAACTTTCTGGGAAAAAAGTCCAGTAGTTACCAACTTGGGTCAGTGAGGCCCTTTGAGCACTCTTGAACTGCAGTGGGCTGAGTCAGCACCTCCCTCTGAGTGGGGCCTCTCAGAGCTCGCAATCCCTCAAGTTTGTGATACTCAAAGGACCATCACTGATGATGAGGCCTAGGCTGATATTTCCCCCCCATCTCCATGCTCCTCCAGGTGCAACCCTTGCCTGTTGGGAAACGCAAAGGAAATTGATGTGAGTATTTCACTGAACCTTAGGGGAGTTTTTGATAGGTACATTTACACATGTAGAAATAAGTGCAGACATGGATTTACCTGTGTGTGTGTGTGAATTGATTATGGTATGAATGTTTTTATAGTGAATCTATAATTAAGTCACTGTTATAACTGTAATAAATCCTACTGAATAACTTTTTAAATGTTAAATTAGTCAATGATTAAGTGCTGCTAAAGTCTTCTGCACCCTTATCTTTTGCATCCATATCCTTGGCACCCTTACTCCATTTTGCATTCCTAGTCTCCATGCAAATCATTCTAAATTGATTCTAATCCAATTTTCCTATGTATGCTTCTTCTATGTAGTAAGAGTGAGCCTTGCCATCAAACTCTGTAAAGTCACACTTTCACAAATACATATTAAAACTTGCTTTTTGCCAGTACCTTTGATGGTGACTCTGAGAAGCTGAAACCACTTGTTCGCAACAATTACCTTCTGAACTTTCAATGAAAGAACAGTAAGTATTCAGATTAACACCCATTACTTGGCATTTCTGCAGCATACTTCATGAAGTATGCAGGAGGTATGTATTTTATAAAAAACCTACAGGAGCAAAATAGAACAAGATATTAAACAGGTTTCTAGAAGATCTTGTCCCACTTAATCCAATATAAAAAAGACCTAAGGTTATAATCAAGTATTGTCAAATTTATATAGCTCCTTAATCAAAAAGACTCTCCATGCTTTCAACAAAAATGACATTGAAAGATAAGAGATATGTAATGTTACTCTTATCTGCTTTACTAGAAATTTAAAAGCTTCTTAAAAAAAACACAAAAAACAAGGATGAGGCTGTTGTAATGTCAATGTTCATGTAGGACAGAAGAGGTTCACAATTTATACTGAGAAGGTGACTAGTATTAATATGTGTGTTGGGAAGGAGGTAAGTAGAATCAAGAACTGTACTATCATTCTTTTGTATTTTAAGCTATAAGAGTAGGATTTAAGTAAAAACATTTTAAAATTCAAAAGTGATTTTTCATGACATTGGTTCTTCTGTTTTCAATTCCTATTCCTGTACTGCTACAGCAGCTGCTTTAATCTCAGTTATGCTTTCTAAATGCTTATGAAAACTGAAATTTGGAAAGTCTCTCCCTTTTTTTTTTAATTGCTTTACATCTAAAATGGTAATTTTTGCTGGAAATAATGCATTTCTCCTCTCCACACTTTCACTGGAAGAGCAGAATCACAGACAGAACCGCTTTAGTGTTTTCAAAAATCTTCCATGCATATATCAAAAGTTGGGTCTTCATTTACTGGGAACACTGAAGAATTTGTTTCCTATTGAAAAAGTCTTTAGTCTGGAAATAAGTTATTAGCACTGTTGAAGACATGCAGATATTTAAATCCCAAGCATGGGTGTTCAATTCCCATTCAATCATGGATCTACATTTTAAGGCTTATGATAATTTTTGAAACTTACAAAAAAGTTTTTGAAGCTTAAAAACTACTGTCAGTCTGAAGAAGCATGAAAAACACATTATGCATGCTTTCAAGCTTAAATTGCCCTGGCAATTGATATGAAATTGATTCCTAAATCTAAATGATTTTGTTATTTTGTTATGTCTTCATAAAGATGGGGAACCTCTGGCATGACTATGCACACAGAAGCATTGCACAGAAATGCTCACAATAGCAGTTGTCAAGAAAACATGTTCATGGTACACCAGATATTATAGGTAATGTCACATGGAGATGTTTGTTTAAGCTTAAGCACATGTTAGTATACCTTTGCCTCCATCTGATACTTAACAGGATGTTAAGCTTGAGATAAAGCACCAGTGACACAGTTTAGGTTGCCTCGGGAACCAAGTCTGAAATCCTCAAGTCTTCTCTGTGATACAGCCATTTTTAATATGTACAAGAACTAGCTAGAAGAAACTCCTCCCAAGCATACAGCAAGCTAGATACAGTCTCCAAAAGAGTAACCAGGAAAAAGTTAACTGAAGTTTAAGGATGACTTTCAAAATAACTAGTTCTAATTCTTAATACTTACTTAGCAAGATGCCGACATAATACATCTTTACAAATTGACTGTTCAGCCAAAGTCAGCCAAAACTCACAAGCCTCCAAAGCAACATTTTCATCTTGGTCCTGGGTCCTTTGAAGCATATACTACACAAAAAAAAACCACAATCTTGTATAAGTTTTAAGTGAAGAAGCTATCGACATTGCAAAGTATGTTTGCAAAAATAAACTATGCTCCCAGAGTAATTTTGTTTCTTTGGGGCAATGGGAAGAAACAGATATAAAAGACTACTTAAGGCTATAGTGAGAATAAGCCGAGACTTATTTCTCAATGCTAATGATTGAGATTCTAAGTTTTTTCCCAGTTTAAGTGAGAACATTATTACCAAAAATCTATAGACAGAGACCCAAGATAATAAACAGTTTCCTGAGAATAGTGGGGGGATTAAAAAATTATTTTCCCACTCCTCCCCTTCTCCTTTTGAATAAAAGAGTACAATTACACACTTAGTAAGGTGGAAATACTTTTTATATCCAGTACCATAAAAAAGCCTCTCTTTCAAATATTGATTATCTGACAGGATGCAATTAAGTAGAACTCATAACAGGGGAAAAAAAAGTCTCACTTTTTCCAAGTATGAATGGTAATTCAGACATTCAGTATCAAATCTTTAAGCTTGCTGTTAAAATTTAAATCCCCTTAAACAAAAAATAATCAAATACCTGCATAAGCAGAAAGGCTAAATATACCACGGCTACACCAGCAGTTTCTTGTACATGACTTCCAAAGCAATTTAAAGAAAGTTCTTGCAACTTCCAAAACAGTAATTTCTGCATTCTTCCATGCCAGCTCTTATTTCTGAAACAGTTGGTCCTTCCACTCATTTTAGAAGCCTCATGGAAGTCCATGCAGCTACCTTTCATCACACATTGATTTAAAATGAAGAAAATAAATTCTCCTTCAGAATACCATTTTGTTCTCAAAATTAAATAGAATGGGGCAACCTATATTATCCTTATGCATTTCAGGGATGCAAGATTTGCAACAAACATATCCCTTTCTACAGAACTGCATTCCTACAGGGCTGCATCCAAAGCAGCATGGGCAGAAGGTGAAGAGAGGGGATTCTCCCCTTCTATTCTGCTCTCCTGAGACCCCACCTGAAGAACTGTGTCCAGCACTGGGGTCCCAACACAAGAAAGACATGGACCTGTTGGAGCAAGCCCAGGGGAGGCCACAAAGATGCTCAGAGGGCTGGAGCTCCTCTTCTATAAAGACAGGCAGAAAGACTTGGGGCTATTCAAACTGGAGAAGTGAAGGATTCGAGACCTTCTAGCACCTTCCAGGATTTAAAGGGGCTCCAAGAGAGCTGGAGAAGGACTTTTTACAAGGGCATAGAGTGATAGGAACAGGAGAAATTGTATTATGCTGAAGGAGGCTAGGTTTAGATGAGATATTTGGAAGAAATTCTTTACTGTGAGGGTGGTGAGGTCCTGGCACATGTTGCCCAGAGAGGTTATGGACTCCTCTCCCCATTTCTGGCAGTGTTCAAGACCAGTCTGGATGGGACTCCGAGTAAACTGGTCTAGCAGAAGGTGTTCTTGCCCATGTGGGGGAGGTTGGAACTAGATGATTTTAAGGTCCTTTCCAATCCAAACCATTCTGTGATTCTATGAAATGCACTAAATTGCAAGTGTTTCCTAAAAGATCATTATTGTGATTAAGAATTGATGGCAACAAAAATACTGCTCTATTCTGAGTTATGAACAGATTACAGCTTGGAAAATTTGAAAAACGTCCTATCCATTTGTCTGTAAACTGCACGCTGATTCTCCTCCTGCTTTACCCTCTCTTTCTCTCTGGGCCTAGCTTAAAGCTACAGGTCCCATTTCTGAGCAAGAGAACAGATGATGGGGATACCAGCATCATAAAGTCACCCCAGGACACCATTGCAAGCAAGGTTAATTAATACAACTGAAGTGATTTGGCATTTTTCCCCAGAGGGCTTGAAAATCAACACTTTTGTTGTATTCAGTTATTTGTCACAAAGACAAAACCAGAATGACAAAAAGTAATGTCTGCTTGAAGGTTCTCCTCACTTTGTCATTTCGTCTTTAAGCACGTATTATTATATATGCTCCATGAAGTTAGATAGCAGTAGATTGAAAAGGCTACTTACACTCAGTGGTATAACAGCCATATACACAGCCTGGAAATCATAGAATGGTTTGGGTTGGAAAGGACCATAAAGATTATCCAGTTCCAACCCACTGCCATGGACAGAAACACCTTTCACTAGACCAGGTTGCTCAAAGCCCCATCTAACCTGGTCTTGAACACTTCCAGGGATGAGGCAGCCACAACATTGCTGGGCAACATGTGCCAGGGCCTCACCACTCTCATAGGGAAGAATTTCTTCCTAATATCCAATCTAACCCTGTTCTCTAACAGTTAAAAACCATTGCCCCTTGTTCTGTCACTACACTCACTGATAGAATCCTTCCCCATATTTCTTGTAGGCCCCCATAGTAAAAACAGTGATACTAGTATCAAAGCAAAGTATGGGAAGAGTATTTGAAGGCTTTTAGTTTTTTTTTAGTATTCTTGTGCCATACTTTAATGAGTACTTTTAATGATAGGCTAAAAAAGTGACTTTAGGCAATGGAAATAGTTGCTTCCCAACAAAAAATTACAAAATCGCATAGGAACATTATTCAGAACTGGTTTGCATACTCTGTAACAGTGATGTCTTAGTCTTGCTATGTCAAACCATCAAGAAAAGAATGATGCACAATGCATTAAGAAAAATCCTTTGAGCAGTAAAAGACGTCTATCTGAAAGCAACAGGATGCAAACAATCTTATTTCTTTAGCAACAAGCTGAGTTTGCGTGTTATAACTTCATACTATCAACACCATTTAAGTAATGTCATTATGCATTGTAAAATAAAAAGTCAAAACTTCTATTGAAAAAGATCTTAGGCACCACATGCCTGGCTAAATATGCTATATGAATATACAAGTGCAATCTAATAACTGAAATCTATTAGGTCAGTCTACTTCTGATATATTCTGTTGTCATGTTCTCAGACAAAGGAGGGAGGAAAAAAAAACCCACAGAGAAATACATATCTGCTTCTGCTCACCTGGAAGTACATGCTCAAAAAACCCACTGAAATTGAAATTTGACTATCCCTGTTCCTACAGGAACTTGGCAAAACAGTTAATATTAAACCTGTCTAGCTTAAAAGCATGACACTGGCCAAGACCTATCTTAGAATCACTACCAAATTATTAATATTCTTAACTACTTTAAAAGTAATTTTCCGTAAGCATAAAAAACCCCATCATGTGGATACCAGTTTCTCTCTTTTTAAGAATTCCTTCAGTTAGAGCAGCCATTATTAGAAGCATTCAGCTTGGAGGCATTCAAGCTTCAAAAGGGCAAAATCAGACTCATTTGAATGAAAAATAGTCAGGTCTCAGATATTACACTGTCACATATCAATATGTATGTATACAGAACTGGGCAAATCAGTAACAGTACACAGTAGTCCCAAAACTGCAGAGGAAGGGGAGGAAGTCTGATCTTGACAAAAAATTCACTACTGCTGTCTTAAGATGCCTAATAATAGTTTTCTCAAAAAAAGAAGGGATACAAGAGAATACAATCTTGGATCTTCTGGTTGCTGACATAATTTCTACCTGCAAAATCCAGAAGTTCCTTACTGATTTGTTTGCTGACAACCCCAAGTTGTGTGGTGCGGTCGACACGCTGGAGGGAAGGAATGGCATCCAGAGGGACCTGTACAGGCTTGAGAGGTGGGTCTGTGTGAACCTCATAAAGTTCAACAAGGCCAAGTGCAAGGTCCTGCACCTGGTCAAGGCAACCCCAAGCACAAGTACAGGCTGGGCAGAGAATGCATTGAGAGCAGCCCTGCCAAGAAGGACTTGGGAACAGTAGTTGACAAGAAGCTCAACATGAGCTACCAATCTACACTTGCAGCCCAGAAGCCAACTGTGTCCTGGGCTGCATCCAAAGCAGTGTGGGCAGCTGGTCAAGGGGGATGAATTCTCCTCTACTCCACTCTTGTGAGACCCCCACCTGCATTACTGCATACAGTTCTGAGGCCCCCAACATAAGGAGGATATGGAGCTGCTGGAGCAAGTCCAGCAGAGGCCACGAAGATGCTCAGAGGGCTGAAGCACCTCTGCCATGAAGACAGAGAGAGTTGGGAGTGTTCAGTCTGTTTCCAGTTCAGAAACCTGTTTAGAAAAGAAACCAGACTGTAGAGCACCTTCCAGTAATGGAAGAGGGGTTGGAACTAGATGATCTTTAAGGTTCCTTCCAACCCAAACCATTCTAGGATTCTATGATTGCAGGAGGGTGAAGAGTCAGAGAAGTTATCACTTGTTGACAATATAATCTCCAAAGCTTTATTGTCTCTCTCTCCAAAAAAACACCAAACCAGACCAAACAAAAGAAAAAAATCTATCTCAAGTACCAACAATGCCTACTTGTCCTGTGTTAGATGAGAAGATATGTGCCAGGCTTGGTGCCATGGAATTCCAGACAACACTAGACAGATGCTACAAGTCACCTCAATTTTATGCCTCTCTAATGCCTTGGTCCAGAAGCAAAAAAAACAACCTGCTTCATATTGTCTGGACTTGGCACTTATGGAATTTGACACTGGGTTATGACCCATTTGTTCTTATATGTACATGAGAAAGATTCTGATCTTTGTTATATTTCCAGTCTAGCAAGTAGTGCATGTAAAGGCTATCTAGAAACTGCCAGTATTTCCCAGAAACATGGAAATTACAACTCAGTTGAGCAAACAAGTACCAGTTGATTGGTCTTGTGGTAGGCAAGTCTGCACTAATCTAGAATAATCAAGGAACTATCCAAAGACGTCCACCTATAAAATTGAATGCAATGGCAGGCAGCTTTGTTAGTAGCTCAAAGAGCATCTCAGATATTTAAAATTACATTCCTTATCCTTGCTGTGGCAAAAGATACAAAAAAGGTGACAGCTTCAATGTGTAAACTGTAACAGTATCAGCACCAGAATGAAGATTTTTTACATGATCTCACTTGTGGTCAGGAAATGCCTGGCTGCTCCATGGTATAGCTGATCCCGGCAATTTCAGGATCAATTAACTTAAAGAAGCATGAACAACTGCCATATGTACTGTCAAATACAATGTCATGTTGGCAATTATCGAAGCAGCGCAACCCCTCTGCATGGGGAATAACGCGCTCTGACTCCATGTTGCAGAAGGCTGAATAATTGTGTTTATTAAGCTAAATTATATTACATTATTACTATACTATACTAGAACTATATCATACTAAAAAGATACTAAAGAAAAACCCATGACTGTCTCCAGACAACAGGAGCAGCAAACAAGAGGAGCAGCAAATAGAGATAAGAATTGTTTTCTTCTTTCTCTGAGCTTTCTCACTGCATCACACAACTTCCCAGGAAAAATCCTGGGAGAGAGAATCATGTCTCTCTCTGTTCAGAGAATGTGAATACCACAGGCAATTAGCTAAAAAGAAACTGTTGTAACTTCAGTCTTGAAGGAAAACAAAGAGTAGGCAAGCAAAAATGTAAAACAAAGAGTAAGCAAGCACAAAAGTAACATACCTATTCTGATGTACGCTTTTAATTTGCTATTATTTCTGCAATTCCAAACATGTTTCAGCATACAATCGGAGAAATAAGACTCACCTCAACTATACTAATCATATGAGGAAGCAGGCGATCCATTCGAACTTCTAGCAACATTACCAGAGCACGACAAACATTTTTGCGTACTTCAGGCTCCTCATCACCAGCCAGTGCAAAAAGATTCTGTTGGAAAGTAATACCAGTAGAAAAGCTTCATTCATCTAGTTCAACTTGTATTAAAATTTACATTATTGGCAAACTAAAGTATGCAAACGTACTTCTTTACCATCCCACCCCACACTTCAGAAAACTGTATTATTTCCTAAAGACATATGGTTTAGCAAATGAACTCTTCAGACTTTCAATGTGTATTGTTACCCAGTGTTTTGGTCATGTGTACATTAGACACAAGAACATTATTCCCTGAATTTTTTCCCTAAACATTAATGAAGTTCTGAAGCTAGAAAATGCCTTCAGAACATAACAGCAGCAAATAAAATACCCTGGTTAAGCCAAAACATCATCCTTCTAATCCACATTCAGTAGTAGTATTCAGAGAGACACATAATCTACACTCACTGACATGGTGATCCCTGTACTGAACTCTCCATCACATGGAAGTGACAGACTGCTGCCAGTACCTCTATGCAAGAAGAGTTTCCTGTATTTATGAAAAGGAAGCATTTTCAAAATACTAATTCCTTGGGTTGGGAGAGTGCTTAGACTAATTTAAAGATAAGCATGCAGAATGACTTTCAACCCATGGAGATTGAAGCTGAGAATGGGAAGCCATCAATGTGCAGTTTAGGGGTAGTGGAGGTTGTGAAACATGGACAAAAAATTAAAACTCTACAAGTCTTATAAAGATTTGTAGGGATGGTATGTTTATTACAGTGCTGGATGCATGTGGGGATCATTTTTCTTCAAAGGACATGCATGCTCTTGAGGACTCTTGATCTTTTTTTATTACCCTTTACTAGTTTACATATGCATAGAATTTCACAATAGGTTCATGCATATTCATTTTACTGATTTCCCATTACACTTACAGCTAGTTACACTTGTAGCTAGTTTTTTATCAGAAAGTACAGAAAGAACTCCTGGGTTACCCTGCCTTGTTTGCTTCAAGGATCAAGGAGCGTCTTTTATCTTTTATCTCTTCAGCTTGGAAATTCGCATTCTTTCTCTTCAGTTGGGGCAGTTTTACTAGTGCTGCAGAGTTACTAGACTAAACAGTATATTTTACTTATGGTAGCAAGCTCAAAGCAGCACATTTCACTTAAATTTAAATGGATTTCTACCTTGTTAAATTTTTACTCTGTTTCATTCCCCCCTTTCCAAAAGAAGATAAGTAAATTCTTTTACTTAATGCAAATCCTTACAATAATAAGTGTACACAATGTTTATTAGTATACATAAGTACAGTTTTTTGATTAGTGACTGGATGAATTTTGAAGTGGTAAATACTTTTAGTGTTAAGATACACATTTTGAGTATTAATAGTATTGCTTTTACAAATGTATTTTTTTAAGTTTACTGTTTGTAACTTCTTGTTTACTTTTTATGTTTACACTTTATGTTCTGAGAGCACTATTTTTTATTATTTAATTTTAGTGTGATGATGGGTGGATAATATAAATAGTGGTATTGCATACAGTAAGTACAAAGGTAGTGGCTACATTAGAAGTAGGATTATAGGTTATAGATGCTTTTGAGATTTCTTTATATAATTAGAAAATTTACTATCTTTTACTAGGATTGGAACTTTCTTTTAGAATTAATTGTATTATTTTAGATAATCTTTTGAATTTTAGCTGGAAAATTACTTTTACTCTTTTTCATATGATTAAAGTTGTTGTTGCTTGTATTTTTAACTGTGTTTGTATAAAACTGAAAGCTAAAGATATGTTATTTTGAACTTTATTAAGTGCTTTTACTATTAACTTGTGATTTTGGACTCCGGCCTTTTAGGGATAACTGTAGGGGTTATTTTAAGTTTGTTAGTTTACTTGTTGTAGTGGTTAGTTTCTTTATAGATTTAGTATATTGATTAAAACTTAGGACTAAGGTAATTTAGTATTGTTTTGGATAGAGTTATTTTAGGACTTTAATTATAACTATACACAAAACAATTCTATAAACAAAATTATAAACTACTCCCCCCAATATACTTATTTTGCTTGAATAAGTTTTAGTTAATTTAGTAATTGTCTTTTGGTGTTAATTTTTAAGGGGCTTTTGGGGCTTGCTTTATTTGAGTGTGGTGGATCTGGGTATTTTGTTTTTTAATCTTGGTTGTGGTGAAGGTGGTGAGAAGTATCTGGAATGGTTTTTTTATTGTGGTTTTAAAGGTTTTTTTGAAAGAGACTTAATGTATATATAATTCTTAGGTTGTATGTTATGTACTGGTTTACTTAGCTTTTTGTTTTCAATTTTAGCTATATGTATTTTCATTTTCTTTGACTTGTTTACTTAAAGTTACTATATAGGTTTTTTGTACTATTCTGGAAATAAAATGTTATTCTTTGGGAATAGTGACTGGAACTTTGAAAGTGGTATTATTTACCCTGGTCATCTTGATAGTTTTGGTGGGGAATGTTTTTGGTTATTTTGAAAATGTATTTGTTAATATTTATAAGTACTGACACCCCCCTTCCATGGGAGTTTTGAAAAGCTAATTTATTACTGTTGTTTAGGTTTATGGTTCTTTTTAATCTGATTCAGTTTTGGTCTGGGGTTATTTTTGGGGTTAGTTTGGAGGTAAGGATTACACTGTCAGTTTACTTGAGTGACAGTGGCATATAAATTCTTGGTAATGATCTTTTTAATAAGATAGGTGTTTTAAAAAGCTTGTGGAAACTACTATTTAAAAGTTAACTCTATTTTGATGTACTTTGTAACACTGGTAGTTTTGGTTATTTTGGGAAAGGAGCTATACTTTATAAAAGTTAAGTAACTACTTAACTTTTTAGTGTGTTTTCTGATGTTCTTTTTTTATTAGTGACTACACACATGGGAAGGGATTATTAGCTCTCTTTTAATGGTAGCTCACTTTTCTTGGTTATATGTCTTTTTTGATTAGTATTATTATATATTTTGGCTTACTTTTAAGGGAAATTTGTTTACAATTACTTTACTTTTTGTTGCTTTCTTTGCTTTTTTATCTACTAGTTTTTTTTTTTCTTTTTAATTTTGAGCTTACTTTTTAGTGTGTTTTAATATGTATACTTTTAGTATTTGGATTATTTTTTTAGTAGTTCCTTCTCTCTTTAGATAGTTCTATGTGTGTGTACAGTTTTGAATGCATTTTTAAGGCACGGGTTAGTGTGATAATTTTGGTTTTTGTGTAGAGGTGTTTCTTAGTAAGGGTAGTTACTTTTGTTAGTGAACTAGGTTTTTGTATCATCTAAAGGAGTGTTTTTTAAGTTTGGGTGGTTGGAGTAAGAAGTTTTAATAGTCTTTAGGTAATCATGGTGTATTTTTTTTTTTTTTTTTTTACTGAGAAAAGAAGCTGGGTTGATAATGTTATTTACTACTTTTTTATATTATCTTGTTTTACTATGATGGTTTGGTACTTTAGGAACTTTTGTGGTGAGAGCTGGTGGCTGTTCTTTACTTTTAGTGCTGTGGACACTGTGTGGGACACTAGTATAGTTATTTTTTGTCTTAGGGTAAACTTGTGTGTTTTTTGTATATTTAGTATGATTGTTGTTACAGCTTTGAGGTAACTTGGTTATCTTTTGACATTGTATTTAGTTGCTTGGAAAAGTAAGTAACTGCTTTTTGGAATGAATTTAAGTTTTGAGCTATATGGGAGAATATAAGAATAGTTCTGGTAGTTTTAAAGTTGGAGTTGATATGAGGGTACTTTTTTGTTGGTGAAAGGCTTGTGTGGTTTTTTTGTCTACTAGAGATCTTTATATGACGAACAGTCTAATTATAAACTTACAGTTAGTACTACTTTGCTATGTTTGTGGGGTTTATTTTAATATTCTGTATATTTGGAGTTCTAGGAAATTTGAAAGGCTTTTTTTTGGTGGAGTTTCTTAGGACTTTGGATTTTTGTAAGTTGTTCTCCAAACAGAGTGGGGGAATTTTTGAAGTCTTGAGGTACGTGGACTATGTGAGCTGAGTTTTGTGCTTGCTTTTAGGGCTTTTTTATTTAAATGTAAAATTTTTCTGGCTGGTTTTGTGGATAGGGAGGTAAAAGAAAGTATCTTTTAGATTTAAAACAGTAAATTAGGTTAGTTTAGATGTTAAACAAGTAATTAAAGTATATGGATTTGCTACTACAGGATATAAATATTTTGTTATTTTATTGATAGCTTTCAATCTTGTACTATTAATTATTGGGCTGATTTCTTCTTTATATTTTTTAGGGGGTACTGTTTAATTTTTACTGGTTGTGTCTTTTCCTTAAGCTTGATTACTATGGGGGGGGTGTTCTTCGCCCTCCCTGGTACATCAGAGGTTTATACTTTTAAAAATACTTGTCTTAATATTTCTTTATTAATTTCTTTCTTAATTTTAATGGTTGTTAATGTTAAACTTAATACTTCTATGTGCTTTTGATTATTTACTTCTAGAGTAATTTTTTTACTTTAGAATGTTTAATGAGTTGGGGATATATAAAAACTTGAAAATACTTTATTGTTACTTTAAAGGTTTGCAAAAGTATGCTTTTTTAGATTGGCTAGTTGTTTCTTACACTACAACATAATCATTCTCTATAGGTACTAAAGCTTTATTTAAAACTGAATATATGGCTTTTGTAATAACTAGAATTGTACCTTTTTCTTTTCTTCTGGTCTTACTGCTTTTTGTAGAGGGGTTTGTTACTTCTTAGTTCTGGATGAAATTGGACTGCTAGTAGGGGGATGGGTTTGAGTGGGTATACTTTTTGAGCTTGAGTCTTCTTTTTTTTGGGGGAGATTGTTTTTTATCCTCCCTTACCTTAGGAGGAGCTTTTAACAAATTATGTATTTCATTTTTGTGTTTTAGTATGATAAACTTTGTTTGATTTTATACATTGTTGCTTCATATTGTATGTTGAACAACACATTTGATTTGCTTTCTTTTTGTTCTTTGTTCTTTTTTAAGAGCCAACACTAGTGGGTCAGAGGGAACTCTGAACTTACAGTTACTTTGCTATTTTGGGTGATTTTTTAAGGTGAAAAACATATTAGTATACAAGACTTTGCTTTTTTGTTTTAAAACAGTATTAATTGCAATAAGGTATTATAATTTTTTTTTTTTGAGCCGCCCCTACTGGCGGCTTTCTCTTAGTGAACTCTTTAAAGGGGCTAGTTTGGGAACTTTTTTGCTTTGGTTAGTTTTTATTCTTTATACTATTTTGTTTCTATTTAACCTTTACAGTTTTTTTAAGGTTTTTTTTACACACAGACTTCTAGGTGGCAGGTATTAGATGCAATCTTTTACACACAAGTTTTAAGATCGCAGGTTTTGAATTGGTTTGATTAGGAACTTTTAATTTATACTTGGGGCATAGAACAGCAATACTATTTTTTTTTTCACAAACTTTGTATTGTAATAGTACTCGCGTAAGGTGCTAGTTTCTTAATGCACTAAAAGCTTTTGGGAATTGCTTGTAGGTTATTCTGTTTATTACTTTGGTGTTTATTACTTAACTTCTACGGTGGGTTGTTTTCAGTCTAGACTTACTATATTACTAGTTGAAGTCTGATAAAGTTTCTTTATATAAACTTATTTGTTTCCTCTATCTAAACTCTCTTTTACAAAATTTTAGTCTTTTTTAGTTTTTTTTTTGTACAATTTAATTATTGTTTTTACTGACAGTTACTTTTTGCTTTGTAAAAGGCTGTGTGTGTTACAGTAAAAACTTTGATATGTTTATAAATATAGACGCCCCCCTTTATTTTAAATTTACGAGAGTTAAGGCTTAAGTTGTGGGAGAGGAATTCTTGGAATATCTTTAATTTGTTTTACTACAGTTAAATTACTATACTGTAGTTTTTTTGTATAAAATGTTACACTTGTTGCAAACAAAATCTTATAATCTCTACAAACATAACATTACAATTTTGAGAATTAAATTACTACAGTGTGGGGGAAGAACTACATAAACTTACTGGGAAAGGTGGTATTTCTTAAAGTGCTTACTTTTTTTAACACAACACAGCATACTACACTTTAGCATCTACTTATATTAGCTTCCTTGTCTTTACACACTTTGGATACAATTAGAATAATAGTACACAGTAAAATTTTAGGAATTAAGTTTGAACTACTGGGGTAGAGGAACTCTTTTAAGTTTGTCAGCTATGGTTAAAATGTGTACACTTTACACAAATTACTACTTTTAAACACAATAAATGTCTTTACTTATGTTTTTTTACTTGTTCTACTTTTTTGCGGGGTAGTCTCTGCCCCCACAACTTATTTTAGTTGGTGCTTTGGGTTTTATTTGGTTGCTTTAGACACAAGTAGAACTTTCCTCCTCGCACTGCGGGTACACTTCCTTGTTCACTCGTTCACTCTCTTTATACACTACGCACTCACACGATTATAAACACATTAACGACACAGTGTCTGGATACTACAAGCATACAAACTTTGGGGTCATTTTACTCACTACCAGAGCCGCTCGTGGTCACTCTATTGAACAGTGAACTTGTCTCTAGTTGCTCTATCGGCTAATGAACTCATCTCCAGCCGCACTATTGGTTAATGAATTTGTTTCCAGACACTCTATAGGCTAATGAACTTGTTTGCAGCCACTCTATCGGTTAATGAACTCATCTCCAGGCGCTCTATCAGCTGGGCTGCTTGCAGGCACAGGAAGGAGGCTGGGTGCGTAGACGTCTCTGAGTGACTTAACAGTAGTCCTATCTCTCTCTCTCTCTTGGGGCTTTTTGATATATATATATATACTGTTTATCTGCACACTAGTAGGTCGTTGTCTATCTTTGCAGGTGGCAAGCTGAGAAAGAGGGGAGCCCCCTCTAGGGAAATTCCCTGGGGCACGCCAAGGAGGTTTGTTTTCTCCTCTGCCATTGTGAGGATAGAAAATCTCCTACCTGGTTTGACATAATGAAATGTGGATGAAAAATTAAAACCCTACAATTCTTATAAAGATTTGTAGGGACGGTATGTTTATTACAGTGCTGGATGCATGTGGGGATCATTTTTCTTCAAAGGACATGCATGCTCTTGAGGACTCTTGATCTTTTTTTATTACCCTTTACTAGTTTACATATGCATAGAATTTCACAATAGGTTCATGCATATTCATTTTACTGATTTCCCATTACACTTACAGCTAGTTACACTTGTAGCTAGTTTTTTATCAGAAAGTACAGAAAGAATTCCTGGGTTATCCTGCCTTGTTTGCTTCAAGGATCAAGGAGCTTCTTTTATCTTTTATCTCTACAGCTCAGAAATTCACATTCTTTCTCTTCAGTTGGGGCAGTTTTACTAGTGTTGCAGAGTTACTAGACTAAACAGTATATTTTACTTATGGTAGCAAGCTCAAAGCAGCACATTTCACCTAAATTTAAATGGATTTCTACCTTGTTAAATTTTTACTCTGTTTCAGTTGTAAAATATTATTCAAAGCTCTTGACAAATTAGATATGTTATTTGATTATTATATACTTACCCCTCCAAGCAAAAATACACTTACCTCAATAAAAGAATCTATGTGCAACATAAGAGCTTGAGTTCTGCTGATGATAAATTGATTGACACATGCAACAGCATGAGACCTACAAATTGAACAGTTAAAATATATATGTTTTTTATGTCTTAAACATTTTCTAAACTGTATATAGGCATCACAAACATTAGGAAGTAAATAACACCGTGTCTTAGGTTGCAAACGCAAGATGTGGCTGGGAGTCTGCATTCTATTGCCATCTGTTAGAACCAGGTGGGGGAGTTATCATCTGTTAATTGGGCCACCTGTTAAAATCAGGTGGGACAGGTTTCTTTATCTCTTCCTCACCCATCCTGCCTCCAGGGAGATATCTTCTGTTAATGGGTTATTGAGTCTCACTGCATGACTGATAAAATTACATCATCCCATTGTGAGATGCTCTGCCCAGGGGGAGGAGCCAAGCATTCCTACCTGGATATAATCTGAGATTTTGGAACACCACAGGCAGCCTTTTCCACTGGATTCCCAGAGAAAGACCAGGCCCATCTATACCACCACTGGACCTTCAGAGGAAAACTACATCCTTTCTACAGGCTCATTGTTTCAACAGAACTACATCTATCACTCCAGGAGGACTGCAGCCACCATTTAATCAAACTGCTACCAACATCCTGATCAATAGGGTGTCAGGTCGTATTCTGACTCTGTCAGTTCTGTTTTGCATCACTGCATTTTTATTTTTTCCTAATAAAGAACTGTTATTCCTACTCTCATATCTTTGCCTGAGAGCCCCTAAATTTTCAAAATTATAATAATTCAGAGGGAGGGGGTTTACATTTTCCATTTCAAGAGAGGCTCCTTCCTTCCTTAACAGACACCTGTCTTTTCAAACCAAGACACACTGTCCAAGCATATTCTATAGGCAAGAGGGATTAAATCTGAACATCTATATTGTTACCAATAAAAATTAGTAAACCACATTTTTAAGTACTACCTTATATTCCAATATATCTAATAAATAATTTTAAATTAAGTATTCAGTAAATAAGAACTATAGCAGGATGACTACCTGGCACATTTGTTCCAAACAGTATTTAAGGATGGTCTTTTCAGTATATTATGATTATCAATTTTCTCTGATATTGTTGCCAGATGAAGAATCATTTACACCTGGTGAGCTAACACAATACTTATTCTTCAAGGACCACTGGCCTATGGAACCACACAATGTTTTCTGTAGGAAGAAGAACTGGAAAGCAGCCAGCCCAGTTATGCCAACTTTTACCAGTTAAACAGGTGGTCAGGTATGACTTTGGGGTCGCCAACCACCAGGGACCACCAAAAAGAACTTCAGGACAGAAAAACATATGTGTAAAAGGGAGGGGAAATATGTTAATTACTTTGGGGAAATGATTATAATATGTACGTTTCTTCTGGGAAAGCCTATGTATATGTATGTAAAATATAGTATATAAACAGGAGCTCTTTCTGTACTCGGGATGCACAATATTTCAGAGGAGCTATCCCCCTGTGCATCCGGCTAAATAAAGAATGCCTGCTTCTTAACGCTACATTAGCGTTAAGGAGTTTTATTTTCACTGATTTTTGGAAACAGTGTTAATAATTCCATACAAGTTAACATGGTGAAATTTTAGCATGCCCTTCTTCATTGCTAAGTATCCAACTGCCTTTGCAAGATTTTTACCATTTAATGAGACCAATATGCATCAGTAATATAGTTGTAGCTTACAACAAATACACACTTGCATTAGGATACATAATAAAACAAATGTGGTAGAAACAAACTTAAAGTGAAGAGCTGGTTCTTCTATTCCATTTCATGCAAAGCCGTTGCTTACAAGTCTTTTTCATTCTCAGAGACACAAAAGCCAAATTATATAAGTAGAGGCACAATATAAAGCTACCTTTCAAAACCTCTGAAGATCCACTGAAGTATTTTACTAATCTAACTCCAAACATCTAGTCTCTTCAGACATTTCTTGGAAGAGAGTCTCATAAAACAGTGTTCGAAAGTTGTCTCTTCACAGATTTAAATACTGATAATATTTAAATACTATTAAGTACTAATAGTATTTTACTGACACAACTAATATTCTTTGCACTTCAGTACTACGTACTGAAACCAGGCCACAGGTCAGCAGATGATCTGCTTTAAAGTTGAAACTGGTTTACCTATTTCAAAGCAAAAGCTTATCTTCCTACAAGTGCCAGTTCATGCTTTGTTATATATTTTTCTTAGTGTGCATCTATTTTAGGGGAGTTTCTAAATCTTATTAAATCCTATCAAGATATATTCCTAGTTATACTCTTCCTTTTACTCTTCACCATCTATACTACTGCTGGCAATAACTGAGCCCTCCAAGTTGTAGAATCTTTTGATATAATTTTCAAAGAGGAGTCCAAAAACACATTTCAGAGAATCACCCATAACAACTGAGGTTGGAAGGGACCTCTATAGATCATTGGCCCAAGTAGGGCCACCTACAGCTGGTTGCACAGGACCACATCACAACAGCGTGAGAGACTGGAAGGGTTGCTGGCTTGAACATTTCAGGTGCATGTGTGGGGGAAGGGGCAGGTTGGGCCTTGCTCTGGTGTGGCAATGCCCTGCTCTGCACACCCTAAGCCCCCTGAGGCTTGTATTGCAGCCCCTGCAGGGGCTACCAATCATTGGCACACTGGAGGCAATGCTCCACACCCTGCCCCTGGAGCCCCAATCTAGCCCCAGAGTGGTCAGATGACTGGAAGTCCCACCCGGGGGAAGGATCCAGGAAAGCCAAAGGATATTTAACCAAGGACATGAAGTGAGCACATGTTTAGACTTTACTTCCTCTTGGAATTTCTATCAGCTGAACACTGCTGGAACCAGGAGTGGTAGCTATATTTGTTCTTTTCTATATCTTTTTTTTGTCTGTCTCTTTCTTCTAATTCCCTCTTCTTGGAGTTTTGAGTAATTTAAAATTGGATGGGCTTGGAGTTTGTTAAGTTGAATGGGCTAAGTTAATGCTTTGAGAAGTGTTTTATGTTGATTGAATGCTGCTCTAAACTTTTGCCAAAGTTCTCTGATTTTACAGAGTTGTGTCCTGGTTTATGGCAAATTTGGGAGAAAACCTCCAAAAAGGCCCCCCCCCCACCAGAAAGCAAACGCACACGGCCCCTCCCCCCAATTGGTTCGGGAAGAATTTCCTCAGAAAAAACCTGTTTATTTAACAGGCAAAGCACTCCCCAGCACACAAAATTAACAATACCAGATGACAAAACTCATTCGCCGCTCTGAAGAGATGACAAATTCAGAAAGTCTCTCCTGTAGGTGGTCGCTCTGTTATCAGTCCCTCCGGCGCTGGGAAAGGCTGCTACCCAGAGTAGGCCCTGGTAGGACACAAAGTGCGAGCTCTCGGTGTTTCCCCGGGTCCCAGTCCGGAGCAGGTTCAAATGGATCCAAGAAAAGGGAAAGAAAACCAGTCCAGGGAAAACTTGGACTACCTCAGCTAGCTAAACTAACTAAAAAGCAAAGGAGTGTGGTGTTCTGCGCCATCTGTGTCCAGCAGTCTGTGGGGGAGTGAGCAGGCTGATAACAAAACTCCGTGCTTCTTTGGCCTGCCTTCACTTTTCAGAGCCAGTCTTGAAGGCACAGAACATAATATCCAGCATAAACAGAACACACGATTGGGGATACAAGCATCATAACGTCACCCTAGGACAAGTTGACAGTAAATTTTTTTGTTGTTTTGATCCCTTGAGAATATCTTGTCAGTATTTCTCCTGTGTGTCAAACTTAGAGTACATGAACAACCATAAGCCCTTTTAAGAGTCTCATCAAGCGAGTTTTCTGGGGCCTTACAGATGGCTTTTGAATATCTCCAAGGATGGGGACTCTACCACCTCTCTGGTAACCTGTGCCAGTTCTTGGTCACCTTCACAGTAAAAAAAGTGCTACCCAATGTTCAGAGGGAATCTCCTGTGTCTCAGTCTGTGCCCACTGCCACACATCCTGTCACTGGACACAACTGAAAAGAGCCTGGCTCTGTCTTCTTTGCACCCTCCCTTCGGGTATTTATACACATGGATGATGTTACCCCTGAACTTCCTCTTCTCCAGGCTAAACAGTCCCAGCTTTCTCAGTCTTTCCTCATAGGAGAGATGCTCCAGTCCATCATCATTGTGGCCCTTTACTAGACTTCCTCTAGTAGCTCCATGTCTCTCTTGTACTGGGGAGCCCAGAACTGGGCACAGTACTTCAAGTGTGGCCTCATCTGGAGGGTGAGGGGAAGGATTGCCTCCCATGCTGGCAACACCCAGCCCAGGATGACATTCACCATCTTTGTGGCAAGGGCACATTGCTGGCTCATTTCAGGGTGTCATGGTTTGACATGAGAGACATTTATGGAAGTGATGCAAAGCTTCCAGCCTAGAAAGCTGGACACGCCTCTGTGAAAAACACATGTTAAAGACAAAAGAAACCCAGGAACTTCCTCTTTTGCTTCGGGCCTGGGGACAGGTAACAGGACCCGCCAGCCGGCTTGGCTAGGCTGGGCTGGGCGGCCCTGCCACAGAGGGCCGGGCCTCTCTCCAGGGGGGGTCCAGGGGACTCTGAGCCCCATTCTGGCCGGGCTGGGCCCCCAGCAGCTGCCAGACAGGAAGCGGGGGGAGGCTGCGGAGCCCTGGCTGGAGCAGAGCTGGCTATGGCTGTTAAGATCTTGCTGTCAGGTCCCCTCCGCCCAGCGCGGCTGAGACCAGAGGCAGCCCTGCAGCTGTGCAGAGTGGTCCTGCGGCTGGAACTGAACGCAGAGAAAACCAAAGACCAGCCATGAAGCCGATCCTGACACAGCCCCAGCTGCCGATCCTGCCACAAGTTACTGGCAGGTCAGGTGATCATTTGCAGGGCCCAGGCAACATGTTAACCCTTTCAGTGCTTCAATCCTCCCTTGAGTGAGAGAAAGGAACAAGATGCAAGCATGTAAAGGAACAACATGAAGACATCGAGGTCAGTGAAAAAGAAGTTAAGTCCCAGATGGGAGGGATGAGGAGATGCCTTGATTTTGGGGCTGAAATCCTCTTGTAAGCTATGGAGAAAAAGACTCTTTTTCCCTATAATGCATGAAACTATGGGGAGATGAAGGGTTCAAATTGATATCGAGCAAAGGCCTCCATGTTAAAGTAAGCAGATGTTTAAAGTAGCTGTGATCCCATGAGAAGTTTGAACATTGAAAGAGAGTAGTCCTGTGCCCCCAGGAGAAGATGATCTCTGTTCCCAGAGATGAAGATGATTTTAGAAATAGATAATGAGAACTTTTGCCTTTGAACAGCTCATCTTTAAAACAATACCCCATAGGTCGACATGGCCCATAGACAAGCTTTGGGAAGGCTTGTGGAAAATGGGAGGGTCTTCATGACTGCAGATTTCCCTGGGTGGCTGCTAGTCATGAAAACTGAGAGCCACGAGAGGACTGTTTTTTCCTCTTGTGGAGAAGTCTCCATAACATTAACAAGAGGGACTTCTCTCCCTAAGTGAACTGAAGAAAGACTATTTGAGAGGTGGTAAACTGACTGGAAATTTTAGGTTTTGTTTCTTTACATTGTCAATGGGAAAGAAAAGGTTGTGGAGTGAGGAGAAGTGTTCTGAAGGGTTTGTTTTGATTTCTATTACTTTTTGTCCTTTTAGTTACTGTTAATAAAATTTTCTTTATACCCTCCTAAAGTTTTGAGCCTGCTTTGCCTTTCTCCTAATCCTATCTCACAGCAGGAAGTGAGTGCATTGGTGATTGGCCAGCATCAAACCCTGCCACACTCTTTGGTGCATTGGGCCAGGAAATCTTAAAATTGGGGAAATCTTATATTGGCAAACCAAAACCACTACACAGGGTAAAAGCTACTGTTCTTGTTGATAAATATTAGCAATAACAAACTAATTTTGGAATTTTTCTTCTATACTTCTGTTACTTTGGATAGATTAATACTGTATTAAAGTAAAAGGATGTTGAACCCATTTAATTTGATCTATCTGAAAGATAAAGAGCTTTATAAGTTTTGGTGGAGTTAAAGCAGCAAAATACTTTTCTGCAAGAACTCAAAAACCATTATCAGCAAATGATTTTTTACTCTTTCATTGCTGCAGTCATAACAAAACAAATGCAAGATAGTTCTTTCTAATCAGAATTTGAAATTTTAACCACAGCATTGAAATTTTCATAATAATATGCAAATTCTTAAAAAATAATTTGATTTTCAAAGTCAGACAAATTCTTGATTTGGAAGATGCATAGAGAGGTGAGGCTGATCTAATAACTAAACAGATAAGCGTGGAAATGACCAATGCATGAAATTGCTGTGCCTTCTCACATTTGCATATGCAGGATCATTTAAAAAAACTACGTATGTTTTAAACTGATCTACAAAATATCAACCTCGCTGCTCATGTAAATAAATTTTTAGCAGATAACTTTAGTATAGCACCTAAACCTACCTTATTTTTGGACTGCTGTGTTTGAAGAACTGCAAGAATTTAGGTATCATAATATTGAGTGGTCGGTCCAATACATCACTATCTAAAATTTCAGCAGAATCTTCACATATCTTCTGAAGAGCACCAAATGCACCCTGTTTAAAAACAAAATCAAATAAACAAACAACAACAAAAAACCCAAAGCAAAAGAAAATCTGTTATTTTACATTTTGAAGAAAGCAACATTTCAGGGTTTTTACAGAACAGGTAATTTTAGCAAAAGACCACAGTAAATGTAGCTAATCAACAAAGTAAATGTAGCTAACTAAATATGGAGTTAAATTAAAATAGCCTTAAAGACTTTTTATTTAAGCACTTTATATTGTCATCTGTAAGATCTCAAGCTGGATGAGTCTATAACAGGTAAGTGGTAATTTTAATTTTAACATTCAGTGCTCATTTATTTAATAATATTTTTAAAAATGCTTAAAAGCAAAATTTTTAAAAAAATCAGACAAGATTTTTCTCCTCATAGCTTAAAACAGTTGAGCTGGTATTTATTTATTTTCCTTCATGAATACTGAAAAAAAAAAATATTATATATGTGCATACATACACAAAATACTATACATATATATTGTATCTATGAAGAAAGGCAAAAAATAATCAAATTTACATGATAATACATTTCAAAATAAGCCTCCTTACCTCACAGGTATTGTAATCTTCAGAATCCAACAGGCTGCAAAGCTTTGGTAAGAGGTCAGGCCAATTCTGCAATTCCCCTTTTGAAGCAATGGTTGTTATCAGAATGCCTAAGTGAATCAGAGGAATAAAGTAAATAAGATCTCATATATCTTCACAGGTTTCACACCATTTTTTCTCATTTTACTCTTCTCAAAGATCTAAGGAGTTAAGAAATTTCTTGTTTTATTAAGAGCTGTCAAGCATAAAAAGAGGAAGAACATTTAATTACAAATTATATTTGAAGGGCTTTGAAATGCAAAGGCAGGTTGCCCCTTCCTGCTGTCATGAAGGGCTCAGATGTGAGACATCAAGCACAAAGTAATTCCAGTTAAGGTAATAATCATGTCCAAACACTGCAGAGCAGGTTCTGCTCCAAGTTTACTAAAAACTGTACAAATCTTGACCTCCAGTAGAGTATCCATCTCAAGTCACCCCCTCTTTATTATGATACAAAAGTATGAACACTGGAAGCTGTCATTCAATAAAATGATAACTCATTGTTAAATTATGTGTTCACAACTTTATTGTTTACACAAAACATTAAGGGCACATGCTGATGTCCAGGTGTTAGAAATATAAATTGCTTGTTGGTAGAATTGCCTTGTTGAGGTTTAGGGCTTGACATGCTTCACTGATCTCAGACCTAGGGAGAGGTTACCAAAGCTTGGGGAGAAGGATGTACCCCTGATAGTGGACACAAAGAATGCAGAATTTACAGGCCATAAGGATATTTGGCAGAACTCCCAAGAAAAGGAAGAAACTAATAAAGCCAACTCAGCAACTGTGTTGAAATCAGCTCCAACTGGGTAAAAGGTAATTTTGGCAGGGGGAGATTGTGACCACTGACTCACAGATCACTGACCCAAGAAACCCACAGACCCAAAAGAAGAGGAAGACTGAGCATATGGACTAATTAGCATGGGAAGCAAGAGAATCATTAACCAATAGAAGGTAGAATACTAATTAATAAAAGAACTGGGTAACTTGTAGCCAATGAATATTAATGCCTTTGTTTGCTAAAAATGTATAAATAACATAAAGCTTTGATGACTGGGGAGCCAACCTTTTGTGGGTTACCACCCAGCTCCCTACTTTGTGCCTACTACAACAAAGAAATAGAAGTACCTCCTCCTCGGTGTGTGAATTGGCGCTGCGCACAGGGCATAAGGCCCATGTTCGGGACAAAAATTCTAAGACAGATACCTACTAACAGCTTACACACTATGGCAGGTCATCCAGTGACCAGCTGTAGGGGTTGGCTGATTCAGATCCAGCAGAGAGGATGGCTGAAAGAGTCAGTTCCATTTTTAACACATACAGAAATGACAGGAAAAACTAATTAGGTGTCAGGAATGAGGAAGGCTGCTTATAAACTAGGACTGACTATGAGTCCATTTTGCCTTAACTAATAATCTCCCAAATGACAAGTGATAAAAACTTTCCTAAGCTTTTTCATTTATCTAATCACCATATATCCTCTTTCTTTGAAATAAAATGTTAAAATTGTTATTAAATATACAAGAATACAGAACAATATGACACAGAAACCTCCTAAATAGATGCATTTATTTCCTGGTAAGTTTGTGGGCCCTAAACATATGCAACTGTATTTTTTGAACTTGAATCCATATTTCAATGTTGGCACAAGGTTTTTTAAAACCTGTACCGCACAGCACAAATAAGTTTCACAATGTTACTCATTTCAGAGTTTTAAAAAAAAAGAAAACCTAAGTAAGGATACAACAATGTGTAGTTATCATTGCATCTCCAATCACAGTCCTAAAATAAACTCTATTGCCATCTTTATCATCCTCAGTGAGATGACTTCTGAGAATGGGATTAATCAGTTTGCTTCCATCTTGATCAAAAGGTATCAGCTTTTGTTTGGTTAACATCAGATGCTAAAGACTACAAATGCTGCATTACTTCTTCCCTGATGCTATTTTGATGTACTTGCTCATCCTCCCCTTAGAACTCCAGAGATCTTATTTGTGATTGGCTTGTTAGGTTGTCAGTGCTTGAACAGCAAAAATATGTATGCATCTGTGGTGATTTGACCCTGGCTGGATGCCAGGTACCCACCAAAGCCACTCTATCACTCCCCTCCTCAACTGGACAGGGGAGAGAAAATATAACAAAAAGTTAATGAGTTAAGGATGGGGAGAGATCACCCACTGATTACCATCATGGGCAAAACAGACTCGACTTAGGGAAATGAGTTGAATGCATTAACAATCAAAACCAGAGCAGGATAATGAGAAGTAAAACAAATCCTAAAAAACACCTTCCCTCCACCTCTTCCTCC
Organism: Anomalospiza imberbis; assembly: GCF_031753505.1. Taxonomy (NCBI): domain Eukaryota; kingdom Metazoa; phylum Chordata; class Aves; order Passeriformes; family Viduidae; genus Anomalospiza; species Anomalospiza imberbis. Next base: position 5,167,833 of record NC_089720.1, read on the forward strand.
TTCCCAGGCTTAACTTTATTCCTGATTCTCTACCTCCTTCCCCCCACAGCAGGGCAGGAAGATGGAGCATGAGGGTTATGATCAGTTCATCACACGTTTCTGCCACTGTTTCCTCCTCAGGTAAAGGAGTCCTTCCCCTGCTCCAGCGTGGGGTCCCTCCTACAGGAGGCAGTCCTCCACAAACTTCTCCAGCACGAGTCCTTCCCACAGGCTTCAGCCCTTCACAAACTGCTCCAGTGTGGGTCCTTTCCATGGGGTGCTGTCCTTAAGGAACAGGCTGCTCCAGTGTGGATCCTCCATGGGATCACAAGTCCTACCAACAAACCTGCTCCAGCATGGACACCCCTTCCCACAAGGCCCAGGTCCTGCCAGAAGCCTTCTCCAGCATGGGATTCCCACAGGGTCACAACCTTCTTTCAGGCATCCACATGCTCCAACATGGGTGTCCTCCATAGGCTGCAGGTAGATCTCTGCCATGGCTTGCAGGGTCACAGCTGTTTCACCATGGTCTGCACTATGTGTCAGAGACTGAAATAGTTCATGCCTCAAACACTGATATAAAGTTTTGCACATTATAGTGTGGCAGCAGCTCTCTGGCCACAGAGAGCAAGCACAGACACTCCCAAGCATTTTCCCGGGGAAGGCTGTGAGAAGATCAGAGAAAAAAATGAGAAACCATTCTTATCTTCACTTGCACCTGCTGTTGCACACATGTGGAATGTGTCACAGAGATTTGTTTACCAAAAAGTGATTTCTTAATTAGACATTAAATAGTGTTTAGAAGGATTGACCAATTAGGTCAAAGCAGTATCAGACTAACTGTAAAAGTTACTAAGTTTCTTAATAAGTGTAATATAATATAGTATAAGATAATATAATAAAGCAATTGATCAACCTTCTACAATCATAAAGTCAATACTAATTATTACCCAGCTAGAGGCCTGCGGCAACATTATAGCAAAACTGTATGAAGAAGCCCACCCCTGCCTAAAAGATGTCTGACTGAGACTTTGGACTGAAAGTCAAACTCATGATTAGAAACCCATTCTTCAGTCATCTCAGGCCCAGGGAGAAGGAAACAAATAAACAAGGAAAAGAATGAGAGTCAAACACAGCAGCCATGCTGAGAGTCACCTCTGTCTGGATTTGGGGTGGGGGAGACCACAGCCCACAGAAACCAGGTTTACATAGGCTCCCCCCTGAAACGAAGAGGGGGGAGGTTTCAGGTGTGTGGCGTGACCTCTGGTCAGAGGCAGTGAATACCCACCCTCCCTTACACAAACTGGTCCAGCTGTGGAATCCCCAACCCCACATGCCACATCAACAGGACATTCATGTGAGAGGCAGCTGGGGGGGTGTCATAATCCATCAAAGACATTCCAAAGCGCTACCCAGAGGCCTTTCACCACAGGACTGCACATGATGCAACAAATCCAGAGTCTGCTGCAAGAAACTGTTCCCTCCTCCGGGGGAAGTACCTGGACATTGCCACCTGGCCTGAGCGTATATTAACCCATTGGATTCTATGCTTTTCAAGGAGACTTTCACCCTCAAGAAGACCAGAAGAAGAGGATCAACAGGACGCCATAAGGATCTACGGAGTGGTGATACTTTCTACTTAGTCTATCTCCACCTTACTCTCTCCCCTCCACACCCCCCAAGCTCCTCTTTCCCTATTTCTTTCTCTTCCCTTTTCTTTCCCTCATATTTACTATCAAATAAAATCCATACTATTGTCACTGGCATATGGTCTTCTTTGTACCTTAATTTGGACTGAGGAAGACCTAAATAATTTTAATAACCAGACCCTAACACTATGGGCCGCAGAGGAATCTGAGCTCCAGTGCCTGGAGCACTTCCTCCCCCTCCTTCTGCACTGACCTTGGTGTCTGCAGAGTTGTTTCTCTTACATATTCTCACTCCACTCTGACTGCAATTACATCTGTGCCATAACTCTTTTCCTTCTTAAATGTTACTCCAGAGGCATTACTACCATCACCAATCGACTCAGCACTGGCCAGCAGCAGGTCCATCTTGGAGCCACTTGGCATGGGCTCTGTCGGACATGAGGGTCAAAGAAGTCACCCCTGTAACCCCACCCGCTACTAAAACATGGCCATGCAAACCCATTACAGCATCTGAAAGAGCAGCTATGCCAACTTATATGCTAACAAGGAAGCCTAGGCAGGTAGCAATATTTTTACACCTAGATAGTATGAAGAGACCAGTGAGTACTGGACCAACCTCACTATTGGGACACAAACCTACAAGGATTCAATACTTAATTACTTCACACAGGAGGGTAAAAAATACTAAATAGCAACTCTTATAATGTAAGCTTACAGTTCATCAGTTGGTACACATCTTCAGAGTTCACATGTGCTTGAATAATCCTTCAAGGACCATTTGAAGCTCAACTGTAATTGAGCTACTAATCCACAAATGTTTCCTCAAATCAAACAATAAAATGCTCAAAATGAAAATGCTCAGAACAAATATGCTTAAAACACAGTCCCTCCCCCAGCTGTCACCACCATCAAACGACCCTAAAGGTGCAATCCAAACATAGTTGTAATATATTCTCCTGAGGGACCTGGCTGATGTAGTTGCCAAGCACCTCTCCATGATATTTGAAAAGTCATGGCTGTCAGGTGAAGTCCATGGAGACTGAAAAAGGGAAATATTGTACCCATCTTTAAAAAGGGTTAAAAGGAGGACCCTGGGAACTACTGACCTGTCAGTCTCACCTCTGTGCATAGGAAGATCCTGGAACAGATCTTCCTAGAAGCTCTGCTAAGGCACATGAAGGAGAGGGAGGTGATTTGGAACAGCCAGCACAGCCCCAAAGGGCAAAACCTCCCTCACCAACCTGTGGCCTTCTACAATGGAGTGACTACATCAGTGGACAAGGGAAGGGCTACGGATTGTCATTTATCTGGACTTCTGTAAAGCCTTTGATACAGTCCCCCACAACATCCTTCTCGCTAAATTGGAGAGGGATGAATTTGAGGGATGGATAGGAATTGGTTAGACAGTCACACTGAGAGGGTATTAGTCAATGGCTCAGTCCCAATGGACATCAGTGACAAGTGGTGACCCTCAGGGTCCATTTTGGGACCAGGGCTATTCAACATCTCTGTCAATGACATAGTGGGATTGAGTGCACCCTCACCAAGTTTGCAGATGACACCAAACTGAGTGGTGCTGTTGACACACCTGAAGGATGGGATGCCATCCAGAGGGACCTGGACAAGTCAAGAAGTCAGCTCATGAGAACCTCATGAGGTTTAAAAAGACCAAGTGCTAGTGCTGCACCTGGGTCGGGGCAAACCCCGATATCAATACAGGCTGGGGGATGAACGGATTGAGAGCAGTCCTGCCAAGAAAGACTTGAGGGTGCTGGTGGATGAGAGGCTGGACATGAGCTGGCAATGTGCACTTGCAGCCTAGAAAGCCAATCATATCCCGGGCTGCATTCAAAGCAGCGTGGCCAGCAGGCCGAGGGAGGGGTTTCTGGCCCTCTGCTCTGGTGAGACCCCTCCTGGAGTACTGCATCCAGCTCTGGGAGCCACAGCACAGGAAGGACATGGGCCTGTTGGAGCAAGTCCAGAGGAGGCCACTAAGTTGATTAGAGGGATGGAGCATCTGTCCTGTGGAAAGGCTGCAAGAGTTGGGATTGTTCAGCCTGGAGAAGACAAGGATCCAGGGTGACCTTACAGAAGCCTTACAATACCTGAAGGAAGCCTACTAGAGAGACAGAGAAAGACTATACAAAGATATGTAGTGACAGGACAAGGGCAATGGCTTTAAATTGAAAGAGGTAAAGGTTAGATTGGAGATTAGGAAGAAATTCTTTTTTGTGAGGGTGGTGAGGCCCTGGCACAGGCTGCTGAGAGAAGCTGTGGATGTCCCATCCCTGGAAGAATTCAAGGCCAGGCTGGATGGGGCATTGAGCAACCTGGTCTAGTGGAAGGCGTTTCTGCCCATGGCAGAGGGGTTAGAACCAGATGATCTTTATGGTCTTGTCCAACTCAAACCATTCTTTAATTCTATGATATTCTTCTATTCTTTAGATATCTCCATTGTACTCCCCTGACAACTCATTTTGATACCAAAAAGGTTATTTCAATTTCTACTGTAATTGTGAGCTTTTAGCAGAGAAACAAGGCCTGCAGAAACTGCTCTCCAAGCAAGGACATTGGAAGATAAAGAAGAGACCTCTGGCTCAGAAATGCAGCTACAGCCAAAACAAGGACTGAGTTTAGGAACTTGGGAAACATGGGGAGGGTTTTATGGTAATGGCCAAATTATAATATGCATGTAGTGACTGTATGTTAGCAATACACTTGTAGAAATCAGGGGGCACATTAGGATGAGTTATCCCCTGTACCACTCCAGGTGCCTGAATAAATGATGCCATCTTTAACACTAAATTGGTGTTAAGGGGTCTTATTCAACCATTTTCAGCAATTTGGCAATGCTTCGAACAATCAGTTAAGCACAACCTTAAATCATTACTGTCAATAAGAAAATGAAGCATTAATATAGTTCACAGTAAAGCAAATTTACAAAGGGATGAGACAGTAGGAAAAGCAAATATATGGACCTTTTCCTCTAGTCCAAAGTCCTTAACCCAGATGTCTGGAGAAGGAATCCCATAGAGAAAGCAAGGGATTCTAAAGGTAGATTATTTGTCCTGATTTCATCTGGGATAAGAGCTCATTTTCTTTTCAGTAGCTGATACAATGCTGTGTTTTGGAATTAGTATGAGAATAATGCTGATAATACACTGATGTTTTGGTTGTTGCTGAGCAGTGCTTACCCTGAGACAAGGGCTTTTCAGTGTCTCATGCTCTGCTAGTGAAGACCTGCACAAGAAGCTGGGAGTGAGCACAGCTGGGACAGCTGACCTAAACTGGCCAAAGGGATATTCCACACCATAGAACATCATGCCTAGTATATAAACTGGAGATGGGAGGCTTGGCCAGAAGCTGCTGATCACTGTTTGGGGACAGGCTGGGCATCGGTCACTGGGTGGTGAGCAACTGTATTGTACATCACTTGTTTCTCTTGGCTTCTGTTACTCTCTCTCTCTCCCCCCCCCCCCCAAATTACAAATATTATTATCAGTAGTATTATTAGTTTAATAATAACAACAACAACAATAATAATTTGTTTAGATTAATTAATTGTTCTTATCTCAACCCATGAGATTTACTTTTTCTTTTCAATTCTCCTCCCAACTTGGGGGAAGATGGGTGTGGAGGGGGTATGAGTGAATGGCTGCATGGTTATAAGTTGCTAAGTGGAGTTAAACCACAACAGTCTTTTTTGGCACCCAATATAGGGCACAAAGTATTAAAGTAACAGATCTTAACCAGAGCCTGTTAAAACAAATTTGTCATAAGTATTTATTCTATTAGTTAAGTAGTTGCTGATCACAATGTTTTTGCATTTGCTCTTAGAGTTCCTGGGCTTTTGTTCATGGGCATATTATATAATACTATGTCATGGTTTGACCCTGGCTAGATGCCAGGCACCCATGACAGCTGCTTGCTCACCCCCCACTGCAGCTGTACAGAGAGGAGAAAATATAATGAAGGGCTCATGAGCTGAGATAGGGGTCAGGAGAGATTGCTCACTAAATACCATCAAGGGCAAAACAGGCTCACCTTAGTAAATTTAATTTAGGCTCACCTAAAGTAAATTTATTGCTAACAAAAACAGGGCAGAATAATGACAAGTAAAATGAACCCTTAAAAACACCTTCCTCCCATCCCTCCCTCCTTCCCAGTTCTACCTCCTACCCCAGCGGTGCAAGGAGGCAGGGAATGGGGTTATCGTCAGTTTATCACCCATAGCGTCTCCTGCTGCTCAGGGAGAGGAGTTCTCCCCCTGCTGCACCATGGGGTCCCTCTCATGAGAGACAGTTCTCTGCAAACTTCTCTGATGTGGCTCCAACTCACAAGCAGCAGCTCTCTGTGAACTGCAGCAGTGTGAGTCCCTCTCACGGACAGCAGTACCCCTCAAACTGCTGCAGCATAGGTCACTCTTCCACAGGGTGCAGTCCTTCAAGGACAGGCTGCTCCAGCATGGGAGCAGAGCCTCTCTTTCCACAGGTCTCCCACGGGATCACAGCCTCCTCTAGGCATCCGCCTGCTCCGGTATGGGCTCCTCCATGGGCTACAGGTGGATCTCTGCATCCTCTGTGGATCCTCATGGGCTGCAGGGGGACAGCCTGCTTCACCATGGTCCTCACCGCTAAATGCAGAGGAATCTCGTTTTTGGTACCCTGGAGCACCTCCTCCCCCCCTTCACTGACCTTGGTGTCTGCATTTTTTTTTCATATTCTCACTCCTACTCCTCTCTAGCTGGAATTAAAACTGCACCCTAAACTCTCTTTTGAGTTCTTCTTAAATATGTTATCACAGAGGTGTTACCAACATCTCTAATTGGCCCAGCCTTGGCCAGCAGCATGTCCATCTTCAGAGCCATCAGGGTTTGGCTCTGCCAGACATGGTGGAAGCTTCTAGCAGCTTCTCACAGAAGCCACCTCTGCCCCCCCCCCGCTACCAAGAACCAGGCTGTGTAAAACCAATACATACCGGTTTTGGTGCATGTGTTCCCTGTAAAGTAGTGGTTTCTGATATGAAAGAATCACTGGTCATGAACCTAATCTGGTATGTGTAATCAGAATTGGGGTCCCCTCTGTAACTCGGGAGACATCTTGTGGGAAAGATCAATAATTACACCTTTTATCTTTTTTCCTTGGGGATCCAACATATGGGATAAATATCTTAAAACTTTTCCTTTCTTTTACCTTCGGAAGCCCTCCGGCCCTCCAGGTTGAATATACTGATTACAGTAGCATTTCAGAATTTTAAAGATTTTTATTATCCTTTGAATACCCTTGAATCCAATGTGGTCCTTTTCCTAGAAACAAGCATGGGCTTGCTTATGGTTCACATCTTGTTTAGGGTTAAACAACGAACTGTGGTCACCCCAACCCCTGTGACAAGCACTGCAGATTGAGGAAAAAGGAGAGGGACTGTAGCTTGTCCTCTAGTAACAGTAGCTACTCAAACCTTGACAACAAGCATCGCGGCTACTTCAATCCCTATGACAAGCAGTGCAGCCACTAAAACTCCAGTGATGGGCACTGCAGCTCCTTCTGTCGCTGCAAGATGCACTGCAGCTATTAAAATTCTGGTGATAAGCATTGGGGTCACTCAAGCTACTTTAACCCTTGTGACAAGTATTGTGACTGCTCAAATCCCAGTGATGGATGCTACAGCCAGACTTCAACAGTGGGCAGTGCAGCTGAACCAGAGAACCAACCTACACTGGTATCAGTCACCCCTATACACAAGAAGAAATGCACACAAAAATCATCTTGTTTAGTAAAGGGCAAGGACGGCAAAGAAGGGCCATCACAGGAAAAGGAGGAGGAGGCAGAAAAAGACCACTTCATCCCTATCCCCGAGTGAGCTGCGGAAGATGAGAAAATATTTCAGCCATCATCCCAGTGAGCATGTTACCACCTGGCTGTTCCGATGCTGGGATAATGGGGTTAGCAGTTTGAAATAAGAGGGTAAGGAAGGCAAGCAGCTGGGATCACTTTCTATGGAAGCAAGTATTGACCTTTCTGCTGTGGGTTTGCTGAAGACCAAAGAACAACAGGTGCTGATTGCTACCACAAAAGTGCACCAGAAGCTATATCGCACCGAGACTCTGTAATTCCCATCCATAAGCTGATTCGTGAACTGGAGAGCCAAGGAGTGATCAGCAGGATCCCTCTCACCCTTTAACAGCCTCATATGGCCAGTACGAAACTCTAACAGAGAATGGAGGCCAACAATAGACTACTGTGGCCTGAATGAAGTCACACCGCCTCTGAGTGCTGCTATGCTGGACATGTTGGAACTTCAATATGAGCTGGAGTCAAAGGCAGCCCAGTGCTGCCACAACTGGTATTGCTAATGCATTTTCATCAATCCCTCTGGCAACAAAGTACAGGCCACAGTTCCCTTTCACTTAGAGGGGTGTCCAGTATACCTGGAATCAACTGTGCCAGGGGTGGAAACAGCCCCACTATTTGTAATGGACTGATCCAGACTGCACAGGGTGAAGCCCTGGAACACCTGCAATACATTGATGACATTGTGTGGGGCAACACAGCAGAAGAAGTTTTTGAGAAAGGGAAGAAAATAATCCAAATCCTTCTGAAAGTGGGTTTTGCCATAAAACAAAGTAAGGTAAAGGAACCTGCACAGGAGATCCAGCTTTTAGGAATAAAATGGGAAGTTGGACATTGTCAGATCCCAGTGGAAGTGATTAACAAGATAACAGTGATGTCTCCACCAACTAACAAGAAAGAAACACAAGCTTTTTAGGTGTTGTGGGATTTTGGAGAATGTGCATTCCAAATTACAGCCTGTTTGTTAGCCCTCTCTATCATGTGACCCAGAAGAATGATTTCCAATAGGGCCCTGAGCCAGGACAAGCCTTTGAACAAATCAAGCAGGAGATAGTGCATGCTGTAGCCCTCAGGCCAGTCAAAACAGGGCAAGATGTAAAAAATATGCTTTATACTACAGCTGAGGAGAATGGCCCTACCTGGAGCCTCTGGCAGAAGGGCATTGGGGAGACTCAAGGTCGACCCCTATTATTTTAGGGTTGGGGATACAGAGAATCTGAAGCCCACTATACTCCAACTGAAAAGGAGATGCTGGCAGCTCATGAAGATATCCAAATCACTTTGGAGGTGATTGGCACTGAAGCACAGCTCCTCCTGGCACCCCGATTGCAAGTGCTGGGCTGGATGTTCAAAGGGAGGGTCTTCTCTACACATCATGCAACAGATGCTACATGGAATAAATGGGTTGCACTGATCACACAAGCTCACATATGAAATCCCAGTGATCCAGGAATTTTAGAAGTGATCATGGACTGGCCAGAAGGCAAAGATTTTGGAATGTCACCAAAGAAGGAGATAATACGTGCTGAAGAGGCCCCACTGTATAATAAATTAACAGAAAATGAGAGGCAATATGTCTTGTTTACTGATAGATCCTGCCATCTTGTGGAAAAGCATCAGAAATGGAAAGCAGCTGTATGGAGACCCCTACATCAAGTCTGAAAACTGCTGAAGGAGAAGGTGAATCGAGTCATTGCAGAGGTGAAAGCCATCCTGGTGGCCATAGACATTGCTGAATGAGAAAAACGGACAATACTTTATATTGACTCATGGATGGTGGCAAATGCCCTCTGTGGATGGTTGCAACAATGGAAGCAGAATAACTGGCAGTGCAGAGATAAAGCCATCTGGGCTGCTGCACTGTTGGAACCCAGAATGTCCCTTGGACACTCTTGGATGTTCCGGGTCCAGGTCAGAAGCATTTGAGACCCTGGAATGCAGCCGCAGACCCCTGTGGCTTTGAACCTGACCCATGGAACAATTTACCAACCTTGCAGGAAGAACAAGAAATCACAAAAGTTTAGATATTATAGTAGAAGTAGTCACAAAGTGAGAGGAAGAGTTTTTGAGTGCTGTACAGGGGGGTTTTAGGCCTTGTACAGAGGGGTCTGAGTTTTGTACATGGGGGTCAGAGGTTCTAAGATGGAGAGACTTGGGTGTGCCCTGTCCTCTTTCCTTCTTCTTCCTAACCTCCATGTTCTTGGTGATGTTGGCACTCACAGATTGGTTTAGAGTAGAAAGTCACTGTTCAGTATAGGTGATGGCCATTGGGGGAAAACTGTAAACATCTAATACGTAATATAAGATATAAAAGAGGGCACCAGCCCCCTGGGCGGTGGAGTGTGCCCTTGCCTGACTGCTGAACGGACTGCAGCAGCTCAGGGAGAAATCTTTTTGTTAACATGTAATAAACTACCTTGAGACCGGACAACAGAAGACTACTGAGTCTTTCTTTGGAGACACGGGTTGGAGGAGAGACTTTACCACCTTCCCGGGCTCACCCCAACCGGGGGTGAGTTCTGAGACTGCACCATGGCAAGATACTGCTGCTTAGGTAGAAAGAACCTGGTTGTGAAGGTGCATCATGTAGATGCACCAGGAGTCCGGCCACTGAAGAACATCAGAACAACTAGCAGGTGGATCAGGCTGCTAGGATTGAAGTGGCTCAGGTGGATTTGGATTGGCAACATAAGGTTGAATTACTTCTGGCTTGGTGGGCCCATGACACCTTGGGACATCAAGGAAGAGATGCAACATATAGCTGGGCTCATGATCAAGGGGTGGACTTAACCATGGACACTATTGCACAGATTATCCATGACTGTAAAATGCATTGAAATTAAGCAGATCAAGCAGGTCAAGTCCCTCTGGTATGGGGAGGCCTGGGAGACTGACTATATCACACTCCCCCAAACCCATACAGCAAGCACCATGTGCTTACAGTGACTGAGGTAATTACAGGGGTGAATTTAAGATCAGGCTGAACAGGGGGGTTCCAGAACTCAGGAACACTTGAGCAGCAGCCCAGAGCCCCATCAGGACCCAGAAGTGCATGACAGCCAATCAGAGGAGGAGGGGGTAGAAACAGGATCACCATAGGAGTTTTAAATGGGAGCAGGAGTGACCTGGAGCAGGCAAACATTGGTGTGGCATGGCAGTTTGTGTGGGCAGGGCAAGCAGGTGGGACATGCAGGAAGGGCTCCTCTCCTGTGGGAATTCAGGGCATCCCTCTGGCTGCCCTGGAAGGTCTGGGACCCTGGCAGGGGGTCAGGAACCCCCCTGTACAGAGCCCTGAGAGACACTGTCTCTGATCTCTGTCCATGCAAAAGATTTTTCAATCTTACAGGATGAATTACAAGCTCTGAGTGTTTGATATAAGTAGTAATTAGTGTGGCACGGGTGCAAAAGTAGAATTTTAGGATTCTAGATAAGGGGTTCAAAGGAGGCAAGATTTAGGAAACTGGGCGTGCCTTGTCCTTTTTCTTCTTATTCGTGCCCTCCATGTTTCACTGTGGTGTTGGCATTTTTCTATTGGTTTAGGCTGGGGACACACTGTTCAACATGGGTGATAGGTATTGGCACATTATTGTAAATATACCACATGTAATTTTTAGTATATAATGTTTGTAACATCCCACTGAGGGGCAGAGCCCCGCACACTGTCCTGCAAGACAGACCTGCTGCAGGTCAGAGAGAAAATATTTTAGATAAGAAATAATAAACAACCTTGAAAACCAGCACAGACAAATTATGACTCCTTCTTTGGCAGCGGGGCTGAAAGACAGAGACTTTACAATCTCGGGAGCATCTAAATATCACAGATCCCGACACTCTCCAACCATTCGGGAGCAGCCAACAGAGGCAGCAGACTCAGTAGCTGGTGAGGAAGAGCACAAGAGATCCTTGCAGCCCCAGCCTTATTAGCGTACTAGTGTAAGCTTCCTCAGTTATGGCACTGACACACTGCAGCACTCATTCCCCTGTAGCTGCTGGAGTCACTGAACCAGCCATGTCAGAGGCCTCCAGACAGACAGACCTGCTGATGCTAGACATAGCTCTCCACGTCACAGGTTGCCAGGAGTGCCTGATCTCTTTGTGTGAGGCTGGGGCCAACAATCATTCCTTTTGCAGAAAGTATGCTGCAGTTGATGAGCTGAGTCACAAGGTAAAGGAGCTACAGGAGGAACTGAGTAGGCTATGTAGTATTTGAGCAAACAAGCAGGAGACTGACCAGTTATTTTCAAAGATGTTACAGTCTCATGACTCTTGGGACTCTTGAACCTCCATTGAAGTGGAAAAGCAGATGGACTCAGAACCCTGCAGGATAATTAGTCAAGGGTCAGTTGAAGGTTTGGAAGCAGGTCACTGCACATACCAGGAGGAAGGTTCCTCTTCCTTCTGAAAATTTGACAAGTAGGACTGGCACCTTCTACAACAGGTATGAGGCTCTGGAACTAAAAGGCCAGTCAACTGATAAGGTGGACAAAGGTCCTTCTGGGATAGAGGGACCTCCTAAAAAAACACCACCTGTACCCTGCATCATGACCTCTGTTAAGAGGAAAAGAAGGGTGGTTGTAATAGGAGACTCCCTTCTAAGGGGAACAGAGGACCTGATATGCAGAGTGGACCCAACTCACAAGGAAGTCTGCTGTCTCCCAGGGGCTTTGGTAAGGGACATTACTGGAAAACTCTCCAGTCTAGTAAGACACTGATTATTATTGATTATTGGTTGTTCAAGCCAGCAGTGATGAAATAACAAAGAGAAGTCCAAGGGCAATCAAAAAAGACTTCAGGGCCTTGGGAAGATTGGTTAAAAGATCAGGAGCACAGGTAGTGATTTCCTTGCTCCTTCTAGTAACAAGGAATAACATTGATAGGAATAGACAGATCCATTAGGTCAATGCATGGCTCCAAGGCTGGTGTTGTTGGAAAAATTTGGGTTTTTTTGACCATGGGATGATCTATTCAACATGTGGTCTACTGACACCTGACAGGATGCACCTGTCTCAGAGGGGAAAAACAGTTCCAGCTGTGGCATTCACATTCTCTGGACAGAGAGACATAATTCTGTCTCTCAGGAGAAGCACAGAGAGAAGAAGAGAAAACAATCTTTATCTCTGCTCCTTTGTTTTCCCCATGTGGAATTTGATATGGAGATTGTTTACCTGAAGTGATTGCTTGATTGGAGTCTGGTGAAGGTTGTTTGGGTTCAATGACCAATTGGATCCAGCTGTGTCTCGGACTCTCAGCAGAAAAGTCACGAGTTGTTAGTTGATAGTCAGGTAAGTAAGAAGTATGTATGTAGAATAGGATAGTCTCTCTTTAAATAGTATATTAATGTAATATAATATAGTTTTAATAAATTATTCTTCAGCCTTCTGATCTGGAGACAGACATCATCATTTCTTCCCCGTCTGGGTTGCCTGATTTCCGATATCTAGCACAGGAGCTAGCGGGGCTTGGTGACAGAGCTTTAAACTACCTTGGAAGGAGGAAAGGGACAAACCCAGGCTTGCCAGTGATGAGCAATGGAATAGTGTGCCAAAACTTGAGGAAACAAGCACTAATGGGATTCCTCAATATGTTTCAGGAGGTGTAGGCTACAATGTACCACACCTGAAATGTTTCTATACCAATGCACACAGCATGAGGAACAAACAAGATAAGCTCGATGCTTTGGCCCAGTCCCAGAGATTTGACATCATTGGTATAAGTGAAACCTGGCAGAATGAGTCCTGTGATTGGAGTGCCCTGATGGATGGTTACAGACTCTTTAGGAGGGATAGGCAGAGCAGAAGAGGGGGAGGTGGGGGATAGTGTTGTATGTAATGGAAGAGCTGGAATGTAGGGAGCTTGCAGTTGGAAATGGCACAGTTGAGAGCCTCTGGGTAAGAATCGAAGGACAAACAAATAATGCCGATGTCATCATGGAAGTCTAATACAGACCTCCTAGCCAGGACGATGACACTGACAAATTATTCTTTGAGGAACTAAGGGACCCTTCCAAATCAACTAACCTTGTCCTTATGGGAGACTTCAACTTACCAGATGTTTACTGAGAACACCACACAGCTAGTACAATGCAGGCCAGAAGATTCCTAAAACACCTGGATGAAAACATTATGGAATAGGTCCTAAGGGAGACTACTCAGAAAGATGCCCTCCTTGATCTACTGCTTGTCAACAGAGAGGAACCCATGAGCAAAGTAGAGATTGGCAGTCGTCTTGGCCACAGCAACCATGAAGTGACCGAGTTTAAAATCTCTGCTGACAGGAGGAAAGGTCCCAACAAAATCTCAGCTCTGGACATGAGGAGAGAAGACTTCAGGTTGCTCAGGGAACTAGTGAGTAAAGTCCCCATGGAAAAAGTTTTTGCAGATGCTGAGGTCCATCAGGGCTGGTCACTTTTTAATCACCTCTTAAGGGCACAGAAGATTCCCAAATGTCAGAAGTCAAGTACACAAGGCAGAGGGCCAGTTTGGCTGAGCAGGGACTCTTGGGAAAAAAGGCAAAAAAGGGAGGTATATGACCAGTTGAAGCAAGTTCATGTGACATGTGAGGAACACAGAGATGCTGCTTACCACTATAGGGAGAAAATTCATGTGGCCAAAGCTCAACTGGAGTTGAAGCTGCTAGAACTGTGGACAAGGCAGAGATTTTTAATGCATTCTTTGTCTTCAACACTGATGATGGACCAAGGCAGTCTAAGTGCCCTGAGCTGAAGGACCATGACTGCAAGAATGATCAACTCCCAGTCGACCCTGAACTTGTGTGTGATCTGCTGCTCCAGCTTGATGCCTACAAATCTATGGGGCCTGATGGGATTCATCCAAGAATCCTGAAGGTGCTGGCTCATGTCATTGTAAAACCTCTCTTGATGATTTTTGAGTGCTCTTGGGAATCCAGAGAGGTCCCAGCTGACCAGAAACAGGATAACATTGTCCCAATTTTCCAGATGGGCAAGAAGGAGGACCCCAGAAACTACAGGCCTGTCAGTCTCACTTCAGTACCAGGTAAAATCATGGAAAAGATTATTCTGGGAGGTATTGAAAAACAGCTGGAGGCCAACACAGTTATTGGTCACAGCCAGCATGGCTTCATGAGGGGAAAGTCCTGCTTGTCGAACCTGATTTCCTTCTATGGCAAAGTAACCCACCTAGTTGATCCAGGAAAGCCAGTAGATATAATCTTTTTGGACTTCAGCAAAGCTTTTGATACGGTCTCTCACAGGATCCTTCTGCACAAAATGTCCAGCACACAGCTGAATAACCATATTATGTGATGGGTGAGCAACTGCCTCATGGGTCAGGCACAAAGGGTTATAGTAAATGGGGTAATATCAGACTGGCAGCTGGTCACTAGTGGCATTCTGCAGGGCTCCATCTTCGGCCCAGTTCTCCTCAGCATCTTTATTAACGACTCAGACACAGGACTTGAAGGAATACTAAGTTTGCCAACAACTGTTAAATCCCTTGAAGGCAGGGAGGCCCTGCAGAAAGACCTAGACAAATTAGAGAGAGGTGCAATCACCAACCGCATGAAATTTAACAAAGATGTGCCAGATTCTGCACCTGGGAAAGGGCAACCCTGGTTGTGTGTATAGACTGGTGAACGAGAGGCTGGAGGGAAGCACTGCAGAAAGGGACCTGGGGGTCCTGGTTGATGCAAATTTGGATATGAGTCAGCAGTGTCCTGGCAGCCAGGAGGCCCAACCATGTCCTGGGGTGCATCAGGCACAGCATCACCAGCCAGTCAAAGGAGGTGATTGTCCCACTCTTCTCTGCAGTGGTGCGGCCTCGCCTTGAGTCCTGTGTGCTGTTTTGGTCACCACAACATAAAAAAGATATTAAACTATTAGAGAGTCTCCAAAGGAGGGCCACAAAGATGGTGAAGGGCCTGGAGGGGAAGTCGTATGAGGAGTGGCTGAGATCACTTGATTCATTCAGCCTAGAAGAGACTGAGGGTAGACCTCATTGTGGTCTTCAACATCCTCATGAGGGGAAGCAGACGGGCAGGAACTGATCTCTTCTCTTTGGTTACCAGAGACAGGACTTGAGGAAACGGCATGAAGCTGTGTCAGGGGGGGTTTATGTTGGATATTACAAATAGGTTCTTCACCCAGAGGGTGGTCGGGCACTGGAACAGGCTCCCCAGGGAAGTGGTCATAGTACCAAGCCTGACAGAGTTCAAGCATCTAAGATGATGCTCTCAGGCACATGGTGTGGTTCTTGGGATGTCCAACACAGGGCCAGGACTTATACTCAATGATCATGATGGGTCCCTTCCAACTCAGCATATTCTATGATACAGTAGTGGAAGCAACCACTAGATAGCAGGAAGCATACTCTGTGCCCCATGCCACCACTTGGAACGCTATCCTGGGGCTTAAAAAGCAAGTCTTATGGTGACATAGTACCCCAGAAGGAATTGAATCAGACAATGGAACCCATTTCCAAAACAACCTCATGGACACTTGGGCCAAAGAACATGGCATTGAGTGGGTGTATCACATTGCCTATTATGCACCAGCCTATGGAAAAATCAAATGATGTAATGAACTGAATTCCTTCAACAAATAGAAATCCTGGGAGGGGTACAAATTTATCAGTACATCAATGATGTGTTGATAGGGGGTGAAGGGGAAGGTTTGGTAAGAACAACAGCACAAGATATATGGAATAAATTAAACGATGGGGGATAGAAGTGCTCTCTGTTAAATGCCAAGGTTCCTCTACTGAGGTAAAATTCCTGGGAGCCTGGTGGATTTCTGGTCAGGCTGTAATCCCAGAGAAAACCATTACAAAATTGGATGCTAAACCCACCCCGACTACTAAAAAGGAACTTCAAAAGATCATGGGAACTTTAGGATATTGGAGAAATCATGTACCTGGATTTTCTATAATAGTGAGGCCATCATACTCAGTAATGAAGAAAAACCAGACCACGGGAGAGGCTTGATAGTTGTTAAAAATAGGTTAGAAAGGGTTGTAAAACAGCTGATAATTGTTAAGCATGCACTGTTAGTTTGGTTATGGTAAAAGGGGTTAAAAGGGTAGTTATAAGAAATACGGTGCTCTATGTACCATAATATATTTAAGTAAAGTGCACCACCCCCCCAGCGAAACCGAGCCAGCCTAGACAGAAATATAATGGGCCAATTAAGCGCCTTAAACTTTCATGCAAATGAAGAATCCAAAAAGAAACCAATCCAAAGGGACAAAAAACAGGACAAAAAGGGGCATCTGACCCACTGAATTCGTGCCACTCCACCTGGAACGTCCGGGACATCGCTGCGCAAGAAGACCCAGCGCCGGCGCTGCAGCATCCTCGACGGGAATGCTCCTGCTCAGCCTGTGGGCCCCCTTGCTTTAGGCCTTTTTTTATAATAAATGCTGAAATCACTTTTAGTACCGGGAGTGTGGTCCCATTTTTAACAATAGTCACAAACAGGCTTTGCAAACACTAATAGAAGAATTTAAAACATAACAGTCCCTAGGACCAGTTCATCCCAGCGATCCTATAACAGTTGAATGGGGTTTTGCTGAACATGGGACTTAATGTAATATGTTCCAGAAAGGCCCTCATGGACCCAAATAACCAAAAGGGTTCAGTTTCACAGCATTAAAAGATATTGAAAAGAGATATGCTGTCTGGGAAAAGGGATTATTGTCTCTGACTCAAGCCCTCAAACAGGTAGAGAAAATTCAACAGCATCAACCCGTGCAAATCCAAGGACCTATTAACTTGTTAGTCAGTATTGAAAAAGGCAGTGCTCTGCCTAATGGGATTACACAAAAACCAACGGTACACAAATGGTATGTGTATGTCTCAGGACTCACAGATCAGATGCATTACGGCCTGGGGTGAAATAGAGATTTTTGGAGTTCACTTGAATTAACAAAATAAATTAATTTTAACCTTTTACTTGAGAAACCTCTGCCATGGTACAAAGGGCATAGGAAAAATGCAAATCTCTGAAGCTTCTTGCATAAAGGACAATGCCAGAGAAGACCAGGAGATGCAAAGAACCCAGATAAAGGGGCTCCTCTGTCTCCAAGCTTATCAAAAACCGACAGAAGTACTCAGATAAGCACCAAAGGACCAAAAACGCATGCACAGAGGAAAAAAGTTCAAAAGTTCAATCCTGAGGAAGACCATAATCTTCAGCCTCAGGAGACCACCAGAGACCACCGTGCGACCACCACAGCAAACCACGCATGCCCAGAAGGGCGCGGACCTATTTAGCATGAGAGGCGAGGACAGGCGGAGCCAGGGGTTGAATATGCACAGAAAAGTTGTGTAATGTATTGCATATGGAACACCTTTGTGAATAAAGATGTGGGTCAGACTGAGGCTCGGGGCACAAGTTTTTGGAGAACTATCTCGCTTGTGTCGGGCGCTGACATACATACCCACTTCATAACTACATCGAGTTGTGGAGTCTATTTATTTATTCCGTATATCGCTTCAGGGGGTCCTGGGGTCTATCCGACCCCGGCTGCCATAGGTGTCCTGGATAGTGATGTCCAGCTAAGCACAACCTGTCCAGATCCCTCAGGCAAGCTCCCAGCCGCAGGCAATCTCAGCAAGCAGCTCAGCTTTTAAGTGAGATCAGCTCTTTGCTTGCTAAGGGGCCCTGGCAGATGCAGGGAGAGAGAGAGAAGGCTGCATGAGGTTCCACAGTGGTGTCTTTATTGGCAGCTTCTGCGAAGGGTTTCAGTGACAGCTCTTCTGCTGAACTGGGCAGAAATGGGGGTTTATATAGGGTACAGAGGTTTTAGAAATGGTCCAATAGTAAGGGTCAAGGCGAATAAGACGTATGGTCTTACAGAGAGATAACGAGGGTCCAAAAGCGAAAGAGGGGCTACTTTGGTCCAGTCATCATGACTAGGCATTTCTTATCTTAGGCAAGTGACCACCAGGGAGGCCTTGCAGGGCCTCTGGCTGCTACACAGATGGATATAACTAAAGGACTGAAAAAACCTACAAAATTGCAGATACCTGTGACCCCAGATATGCTGGCTTTGCAACAGCCATATAAGCCTAGTCCTATACAGGATGCTTCCCCATTAACTTCAGACTCTGAAGTTAGATACCTGGTTCACTGATGCCTCAGCCAAACGGATTGATGGCAAATGGAAGTACAGAGCAGTTGCCCTTAACTTTCAGACAGGAATGTAATTAGAATAATAAGATATGGGAAATGCACAGGTGGGAGAATTAAAGGCTGAGCTGCTTGCAGTAAATGAAAAAGAAAGGACAATATATGTTTGGGCTAATGCCACACAGTGCTGGTGTCTATGGAAAGCATTAGGTTGGCAGGTAAATGGAAAGGAGGTTTGGCAGAAGGAAGATTGGATATGATTCTTGTTTACAGGCTCAATCCCAACCAACCCACAAAGGATAGTTCAAAGCTCATGCCAATATACTCAAGCCTTATAGACCAATTGAAACATCAAGGTGGATCATATGGCAAAAATTAGAAAGATAAAAACTGATCACTTGGAGGATCCACAACATTGGTATTGATTGGGTGAGTGGTTATACTGTAAACTGGGGCATACTGGAGGTTTTATTTTTTGCATAACAAAGTAGAGGTTGGCCATTGACCAGGAAGATGTGTAAAAGCATTCTCACACAATGTCCCCAGTGCCAATTAAGACTTGTACAAAATCACCCAGACCAGGCACTGCCTTTACTTATCAAAACTAACAAGGTACTGTGGTCCACTTGGCAAATAGATGATATTGAACTTCTGAAGACATCTAATGGTTACAAGTACATCCTAAGAGGTATGGAAGTGGTATCTGGACTGTTAGTTGCTACTAAAAGCAGGCAATCAGATGCCAAAGCTACTCTTTAAAGGCCTCTGTAACTGGTTTTCCAGTCTCCCTATTCCAGATTCTATACAGAGCAACAATCACACTTCACCAGTGTGATGGTGCAAGACAGGCACAGAAAGAAAAGTATCAAATGGGTTTTTCATGTACCTTATTATCCTCAAACAAATGCGACGGTAGAGCATACAAATGGTTTGTTGAAACACTACCTTAGACCACACAAATCTGGATGAGATGAAAGGTTACCCTCTGTATTATATGAGATAAATAACTGATATGAACCAATGGGTAGTCCTGTTTCATGAGCTTTCTTGAGCCCCATATCCCTTGAATCAAGTTCAAATGATAAAATTGAAGCCTTTCAGGAGAATTTAAAATTAGGCCAACCAGTCATGGTCAAATTACCCCAAACTGGAATTGTACCTATGACTCTAAGGGACACTCAAGCACCACTAGCCTGGGTGGCTACTGACTCTAATGGTCACCCACATAGAATCAGTTCCAGATGGGTATTTAGCACATTTTCAACTAAGGAAACTAACCTGTCCCATCTCGTGCATCTGCTGAGACAGACATTATTTTATTTTACAGGTCAATGGCTGCTATTGGTCATCATCCTGATGGTAACACCAGGAACGCTACAGTAGATACCAATATCCTCCAATACACTTGGAGGCCTGCCTAAGCATAGACTTGCAAACAAGACAGATCCCATGGGACAGTATGTATCTGTCTACAAAGGTCCCCCTACAACTGGTAGATGGTGGTGTCATGCATTAGTATAAGTCCTTTGAACGTCTACTAAAGACACAGCCAAAATAGAAACACAAAACATGGAATATCACCAGTTTGTCTCACCCCAAATCTAAAAAACTGCAAAGTGAAACAGAAAAACAGTTTTAATTCATTATGATATAGAAGCTGAGTATATCCTGGAGTGTATAAGGGTGCCTAGCATTCCTCCACGAGTGCCACCAAAATTATCAAAAAGCCTGTAAAACTGACCCCAAACATCTCACTGGTTGGGCCCTATGCAGTCAAATTGGTAGGACAACAAATATTGTCTAATCCCTCTTGGTCTTGTCCTGGGTAACCCAAAATGATTGTATTCCATATCTATCTGTGCTCAAAATTGTTAGTGTTTCTTTAACACCCGGCAACATGGCCAGAAATGGAACCGTGGGGCCAGGGGAGTACCAATCTTATTAAGTTCGGGGCACTCAGGCAGGAGCTCTCTTGCCTCTTGGTTCTGGGTCTTTTCCTTTCCTTCTTGCAGTGAGAGAACTGAGGCAGTGCAGGCAGAGGTTTCCCTTTGGTTTTCCTTTGTTTCTCCCTGGCCTCTGGAGGGGTTTGCTTTGGGCTGGTCTCTAGATTAGCAAATGTAGCAACCTGAGAATCTGCATTTAGCAATTAAAACTGTTTCAGAGTGAACTTTGCAACATCTGTTGGCAGCGCAGAGACAGAGCCAGTCGAGCCTGGGTGATGCCATTTCCGGTGCTTGCAGAGACAGTTTCTTCACCCCCTGCAAAACACTAACAGCTTGGAGACAGCAGCACTGACCCTGGCTGAGTCCAGTGGGTGGCAGGAGGCAGTGAGCGGCAGCACTGATGTCACACACACGCACCATCACAGCTACCGAAAGGAAGTGGAGGAGGCTAACACCGCAGGGCCGGAGCTTCCCAGACAATGCCAGCAATTCCCATCTGCCATTAGAACTGCTTTGTAAGCTCCTACATCCCAGTTTTTTGTTCCAGGGGTAAAGTTGAGGCAAGCAAAGTTTGTCAGTAATTTTCCCTTTGCCTTGTGATGGCTAACAACTGGCCTGAAAGCCTCATAGGCACAAATAACCCTGACCATAACTCAATCAGCCTATACCTGTGATAAAAAGGAAGCATCTTTGGGAGAGAGAGCACTGAGAGGCGGAGGGACTTGGCTGCAGAGAATGGACGCCAGCCAATCCCTGACAAGCATGTATGCAGGCAGCTATTGGGCAGTGAACTGGGTGGCACCAAGATTCTAGCCAATCAGGGTCAACCATATAAAAGCAAGTGGTGAACAATAAAGATTTTTTCTATTGCCACATGAACCTTGGAGTGTCGTGTCATGTCCGTCTCAACTGCAACAAATGGTGACCCCCGATGTGATGGTGATAGCCTAGCCGTGTAGAGAGGGGAGAGATGGAGCCCAGAGGGGAGAGAGCAGTCTGGAGAGCTGCCGACAGCGTGGAGAGCTGTAACAGTCCGGACGTGTAAATAATAGGGTGAGCTGCTGGGAACAAGGGGGGACAAGTTTCAACAGAAGGTAAACCTGTAGTGAATGTATGGACCCTTATGTTGAGCAAAAGAGGGATTAAATACGATGAACAGGCTCTGCAAACTTTATTATGGTTTTGCAGGAGCCAGGGTGTACAATCCACTACAGAAGCTGCTTTCAGTATTAAAAACTGGGAACAAGCTGGTAAATTGATTTTTAAGTCAGCCTCTCAAGGAAATGAGACTGCTATGAGTATTATGACTACCTGAAAGTTGGTGCTAGATACATTAAAACTGATAAAAGCCAAGCAGAATGTGAAAGCAGCAGCAGAGGCGCTGTGGGCGCTGCCTGCCCAAAAATCCCAAAATGGCGGAGCGCATGCACCGTGGGTGCCACCTGCCGAAAAATCCCAAAATGGCGGAGCGCAAGAAACATCCCAAAATGGAGGGGCGCCAGGAGGAGCGGTCGGGGGAATAGGTGCCACATCAGATTTGCAAGCAGAGAGGGCAGATGACAAACCAGAAAGGGAGTGGCTTTCATTCAAGCTCTCTAACCCTGCAGAGCCCCCCCACCACGCCGCCAGAGCCCCCTCACTGCCAGCATCGAGTGCGCATGTGCAGCGCCCCGGTCCGCCTGTGCTGCGGCTGTCAGAGCCATATGCGCTTTGTTCCATGCCCCATATTACCACAAACCCGCTTGGTTCTCCTCTGCCTGCGGCTGATTGGACAGCCCAGCCACCGCTTGGCATGCCCACTCACAGCCTCGGCGTGCAAACAGAACCCAGAAGCCAAGCAGCACCCGGCCCGGCAGGGAGATGCAATTACATGCAATTCATAGAATGATTACAGGACGCAATGGAAAAACAAAGAGTAAACAACAATGCAAGGAATCAGCTGATATTGCAATTGGCACGAGACAATGCAAATGAAGACTGCAAGAGAGCTGTAGATCTATTACCAAAAGAAAATCCATCCTTAGATGAAATGATTGATGCATGTACTAAAGTTAGAACTGAATCATATAGCATGGCTTTGTTAGCCAACTCTTTCGCAACTGTTGTGAGGTTGTCATGCCAATGTTATAGATATAGGCAACAAGGCCACATTCCCTGCAAGTCCAACTCATTGGAGACACACCAAAACCAAGGAACTGTTCCTACAGTAGGAAACTGTAACTGATGTAGAAAACCCGGTCACTTTGCCAAAGACTGTAGGTCTAAATTCCACATTGACGGACAACCTCTCAGGGAACAGGGAAACAAGAACAAGAGCATGACAGGGTGCGCGCAGACACAAGCACCTCCCTGTCCCCCAGTGCAAGCCTATGTGACCAGCTCACAGGGAGAACAAGAGGCTCAGCTGGAATAGATGTTTCCACAGACAATGCAATAACTATAGACTCATTAAAAGTGCATAAAATTCCCCTCGAGGCCCATGGGCCTACAGGAAGAGGGTTGAGTGCACGATTGTTAGGAAGATCAAGTACAACATTGCAAGGTATTTTTGTTCACCCTGGTGTTATAGATGCAGACTATACGGGACAGATATGTGCCATGGTATCAATACCTACTCCTCCTGTGACCATCCCAGCTAAAACTTGCATTGCCCAACTCATTCCTTTTAAGTCTTGTGTTCCTAAAAGAGACCCAAAGCTGCGAGGCTTCAGATCGACAGGAAAACCTCAAGTGTACTAGACTCAAGTAGTTTCCGATCGAAGACCAAACATAGTTTGTACACTTCAAATGCCTCAGACAAATCCATCCCACATCAAAGTTAGTGAGATGATAGATACTAGAACAGATTTTACCATCATATCTGCCAACACATAGCCTCAATCATGGCCTACCACAGCTGTGAGATCTGTTGTTGATGGCCTCAAGGATACCACACAAAGTTACTTAAGTAGTAAACCTGTGTTAGTTAAGAATTCAGAAAGACAGACAGCCACAATCTGTCCCTATGTTACTGCTGTGCCACTGAACTTGTAGAGAAGAGATGTCTTGTCAGTGTGAAGAGTTCGGGTAGGAACGGATTTTTAATGGGGGCCACCGTGCTGAAGAGCGTAAAGCATCGTACATTAGCCTGAACAGCCCATGTGAGTTCATCAGTGGCCCCTCAAAACAGAAAAACTAAATGCCTTAAATTCCTAGTTCAGGAACAATTAAATCAAGGACATCTTGAGCCATCAAGAAGTCCATGGAGCACCCCTGTGTTTGTAATTAAAAAGAAATAAGGTAAATGGAGATTACTCCACGAGTTAAGGAAAATTAATGCAGTTATGGAAAGTACGGGTGCTTTACAGGCTGGAATGCCATCCCCAGCTATGATACCTGCTACCTGAGACATTTTGATTGTCGATTGGAAAGATTGTTTTTTCACTATTCCCTTACGTCCTGATGATATCCTAAAGTTTGCATTTACAGTGCCCTCCATCAATCATGCAGCACCAGTCGAGCGATATCAATGGAAAGTGCTGCCATGGGGTATGAAAAATAGCCAAAAAAATTTGTCAGTGGTATGTTGCACAGGCACTCTCAATAGTGAGAGAACAATTCCCAGGAGCATACTGTTATCATTATGTGGATGACATCTTGATAGTAACCCCAATCAAAGAAGGCCTTGTGCAGATTCGGCCAAGTTTGAAGCAAGCACTGCAAGAGTTACAGTTGCAAATTGCACCAGAAAAGCTGCAGCAGCAACACTCATGGAAGTACCTGGGAGTTAAAATAGTAGATCAAACAATACAGCCGCAAATAATTCAATTTTCAACCAAAGCCCAAACCTTAAATGATGCACAAAAACTTTTGGGTACCACAAACTGGGTAAGACCCTATTTAGGGTTAACCACTCCACAATTATCACCTTTGTTTAATATTCTCAAAGGTGACCCTGAGTTAACCTGTCCAAGGAAATTATTCCAGAGGTGAAAACCGCACTTGAAACAGTAGAGCGGGCCATAACAAACAGGCAAGTTTATCGAATATGTTCTGAAGTTTGTATTACAGTGTTTGTCGTCATTGTTGATTTACATCCTACAGGAATCAGTGGTCAATGGGACACTCAGTGGTCTGACACATTTTAGAAAGGATCTTTTTCCTCCATCAACCTAAAAAGACATCACCTATTTTTTAATTAGTTGCACAACTAATTATTAAATGCCGTCAAAGGTGTTTGCAGCTGAATACTAAAGATCCCTCAAAAATTATTATACCAGTACAAGAGGAATATTTTGAATGGTGCTTTGCAAATAGCACAGTGCTACAAAGTGCTTTACAAAACTTTACAAAGCAAATTACCTATCACCCAGTCACAAACTCATTGCAATTAAGTGAGACCACTGCGTTGTCTCTGAAACCACTAAACCATCGCATACCCCTGAAAGGTCTCACGGTTTTTACTGATGAGTCTGAGAAAACAGGAAAAGCCATTGTGACCTGGAAAGATAACAATGAATGGCAAACACTAGAGGGTCACGATAGTATATCACCTCAGCTACCTGAATTACGTGCTGTAGCCATGGCTTTTCAACGTTTTCCTCATGTTCCTTTAAATATTGTAACTGATTCTGCTTATGTTGCAGGCATCACACAACAATTGGACCAAGCACTGTTAAAAGAACTTGATAATGCTGCACTATTTGAATTGCTATAAACTTTGTGGCATACAATCCAAGTCAGAACATGTCCCTATTATATATTGCATATTTGGAGTCATACAAACTTGCCAGGCTTTATTGCAGAAGGTAATGCTCAGGTTGATTGGCTAGCAAGGCCTGCTTGGACAGTGCCACAGCCAGATATGCTACCACAAGCAAGAGCATCACATGCCTTTTTCCATCAAGGTGTTCGAGCCCTACAACGACAATTCCTATTAACAAATACAGAGGCACGCAATATTGTTAATACTTGTGCTGACTGTCAAGGCCACACTGCGCCACTGCAGATGAGAGTTAACCCCCATAGTCTGCAAGCCTTACAAGTTTAGCAAATAGATGTCACACACGTCTCGGAATTTGGTTGCCTAAAATACATGCATGTTTCAATAGACACTTTTTCATCTGCCATATGAACCTCAGTCCACACTGAAGAAAGAAGTCGTGATGCCATCGCACATTAGCGATTAGCCTTTGCTGCCCTAGGCATCCCTCACACTATAAAAACTGACAATGGCCCTACATATATCTCACAGAACACTCGACAATTTCTACAATTCTGAGGTGTGTTGCACCACACAGGTATTCCTCATTCTCCTACAAAACAAGCCATTGTTGAGCGTGCCCATGGCACTTTGAAGCATATCTTTGAAAAACAGAAAGAAGGAATGTGTGGTGAAACCCTGCAGAGTAGGGTGACCAAAGCTTTGTATATGCTGAATCATCTCACAATATTGCCAAACTCCCAAAACCCTGTTATTTTAAATAATTTTTTATCATTACAGTCCTCTAGTGATGTCCAGTCACCCAAACCTAAAGTACTGGCAAGGGACCTCATGAGCAATAAATGGGAGGGTCCTTGGGACCTTGTCAGTTGGGGGTGCAGGTATGCCTGTCTTTCCACAGATTCATTCAACGGGTACCTGCTCGGTGCATGCATCCTGCTCTACGCTCTGCTCTGGATCACAACCAACAACGCCTCTCTGATGGCCCCACAGCAGACACCATAGAACAGTAACCAGAACAAGCTTTTACACCTGCTATATGGAAATATGGAACCTTTGGAATGACAATTTACCTATGACTTCACTTAAACTTCAGAAGTCAAACAACTAAAAGACATTACCAGCAGAAAGACGTGTAATTTTTAATTATACACCTGGATATGACCTGTAAGACCAAACTGAAACAAGAAAGCAAAGTGTTTCCTCTGATAGTTTTTTTTAATTGACTTGTTTATAACAAATAATAAATGAAATTTCCTAAAGTTTGAGTGATTCAGTTATAGATGTAAATAGCCTGCAGCATGCCACCCGGTGAAATTGTGCTGTTACTGATCTTTTTTCATTAGGTCCTGGACATGGCTGGAAAAAAATTTGATGACGTGTGTTGTGGGAGAGATTTTAGATCAATGGCTGGAAAGGTTAGGCTTGTCAATTTGGGTGAAGAGCCTCATTACAACTGGGCTCATCACCTTTGTGTTATCATAATTGTTTTACTCATTGTGCCGTGTTTGTCATCCTGTCTGCGAAGGGCCCCGCAGAGGATGACAAGGACTGCCTTTGTAGTTGAAAAACAAAAAGGGGAAACTGTGATGGCTAACAACTGGCCTGAAAGCCTCATAGGCACAAGTAACCCTGACCATAACTCAATCAGCCTATACCTGTGATAGAAAGGAAGCATCTTTGGGAGAGAGAGCACTGAGAGGCGGAGGGACTTGGCTGCAGAGAATGGACGCCAGCCAATCCCTGACAAGCATGTATGCAGGCAGCTATGGGGCAGTGAACTGGGTGGCACCAAGATTCTAGCCAATCAGGGTCAACCATATAAAAGCAAGTGGTGAACAACAAAGTTTTGCTATTGCCACACGAACCTCGGAGCGTTGTGTCGTTTCTGTCTCAACTGCAACATTGTCTCTCCACACACGGTTGACTGAGGGTGCCACCTTGGGGAGAAGGGTTTTTTTGCCATTTTCCCTTTGTCTTTCAAGCCACGGGGTCATCAGTGGAAGACGCCATTTTGAGGGAGGGGTTTCTTCACCATTTTGTTTCTCTTTCATCCCATCCCAGGGAGTCCGTGAGATTTAGCAATTTTGTACCTAGTAATTATTTACTGTTATTTTTTGCCTGTTGCTGTTTCATTTTTAAGTAAACTGTTATTTTTTCATTTATATCTACTCATATTCATTTCTCCTTATTGGTAGAAAGGGAATGGTTAAAAACAAATGGGAGGTAACTAATTTTGGAGTGTTTGTCCCCTTAAATTGTCTTAAACCAAGAAAGGTCTTTTAAAAAAGTATAAATGTCCATGCAAACTGATGTTACAGCTATCAGACCAAAGTGTTTGCCTTTTATACATACCTCTTCTCTTCAATTGTATACCAGGCTGAACAAGAGGACATTAACTTCTTTTAGGAAGGATGTAACTGGTATATTTTGAGCTGGGATGGGGGTATTAAACAGCATTGATCTTGAAACCCTGGCTAAAAAATTAGGTACAACCATTAGTGATTTGAGTACTATAGAGCAATCTTTAGAGTCCTCCTTATCTGCTTTAGAAAACACTAAGTAGTTTGCTTCAACTTTCTGAGACAGAAAAATATCGAAATGCTGATCATGAATTACTGGCTGATGCTTCAGGAATTACTCAGTGTAATGTGTCTAGCACTAAGCTGTATCCAAGCTCACTTATGGCTACAAACTGCCAGTGCTGCAATAATTAGAGAATGAGGAAATGGATTTTTTACTTATTGAAATTTGAAAGGCAATTTGGGACAATGTAACTAAATGTCAGAGGGAATTTCAATCCTGGTGGTCTTCAATCAGATGTTCCTATGACCCAGTCACTAATAAGGCCACAGCTTTTTTATGGACAATAAGAAATGCTTCAGTGTATACCTAGCCTAATTCCAGCCAGGACAGAGTTAAGTTTTTGCAGTAGCAGGGAGGGGGCGTGGCTAGTATTCAGAAGCTATTCTATACCACCTCTGGTCATTGCTAGGGGAGGGGAGAAAAAGACTTGCTTCAGAGGGGTTGAGAAAACATAGTGGGTGGAGCAGTCCAGTATTGTTTATTGTCAGGGGCTTTCCATGTAAACAGTTTCTTTTTCTTATACCTTTTATTATTAATATTGTTGCTGTTACTGTTGGTTTTCTTATCTCATTGCTGTTTCAAGTAAATTGTTCTTATCTCAGCCTGTGATCTTTGTCTTTTGTGCCTCAAATTGGTGGGAGGGGGGGGAAGCAGCATGTGGTTTTAACAGGAGCATGACATTTGAAAATGCCATTCCTAAACCACAATACCATATATCAAATCATTACACTGGGACTAAATCACAACAAAACCATACTCTATCCATTGCAACACTGAACATAGGCTTTCAAAAACAATCCCACACACATGGCAAACAACTGAGGTAGATGCTTGTATGGTGAGAGTATGACAGGGACTTAGATGTTAAAGTAACACTGAAAAAGCCCAAGATACCTGTTTAGAAGCAGAACAAAGCATTTGTCACTTTGAAATGTACTCCGACAATGATCCTGAATCTGTCCAGGTATACATAAGACAAGGATGTGAATGTTTAAGAACCCCTTGTGCTAACAGTAAATAACACAAAGATCGAGTTTTCTAACCACTCCAATCTATGAATTCATAACTTTATTAACATAGCAGGATGTGATGTCAACTATTTCCTACAATAAACTGTGTTCTAGAACATATGCATCAACTTTGTGTTATATGACACTTTGTCTCCAACACCTAATGGAATGGACATTACCCTGGTCAAAAAACTGTTAGAACATCCTGATCTCCACAAACTAGTAAAACAACTGAAAAGTTGGAAAACACTAATCACTGTCCCAAATGATGTGGAAAAAATGCATCATGTCCTAGAGTGAATAAAAAGGGATGGAGAACATAACTAGTGGGACAACTCCTTTAGATGCTGTTGGGAAGAAACAGGTAAAAGCAGAATGGTGAGCAGGATGGTAGATTTGCTCAAGGGACCTTGCAGCTGGGAATGCCAAGGCCTGGAGAATAACAGTGCAGGAAACTCCATGTATTATGCCTACTGCTGTTTATCCTCTGTCTGAGAAGTAGAATATGTGTAGAGATAACATAGGTGTTTGGAGAGATTTGGAGACCCTCTCACAGACATGCTTGAGCTCCCAGTCTTAGGAGATGGAAGATCAAAGCTCAGAGATCATAAAAAGCACAGATGAGATCACAGCATAGTGGTAAACTACGTGTGTGTAGGCCCTGTAGGCCCTTGATAAATGGGCACAAACAGCAGCCCCACCACCCACTAGGAAGGACTGAGTCTGACGGTGCTGTGTTCCTACTTGTGTATTTCTGCCCAGGTGTTGCTTCAGGATCCTCCACTTACTGAGATAATAAAATAAATTTATTCCTTGCATTTCAGCTGTTGTTTTGTGGTTGTTCTGGCAACCTGCATATGTCAACTCACACAGATGGTCTCCAACCGCAATGGGCATTCTGGACTTAATGTTACAACTTGTTATTGTAATATTGTTCTTAATCAGAATCTGTTTTTTATTAACAATCATTATATATAGGAGTCATGGTTTTGCATGAGAGACATTTAAGGAAGTAATGCAAAGCTTCCAACCACTAGAAAACTAGACACGCCTCTGTGAAAAACACATGTTAAAAGACAAAAGAAACCTGGGAACTTCCTCTTTCCTTTCCGACAGGGAGCGAAGTAATATGACTGAGCGACCCCTACCATGGGGCCAGGCCAGATGGCCCTGCCGAGTGGCTGGATCCCCTTCCCCTGAGCCACCTGCCAGCTCCGGGGCCCAGCCAAACCCGCCAGGTCCCAGGAGCAGCCCCCGGGTAGGCGCTGGGATTTTACCTTTTCCCCCGTAGAAGGTAGAAGTTGCCCACAACCGTCATGCAGGGGGAAGGAGAAACCACTAACCCTCCCTCCCCTCCCAAGGGTACTGCTGCTGCTGACTTCTAGCCTGGCTGATTAAATCCTAGCCACCCCCTCAGCCCTAACTCCTGCAGTATATAGCACCCAGCCTACCAACTGGGAGCAGGAGTCAGGTTGACCATCTGCAAGCTCCAAGCGAGATGTTAACCCTTTCAGTGCTTCAATCCTCCCTCGAGTGAAAGGAACAAAATACAAGCATATAAAAGAACAACATGAAAACATCATGGTCAGTGAGGAAGAAATTAAGTCCCAGATAGGAGGGATGAGGAGATGCCTTAATTTTAGAGCTAAAATCCTCTTGTAAGCTATGGAGAAAAGACTCTTTTCCCTATAACACATAAAACTATGAAGAGATGAAGGGTTCAAATTGATATCGAGCAAAAACCTCCATGCTAAAGTAAACAGATAGCAAAGTAGCTGTGGTCCCATGAAAAGTTTGAACAGAGAAAGAGAGAATAGTAGTCCTGCATCCCCAGGAGAAGATGATCTCTGTTCCCAGGGATGAAGATGATTTTAGAGATAGATAACGAGAACTTTTGCCTTTAACCAACTCATCTTTAAAACAATACCCCATAAGTCAACATAGCCAATAAACAAGCTGTGGAAAGGCTTGTGGGAAATGAGAGGTGCTTCACAATAGCAGATTTCCCCCGAGTGGCTACTATTCGTGACCAAATTAAGAACCACATGAGGACTGTTTTTCCTCTTGTGGAGAAGTCTCCATAACATTAACAAGAACTTCTCTCCCTAAGTAAACTGAAGAAAGACTATTTTAGAGGTGGTAAAATGACTAGAAATTTTGTTTCTTTACATTGTCAGTGGAAAAGAAAAAGTTGTAGGGAAAAGAGAAGTGTTCTGAAGGGTTTGTTTTGATTCCTATTACTTTTTGTCCTTTTAGTTACAATTAATAAAATCTTCTTTATACACTTTTAAAATTTTGAACCTACTTTGCCTTTCTCCTAATCCTATCTCACAACAGGAAGTAAGTACATTGGTAATTGATCAGCACAGAAATCTACCACACTCTTTAATGCGTTAACCAGAAAATCTTAAAATTAGGGAAATCTTAAATTGGCAAACCAAAACCACTACAATATGTGTAGTACCTAATCAAACAAATAAGGATACTAACCCTTCCAGAAGTATATAAATTGAAATAATAAGTGGGTTTTTTGCCAGACTTGATAGCTAACTCTGCATTATGTTCCATTTAATATTTCTGGCTAAATTCTGATTTTGATAATAACTTTGTGTGTAAACATGCAATGTATAATTATAAAATAGCTAATACTATCAAACCACATGAGTTAAAATAGTAAACCTTAGGAGATTGATGTACCTCAACATACTTAAGGATAATGTACACATATGCAGTGGATGCTTTTATAGCATGAAGGCAAGAGATACCTGCATTACTATTTCATGAGACAATGATTGACTGAAGTCACATGGTAGAGTGTAGCAGGATGCTCTGCCTGGAATGGGGAAAACAACTCAAACAATGTCCTATTTGTAAAGCTATCAGAGATAAATGAAGAAGGGGGAGTCCTGCTGCTTTTGGTGTTGAACAATGCTGAAACCAGTGTGACTCATCAATCCCAAGGTTTAACACCCTGATAGTGAGATGAAGATGTGGTAGACCTGGTAAAATACCCGGATAAAGGAACAAATTATACTACTGATAATTTATCAAAAGCTGCTGAGCTGACACAGCTGGTCTGGAGACATATGACTGACAGTCAATCACTTTATACTATAAAAGCTCAGTCCCAAATTTTAATGTCAGGGTCTTTTAACATACCCCTTCTTGAAGTGTATCTGTGGAGATTCCTCCTTTAAATGGGGACACCTCTCAAGGTTACTCCTTGAGGCCGAGCAAAAGAGATGTGCTCGCGATCATTGGTATGGGTGAGTAACATCAATCTCTACTTCACTGTTTTTCCTACCTTTAATGCCGTTTCAAAATAGTGCACTATACTATACTAGTAGTTATAGCTCCTATACTGTGCAGTAAATAATTCTGATTAAGATATTTTTGTCTAATCGTTATCATAATAAGTTATATATATTTATATAAATAGATCTGGTTTGTCAGCCTTAATCCTGCAGGACAAAATTGTATAAAGGTTCAATTACACCTGTATAATCCTTTAGATGTAAACTGTTAACCAAGTCTGGGGCTAAGATTGGATCCAGCTGCACCTAGGCTTCTCTGTCTGAGGAGTTTTAGAAAGCAAGGCAGTCCTTTCTACACCTTGTGACTCAACCAGAGGGCTTCTCTAATAAACTTTCTCTGAAACTGTCCCAGTTTGCCGCAAAACAGCCACTCTGCCCCAAGCCTGTAGCACTGCGTGGAGTTGCAGGACCTGGCACTTGGAGTGAATGAACTCAACAGACTTACAGGGTCCATACTCCATAGACTAAGGGAGTATATGTGTGTGTATATATATCAAAAGACAGGTGATGGGGAACTGGGAACTGTGTGACCTGGCATGATGTAAATGGTATGGAATTAGAGGAGGAAAATGTTCTGGTTTCTGCTAGGAGAATTCATTTTCTTCTCAGAAGCTGGTACAGTGCTGTGTTTTGGATTCAGTATGAGAATAATGCTGATAATACACTGATGTTTTGGTTGTTGCTGAGCAGTGCTTACCCTGAGACAAGGGCTTTTCAGTGTCTCATGCTCTGCCAGTGAGGAGCTGCACAAAAGAAACCAGGAGGGAGCATAGCTGGGACAGTTGATCTGAACTGGCCACAGGGATATTCCACACCACAGAACATCATGCCCAGTATATAAAATGGGGGGAGTTGGCTATGAGGGGCCAATTGCTGCTCAGGGATGTGCTGGGCATCACTCAGTGGGTGGTGAACAACTGTATTGCACATCACTTGTTTCTCTTGGCTTCTGTAACTCTATGTCCTTCTTGTGACAATTATTAGTAATATTATTTGTATATTTTTATTATTGAAATTATTATTTTCTTTCAATTATTAAATTGTTCTTATCTCAACCTGATTCTCCTCCCCACTGGGGGGGGGGGGGGGGGAAAGATGGGGGAGTGAGCAGGCATCTGTGTGGTACTTAGTTACTTAGGGGTGAAACCATGACATTATTTTATAACAGAAATCAGATGATACAAGCTGAATGCCTTTCTGAACTTGTATCCAATCCCCATTTTTTTTCTACTGTATTTAAATATACATTAATTTCACTTTTTTTCTACTTTTTGGAGTGGACAAGGAAAATTACAATTGTAATAATTGGGGGAAATCATATTCTCAAAGAGCAGACAGAAAACCAATATTACCTAGGAATAAGTAAAAATAACAAATATTCATGTTATGGAAGAGGTGTACTAAACCACAGGAATTGGGAAATAAAAAAAACCAACATAAAACAAAAACACTTGTAGCTGATGTTCTGATCACCACACTTTATCTACTGTTTTCTGACAGAAGCTATTTAAAAAACAAACTCATTATGTTAATGTATGTAACATTTGGTGTAATGATTCCCTGAAGAGGTGTGCATATGGGGGAGCAAAGAGGAAATTCGCAAACAGAAGTGTTTTACTAATGCAAGTGGAATGCTGGAATACTTCTGAAGTCAGAACCTTTACCTTACTCCTGGTTTTCAGTATAAAAATTAGCAGCAAGCTGAATTTTAGCACATTCAAGTAAACTTATGTTCAGTCACATTTCAAGAGATACGAACTGAATTGCTAATTCAGTCTTAAGAAAATAGGAAGGAAAAATATATTAGTATATTCACACTGAAGATTAATATCAGAATCAAAACATTATGTAGTTGTGACAATTATCAGAAGCAAACAGTTTTAGGAGTTTAATAACTCTCACTAGCCCAGATCTCACTTATATCAGTAACATTTTCATTGTGCAGAATACAGTAATAAGAGTAAACTTACCTACAGTAGCTCTAATTAAGGGGGAGGAATCACCAATATTGTTCAAACATTCGCTTTTAATGAAGTCAGTTACTCCATTTGGAAAGTTGTGAAAATGTGCTTTTACATTATTCTTCAAGATGAGACCACTCAAGGAACGTGTCGGCTCATCTGCAACAGAAAATAATTGTGTTTATAACTTCCATCAGTTCTTAGGATAAAGCAGATATGCAGAACAATGCAACAAGATCAAAGCTTACAGTGATAAATATTAATCTTTATTTCCTTATCCCTCCTCCCAAATACAACCATCAATTTACATAGCAAAGCTTTTTAGTTTCAGAGTTCACTTGTGAGCAGATCCATGCTTAGTTCTTCAGCCAAGGGCATAAGTAACTTGGTATTATTTCTGAAGCATGCTGAAAGTGAGATGCGGATGTTCTCCATAGAAAGAATTAGTTTATAGTATAAGAAAATTTAAATTTAAAGTTTACAACAATCTAAATCAGTTGATAAAGCTAATTTTAATCAGCATTTTAGCCTTTGGTCAGTTGTGTACCCCCAGCCTACCCACTGGTGGGATGGTGTGAGAAGCAGAAAAGGCCTTGGCTCTGTGTAAGCCCTGATCAGCAGTAACAAAAACATCCCTGTGTTATCATAGTTTCCAGCACAAATCCAAAACACAGTCCCATACCAGCCACTGTGAAAAAAATTAACTCTACCTCAGCCCAAACCAGAACTGAAGCCCTGATTTTGGCAAGAAATAAGGATGTTTAAAGTTCATTTGCACCAAGAGTTACAGTTTACACAAAGATCTATTCTAGGCCTTCAAAACTATTAACATTCCCAAAGAAATATAAGAAAAATAAGATATAGCTTTCAAATATAAAATATTTTAAAACTAAAAGTTAGTGCATCATAACACAAGGACTTATCATACCCATGATGACTGACTGAGGGCCATTAAAAATACTTTTAAGTGCAATCATTGCTAGTTGAACAAAAATGTCACTTTTAAAAAGAGGGGCTACTGCTAAAATTAATTTTAATCAACTGATTATGAGTTCCAAAACCAGAATGCTGTATACGAGTATTAGAACAAGATTTAAAAGTATATTTCAGTCTTCCTGTCTTAGGTTGGAAATGGGGGTGTGTATTCAAATCCTATTTGTTAGAGGTGGGGCAGTTATCTTCTGTTAATTGGGCAGTTTCATTATCTCTTCCACAACCAATCCTCCCTCTGGGGAGATATCTTCTGTTAATGGGCCATTGAGTGTCACTGCATGACTGATAAAATTACATCACCCCATTGTGAGAAGCTCCGCCCTGAGGGAGGAACCAAGCATTCCTACCTGGATGTAATCAGAGCTTTGGAACACCACAAGGAGCCTTTTCCCACTGGATTCCCAGAGGAGCAGCTTTCTTCTCCACTGGATTTCCAGAGGAAGACCAGGCCCATCTACACCACCACTGGACCTTCAGAGAAAAACTACAGCCTTCTATAGGATCACTGCTTCAACAGAACCGCATCTGTCACTTCAGGAGGACTACAGCCACCATTTAATTGGACTGCTACCAACACCCTGACCAACAGGGTGTCAGGTTGTATTCTGACTCTGTCAGTGGTTTGTTTTCTTGTTTGTACTATTGTCAGAACTTATCTCCATACGGGCTACTAATTGTTGGTGTCGGTGCTCGGCACTAATTGACGGTGGATGGGAACTGTCACTGTTAGTTTATTATCTTACTGTAAGGCTTTCATATTTTCTCTCTGTGAGGTCTTACAATCAGCTTCTTGCAACACAGATTCTTTTTCTCTTTTTTCTGCATGGCTGGCTGACTTCTACCTATCCTTATTATGACCGCCTAACTCTATCTGTTTCTAGTAATACATACTAACTCTTACTGTCCCTAACATGAACACCCGACTCTTTCTGTCTCTAACAGACATAGTAAATAACCCTTATTGTCCCTAGCATGACTGTCTAACCCTTACTCTTCACAGCAGCACAGCTGACTGACTCTAACTCTCCAACTCTCTTCTTAACTAGTTGACTCACTCTTTTATAACACTCATCTTTATTAGACCATCCTTATTAAACACAGCTGTGACCTATTAAAAGCAAGCCTGTTCCTACTTTTTAGTAATTAGTACAACTGCAACTCTTCAGGGGTGAGATTGCCTTCAATACTATCTCTATTTTCTCACAATCTATCCTCTTACATACTATTGCATTTGCATTTTTAATTTTCCTAGTAAAGAACTGTTATTCCTATTCCCATATCTTTGCCTGAGAGCCCCTTAATTTCAAAATTATAATAATTTGGAGGGAGGGGGTTTACATTTTCCATTTCAAGGAAGGCTCCTGCCTTCCTTAGCAGACACCTGTCTTTTCAAACCAAGACACTTCCTAAAGAAGCACTAATTTTCATTCTTTATAACTATAAATATTGATTTACAAACATCGCTCTTACATAGAATTCAGTAACTTCATAAACCAGGAATCCACCCAATGCATATATATTTAAAAGAATTCTATAACTTTGCCTATACTACAGGTTTTAATTACCTACCAACTTTTAAACAATGTAAAAATAAAAGTTCTTGCAGGGCACTTCATTTCAAGGGCCAAAAACTTTACTAGGAGAACAGATTTACAATTTAAAATAAAAATACCAAAAACTAGATGAGCGGACATACCTCTGTCAACTACAGAATGTGGTTATGAGATGTGACAAGTATTATTATCATTATTATTATTACTTGGCAAGTCAAATAAAGTAATTTTATCATTTTGCTTAAAATTTTGAAGATGTCAATAACAAAGGTCAGGTGGAGAATATCTTAAAGGAGGACATTCTTACTTGAACTCTTGGTCAGTCTCAGGTTTACCTGAAATGCTCTCTGAATTCAGGGTAAAATCTCTCCAATTATTATTACACTAATTTAATATGTCCAATTATTATTTCCTTGCATATCTATAATCCACTGATAGGTATGCACATATCCAAGAAATCCAGTCCTCCATAAGCAGTTATTCAGAATTAATGTTGTGTCTGACCAGGAAGGAAGCCAAAGGCATTTTCCTTTCATTTACACACTATTTACAGCACTTGCAAGCCACAATGAAAGCATTATTTTTAGCAGCCACAGTTAGACACAGAATCACAGAATCATTTAGGATGGAAAGGGCCTTTAAAATCATCAAGTCTAACCATTAACCCAGTATTGCCAAATCCACCACCAAACCATGTTTTCAAGTGCCACCTCCACAGAGCTTTCAAATCCCTCCAAGGATGGTGACTCCATCACTGTCTTGGGAAGCCCATGTCAGGGCTTGACAACCCTTTCATAGCAGAAATTTCCCCTAATACCCAACTTAAACCTCCCCTGGTGCAACTTGAGGTTATTTCCTCTTGTCCAGTCACGTATTAACTGGGAGAAGAGGCCAACAACTGGCTACAACTTCCTTTCAGGTAGTTGTAGAGAGTGTTAAGGTCTCTCCTGAGCCTCCTTTTCCCCAGGCTTAGCCCTCTGAGCTCCCTCAGCTGCTCCTCATCAGACTTGTGCTCCAGATCCTTCCCCAGCTCCATTGCCCTTCTATGGACATGCTCCAGAACCTCAAATGTCTTTCTTGTTGTGAGGGACCCAAAATTGAACACAGTACTTGAGGTACAGCCTCACCAGTGCCAAGTAAAGGGGAACAATCACTGCCCTGGTCCTGCTGGCCACACTATTTCTGATACAAGGAAGGTTTCCATTGGCCGTCTTGGCCACCTGGGCACACTGCAGGCTCATGTTCAGCCACTGTCAACCAGCACCTCCAGGTCCTTTTCCACGGGGCCACTTTCCAGCCACTCTTCCCCAAGCCTGTAGTGTTACAGGGGGTTGTTGTGACTCAATGGCAGGACCTGAAGTGCGGCCAGGATGAAAAATTATGACCAAAGCCCTCTCTTGCAACCCTATAAACAGCAGTCCAAAGTAAGACCATTTGAGCTCTCCTGGCCCACAGCAGCTGCAAACAGCAACCTCCCTGAGTGAGACCTCTGAGACGCAGCGAACTCTTAAGTTTACTATACTCGGAGGATTGCCAAACAACAATAAATCCTGGGCTGATACCCCCACTCCTCAAGGCCTGACCCTTTGCCCATTGAGAAGATGCAAAGGCATCTGAAGTTAGTGTTTCACTACCTTTGAGAGGAATTTTTCACAGATACCTTGTACAGACTCTTTATATCTGTGTGCGTTTGCTATAGCAAATGTGGGAGAAACACTGCTCTCTGAGATTCTTAAGTACTTTAGATTTGTAAATTAGGCCTGTAAGAAAGTTGCTGTTGTGCTACAGTAAATCCTATATGAATCCTTTGTTAAATTGTTTAAGTTATAAATTAGGTTAAATGCTGTTAAGGTACTGTCAACTTTAAGTTAGGATAAGTACTGATAAGTTTAAGAACTGTTAAGTTTAAGTGCTGTTGGGCCTTTAGGCCATATTAGTTTTTATCCTTACCCTTTCTATCCTTTTGTCTCTCCCCCACCCCTCCCTGATAATTTTAGATTTATTTCAGTTTGGATTGATTGACTGGATTTTTTTTGTTTGCTTTTCCTCCATGTGCCTTAACCATCTAGTTAGTAGAGTGAACCTTGCCAATGAAGGTTGTTGTGCTTTTGCTTTTATTTTAAACCTGTTTTTACTGATACCTTTGCCAGTGATTCTTTAAGCAATATTAAAACACTCATTCAATTCATGACACAGTGGGAGCACTAAATTGGAGTACCATTCCTAAGCCATGACAGCCTTATTTGGTGCCCAATGTGCAGCACAAAGGGTTGAGATAACAACCGATCTGACCAGAGAAGGTTGGAAACAAATTTGATCTAACCATTTGTTGTATTAGGTGCGGAGCCACTGGTCACAATGTTGCTTGGTCTGTTAATGTGGGTGTGGTGCCGAATCCTGTGTATGTTCTCGTATATGATCCTTGTGGTGCTCTTTTTCAGAGCAGGGCGAGGGATCAGGATTGCTTTGTTGCTGTACTGTAGGATATCAGTTTATGACATGATAACATCAAGTGCAATGAGATCAATTGGGATGTGTATTCAGTGTTGGTCTCCTGCCCTGGCCTTGGGTGCTACCTTTGGGAGTCCATTAATAATTGTACCCAGCCTCTGGGGGGAACAGGGGAGGATGATTTTCCCCAGCCTTTAACCCCCTTTTCCTCCTTCAGGCCTGTTACAACAATTTTTGGAAATTTTGAATTCCCTTTGGATGTTAAGGAAAGCATGTTCTTGTTGCTACGTCTGCCAGGTCTCCTCAGTGCAGTCCACACCATGTTTAGAGTTAAGAAAGAGGTTTCTAGGGAGGTGTTAAAATATCTGCCCTGAGGGTGGATAGTCATTACGGATCATTACCAAGGAATTGCCTGAATTTTCCAACTGGAAGAGGCTACACTATGCCATAAACAGTTTGTACAAATGTCCATAAAAATAAGCCAACAGTAAGAAACTATATTTTTTTTAGAATTAAGGCTTCAGAATGAAGATTCTACAGACATAATATTTTGACAACTCTAGGATGTGATTGTGTGGTTTCAGATAGGGTAAAGTTAATTTATCCTCAGTAGCTGTTACAGTGCTGTGTTTTGTATTTAGAATGAGAATGGTGTTGATAACACACTGATGTTTTCATTTTTTGCTAACTCATGTTTATCCTAAGTCAAGGAATTTTTTCTTGTCTCATCTTCTGCAAGTGAGGAGGTTCACAAAAGAAACTGGGAGGGAACACAGCTGGGACAGGTGACCCAAACTGACCAAAGGGATATTCCACACCATAGAATGTCATGCCCAGGATATAAACTGGTGGGAGTTACCCAGAAGGGTGGCCGATCTGGGTTCGGGAAGGGGGGTCTGGCATCAGTCAGCAGATGGTGAGCAATTGCATTGTGCATCACTTGTTTTTCCCTTTTTATTATCATTTATCATTATTGCTGCATTTTACTTTATTTTCAATTATTAAACTGTTCTTATCTCAACACAGAAGTTTTACTTTTGATTCTCCTCCCCATTCCACCAGGGTGTGGAGGAGAGATGGGGTTGAACAAGCAGCTGCAACAGTACTTTTCTAAATATTTAATAGATTGATTACTAGGGAGATCACAATTACAACTGGATTTAGCAGCATGTTTTATAACGTGTATAGTCATGATTCATCACCATGACATGCAAAGTTATTCCACAGTTTCACTGTAGTCTGATAGAAGTATGATGCTCCCACATTTTTTTAAGATTTCATTATACTTTTAGAATGGAATCTCTTTCAAGACTGAAACTACAAGTACCATGTTATCAGATCTTTTTCCACAAAGATTCCCAAGAGGATAAAAATTCTTCTACATGACTATGGAGATCAACCCACCAGCAGACTGAGTATAAAACTCAGTTTGCTTTTTCTTTCAAGCAAAATAAAATAATTTTTTTTAAAAGAAAAAAAAATAGAATAAACCAGTCAATATCCCAAGAACTTACCTTCAGACTTAAGCTTTGTAAGAACAAAAATCAGGTAGTTGTTGAAATCTGGATACTGATTGAGTTGTTCTAGTTTCTGAAGAGAAAAACTGTTAAGGAAATCTTCACACACAGCATTTATAGCTTTCTGAATACTATGATTAAGTGAGCTATGTACTACTGCATCATTAAAAAATGCTATGACTATAAACTCACAACATACAGGCTATGAACACTTTAAAAACAATTTCTGTAATTTTCATACTGAAGCAGTAGCTCTTTAGTTATGTTGAAATCGGAGAAAAGAATCCAGGAACAAACACAGAAGTTCCCACCCTCCCCAAACCCCCTACAGTCCTCTGTACAGTTTTAGATTTCAAAATTTGCACTTAAAAGTCAACAAAACCAAGGAATCCACTAAGACACAATCACATAATACATAATTTTTTTACTCCACAATAAATAAAAGCATTTCAGCATTAAAATACAACTATGATGATTTTTATAAGCTAGTCACTTTAATATTAGTCATATACATTTCTATGATGTTAACTAGCCAGTCTGAACTTTCAACTGTGAAAAGCTGTTTCATTATAAATGCCCAGATATTTGTACAAAGAAGTTCATGTTTATCCATGGTCTCTTTAAAAAAAAAATCCTGTACACAAAACAATTTTCTAGTGACACCTCTCTGAATAAGCATCTTACTAGCAATACCAACCTCTTTACTATGTTCTCTGGGGCAACTGCAAGAAGAATTATTATGTTTCTGAACAATTAGAAGGTACGTAGCTGTTTTTCTAAAATTTGTTATTAGTTTT
Organism: Anomalospiza imberbis; assembly: GCF_031753505.1. Classification (NCBI taxonomy): domain Eukaryota; kingdom Metazoa; phylum Chordata; class Aves; order Passeriformes; family Viduidae; genus Anomalospiza; species Anomalospiza imberbis. Next base: position 5,209,241 of record NC_089720.1, read on the forward strand.
GCCTCAAATTTCTAAGCCACTGCTTGCCTAGAACAGCATTCTGGCATTCTCCTTGTAACTTGTTCTCACACCCTGGTATTAATTACTATTATGCTCAACAATATTTTAAGTCATAAGCATGCAGTTACCAAATATACTAGATATCATCAGTATGGCAAACAATGAAGACATTTAACAAAAAAAATTTTTTTAGAACTAGTAGGCTTATTTGCTTCATAGGCATTTATTTTACTTGCTGTACAGCTAAAGCTCTAAATATTCAAAGTTGCTAAACCCTGACCATACATATTTATGTTGACATTGATGGCCCTTCCACTGATCAATAGCCAGATGCCATTATTTGAAGCAGACCTTTAAAATGTAATTTTACATGAAAGCTACATTATAATCACTGCTGCTATAATCACTTTTGTATTTGAAATACTAAAGAGCACCTGTTTAAATCTGGGGCATTATCAGAACACTTCACAACTTCTTTATAATATTTTTCATAGGAAGCAATATCATCTTAAGAATCTGAAACACAGCTGCAAAAACAAGGTGAAGTCTACCTTCACCTTTCAGGTAAGAATAGAAGCCTTCCAAGGTTTGACCACATCTACTAGGAAAGCCAAGAAGTCAAGCAAATTTGGCTTCAAGCTAAACTCCTAACACAACATACATAGGTATTCTTACCTACATAAATGTTTTGTTGCCTTTTGTGAAGACATTCAAGCAAATGCCTTAAATAAAAAGTGATCAAGATGCTAAACTCATATTCTTCATAGGAAGATATCCTTTCAGGACTTCTAGATATTTTAAAGCACCTCTATAGTTAGCTCAAGGAACAGGAGCCAGTAGATGAGAGCTTTATTTTTCAAGACTTATGCTTCTACTAGACTAAATGTAAAATTTTCCTCTTTCAATCTTTGGTCCTTAAAACCTCGCTATTTCATCACTTCTACAATCAAGAGAGACCTGAGGGGGGAACAAACAACTCCACACCCAAACAACAAACCAAGAATCCCCAACACTAACGCAAAATGCACTGCAAAGCTGCACAAGCCACATAGGGTAGATTTCACTCTTCCTGTAAGATGTAAAAAGTGTAACAAACAGTATTTCAGGCTCAGGATTCTAGGCAGAAACATCCTCACAACACGGTCAGAGCCAGCAGGTCACCGAGAGCGTGCAGTCGGCTCCACCAGAACACTCCTCCCACCAGCTCCAGCTTTCGCCGTGAATCCTAGCGCTGGATTAGTTTAGGAAGCCCCTGCTCACCCCTGCTTTGCTGCAGGGCCAACAGCTACCCCGCACCGCATTATCAACTCTGCCTGGCGAGCAGAGCCCCCCCCTCCCTCCGCTCCAGCCTTCTCGGTGGGATATGCTGAGGATAAGGGCTAGGTGCTGGCAGCGGCCCAGCATGGAGTAATCTGGAAAAGCAGCAGATACCAAAGCAGCCACAAAGGAGCCAAGGCTTTAAAAATTAAAAAAAAAAAACAAAACAAAACAAAAAAAAAAACCAAACCAAAAAAAACAAACAAAAAAAACCCAAAAAAAAAAAAACCAACGAACCTTGGCTCGGGGCTCGCAACAGGTGCCCGGGCTCTCGGTGGGGGAAGGCGGCCCTGCGGCCCATAGGCCGTCTTAGCGGTTCAAATGCCGCGCCACGGCCACCCGCTCAAGCGGCTCAGCCCACAGTGTTCGCTGTGGCGGCTCCCCGGAAAGGCCCGGCCGCCACCTGCCTGCCACAGCACTGGCCTGTGGCCACGCTGCCCCCTACCCAGAATCCCCAGCCTCCCTAGCGGTCGCTCGGACGGCCGCAGCCCCGCTCTGCCTGCTGTGCCCGCCCGCGGCGTAGGCCTCGACCAAGGATACTTGTTGAACGGCTCTCTGCGTGGTGGTGTCCGGAGACTGCGATTCCTTGAGCAGCTGCAGGATCTGCAGAAGCCCCTGTTCGTCAGGCTTCCACTCATACTCCATCTTGGCTTGCTGAAAAAAAACATCAAACAAGAGGCCGCGATTAGCGGCGCGGCAGGCCCCGGGAAGGAAGGGAGGGAGGAAGGGACAAAAGAAGGTAGGGGGGAAACAAGCAAGCACGCTAGCTAGCTAGCTGGCTGCATGACGCCCGGCCTGCTCTCACCCGAGCCCGGCCCCACAGAAGGACAGCACTAACCTGCTCCAGTACACGGACTGAGTCACGGCGAATTTGCAATCTGGCTCCAAGAGCCGCCTTGCGTCCTCCTGGGTCCTAGCGCCGCGCACGCCCCGCCCACCAGCGCCACCGTCAGCTTTTCCCCAGTGCGTTCCACACCGTCAAGAGCCTGGGGGCGACAAAAGGCGAGCCCCTCAATTCCGGGCGGGGGAAAACGGGGCGTCTCCTCCCCAGCCCTTCCCCACCACCACTCGAAACCAGAGAGAACGCTCCAGCAGCCCCGACAGGCAAAGAGTGAAGCAGAGCCTCTGCCCGGCCTCCTCGGGACAGCTGCGGCCACACACCCGCAGCACCTGTCAGCGACCTAGGAGGCTGCAGCCCACGAAGAAGTGGGGATGCGAATGCAGACCGAAGAGTTAAGAACGTGGTACCTGCTTTGCTGTCTGCTTTACTTCTACATTATTTAGTTTAATGATGGATAGATTTCATAAGTTCTCAATGTCGTGTGTAAAGAGGGAATAAGACCAAGTACACAAGAAGGGGGGAAAGAAAATGTTTTGAATACCTAGTGTATCTTATCCTCAGCGTCAAAATATATCAGAGGAAATTTCAGGTCAAAATTAGCAATTTTTGTGTATATAGAATAGTTCAGTTGGAAGGGACCTACAATGATTTTAGGAAAAAAATCTTCACAGAAGGTGTTGACAAGTATTGGAACAGGCTGCCCAGGGAAGTGGTAGAGTCACCCTCCCTGGTGGGATTTAAAATACATTTAAAATACATTTGTGTTATGTACGTATTATATATATATCTCATACATATGCTACTGGGCAAAATAAGAACATACACTGATTAAAACTGGTCTAAAATATGAAAATCAAACCCAGTAATTACTTATCCTTTTACAATCTTTTTAGTCATTGTGTTTGTAATCATCCTGCTAACATTCCCCTTTCAGTGAAAACTTTCTGCTTGCTCTCCTGCAGCACAGTACTCAATATGAGTGTCACACACATGCTGCACATCACAGCCTTAAAAATTGTTCAGAGGCACCGAGGACAGGAAACATTAGTGGTTCCTGAGTGTGGCCCAGGTAATGTTGTGTGGTTCCTAATCTCACCTCACCAATGCTTTCAATTAAATCCATATTTAAGTTACAGTCAGCTGTCCGGTCTCATGCACTAAGAAGTGTCCCAGAGACAAGTATCTCTAGGTGCTAAGAAGTGTCCTGGGTGAGTAAAGGATTGTCACCAGTTAGTAAGAAAGGATGGGTACAAAGGTTTATGTGAAATTTTTGTGAGCAGTCCCTCTAGTACAGAAAAGTATCAAACAAAGAATCTGGGTTAGCCAGACTCAGGCCATTAAAACCTATGCTTGTGTCCCACAACCATATGGGCAGGAGAGTTCTCCATAGTGATGCTTGCACAGATGGAGCAGATGAAAGGTAAGGTCCAGCAAAACAAGGAAGTGCTAATTTGGGTCTCATTACCCTGACTGCTGCCTTGTCAGGCAGGCTGTAGAAATTCAATGATCTTTGAGACTTTTGTACCACTATCAAATTTGTTTGAAATTGATTAGAGCTTCAAAAGTTAGTATTCAGAAAATATGACACAATGATTACATCTGTGAAATTTTATCAGGAAACCAAGTGCACTCAAGAAAAAGAAGATTAAATATGGAAAACAAGAACCAGAAAGGAAGGTTGAGAGACAGAACTGGAAAAAGCAGGAAGATATGCAGGCCATGAATCCATACCTAAGAAAAACTGACATAGGTTTTCTTTCCATCAGCATGACCAGACTTAAATCTTAATAAGATCTTTCTGCAGTGGAAGAGAAAAAAAAACTACAAATCAGAGTATGAATTTGAGCCTCTACTATTAGTGGGGACATCAAAAAGCTTTAGACAATCATCCTCCAGGGTAGGTTCCTCCTTAGGCTACATACAGGATCCTTTACCACTGGGAACTACTCAGCAAATATAGAAATCAAAGCAGGTACCTGTCCTGGTTCCGGCCAAGATCAGCAGGAGGGGGCGTGGCCAAGACATTGTGTTATTCATTACCATCTTACATCATTGCTAGTGGTAGGCAAAAGGGACTCTCTCAACTTCTGAGAAGGGCGTCCCTTTCAAATAGAACAAAGCGTGGTGGGGTAGGGAACCAGTCAGCCATTGTTCATTGTCTCAGGGTCTGTGGTGAACATTTTTGCATATGAATCATTCCTTTTTGCATACTTTAATTATTAACATTGTTGCTGTTACTTTTCAGTTTTTTATCTCATTGTTTTTTCTAGTAAATTGTTCATATCTCAACCTGTGACCTTTGACTTTTGTGCCTCTAATTCTCCTCTCTGGCCACCTGCAGGGGGAAGGGGGGGGAAGAGGGAAGAGGAAGTGAGCAGCAGTGTGGTTTGGAAAGTCTCGGTGTGAGAACTTAATTGGGGAGTACCATTCCTAAGCCATGGCAGCCTTATTTGGTGCCCAATGTGCAGCACAAAGGGTTGAGAGAGATTGGGCATTGTAATGGGCTGCCCAGGGAGGTGGCAAAGTCACTGTCCCTGGAGATGTTTAAGAAAAGACTGGATATGGCACTTAGTCCCATGGTCTAGTTGAAAAGGTGGTGTTAGGTCATAGGTTGGACCCGATGATCTCAAAGGTCTTTTCCAACCTAGTTGGTTTGTGATTCTGTAAATTCTCCTTGGAATAGAGGGTGATGGCTGGGTTTCTGATATAGTGAGGCCTGGCAAATTGACTACATTGGACCACTGCCATGAACACTCCAAGACAAGAGCTACATACCATGGTAGAGGCAACAACTGCCTGGCTGGAAACACACCCTGTAAACCATGCCACTGCTCAAAACACTATCTTAGGCCTTGAGAAACACATTTTGTGGTGACATGGTACCCCAGAGAGAATCAAATCAGACAATGGGACTCATTTTCAAAATAACCTTATAAATTCTTGGGCAAAGAAACATGGTATTGAGTGGATATATCCCATCCCTTATCACCCACAAGCCTCTGGAAAGATTGAGAGGTATAATGGATTGTTGAAGACTATGTTAAGAGCATTAGGTAATGGGGTGTGGAAGCACTGGGATACAAATTTAGCAGAAGCCACTTGGCTGGTCAGCACTAGGGGATCTGCTAACTGCCCTGGTCCTGCCCACACAAAACCCCTACACACTGGGAGAAGATAAGGTCGCCATATTATGCATATGTAAGTGGCTGGGGAAGTTGGTGTGGATTTCTACTCCCATGACAAATGGCAAACCCATTTGTGGGATTGTCTTTGCCCAAGGACCAGGGTGTAATTTGTTGGGTAATGCAGAAGGATGGGGAGACCCAGTGTGTGCCTCAAGGCAATTTAACCTTGGGGGAAAAATAATCTGTGTGAGTTTTATGCTGCAGGAAGTAAAGTAGCAGAGATGACATGAACTGATGAAGAATGAATTTTGTGAGGAGCAAGGAGAATGTGATAACAACCCAAACCGAGCTGGTGCCAGCGCCCAATGATCAACTGTGGTGCTTCTCCTGTCCTGACCACCTATCCTGATGGACTGGAGCCCAAGTCATGGATCTGGAGGGGTGGAAGAAGCCCATGAAAAGGGAAAACAATATCTATCTGTGAAAGGATGGGATAGTAATTAATGAAAATGTACAAATCTCTATGTTGGATACAGAGATGGTTTAAGGATGTAGTTTAAGTTGTGTGTGTAGGTAATAAGGGATTCCAGTAATGAGAAATAAATACAAAGGATCAGCTAGACGATATATATATATATATATATATACGAAATTATGTGAGTTCTGAGTATGATGCAAATGCTATGGAATAATGGGTAGAGACTGTATTGGGTCCTGCTGAGCTAGAGTTCACTTCCCCCTAGCAGTCCTCACAGGGCTGTGCTTTGCATTAGGAGCTGTAAAGGTGTTGATAACACACCAGTGTTTTGGCTACTGCTGAGCAGCACTGGCACAGCATCAGCACTGTCTCTAAGCATTCCCTTCCCATCAAGGGGCTGGGGGGGACCAGCTGACCCAAACTGACCAAAGGGTATTCCATACCATATGATGTCAGCTCAGATATAAAAGCTAAGGGAGAGAGGAGGAACTGGGGGGTATTCTACAACATTTACCTTCCAGAGCAACCACTACACATGCTGAAGCCCTGTTTCCTGGGAAGTGTCTGAATAATGCTCGCTAATGGAAAAAGAGAATAAACCTTTTTTTGCCTTTGCTTATGCATGCACAAATTTTCACTTCTTTTGCTTTAGTAAACTGCCTTATCTCAACCTACAAGTTATTTTCTATCTTATTTTCTCTCCCCTGTCCCACCGGGGAGTAATAGAGCAGCTTGGTGGGCACCTGGCTTCCAGCCAAGGTCAACCCACTAAACTACTAAAGGCCATGTCTTCAAGGGGAGCCTAGTGATCAAGTCTTCTTGCTCCAGCTACAGGATGCATTGCACTTGCAGGCTCTTGTCCTGCTGAGAGACTTCACCCTGACATCTGCTGGGAAATGAGCACGGGGAGCTGTAGGCAATCCAAAAGACTCCTGGAATCCATGGAGGATAACTTCTTGAACCAAGTAATAGACAGCCCTACCAGAGGGGATTTGATGGTCACCAATGTAAATGAACTAATTGGGGATGTCACGACTGGAGGCAGTCTGGGCTGCAGTGATCATGCACTGGTGGAGTTCGTAGTCCCAAGGGACAAGGGTCATATAAAGAGGGAAGGCCCCTGAACTTTAGGAAAGCAAATTTCCAGCTCTTCAAGGAGAAAGTCAAAAGGATCCCCTGGGAGACTGCCCTCAGAGACAAGGGAGTGGAACAGAGCTAGCAGATTTTTAAAGACATCTTCCATGGAGTAAAAGACCTAGTGAACCCCAGGGACAAGAAATCAGGCAAGGAAAGCAAGATGCCAGCATGGCTGAGTTGACCTGGTGGTCAAACTAAAGAGCAAGAAGTAAATGCACAGGCAGTGGAAGAAGAGACAGGTACAATCAGAAGAGTCTAGGGATGCAGTCCAGTTATGAAGGGATGTAGTGAGGAAGGCCAAGGCAAACCTGGAGCTGAACTTGGAAAGGGGCACAAAGAATAACAAGGAAGGACTTCTACAGGTATATCAGCCAGAAAAAAAAGCCAAAGGTTTACTCTCCCCTCAATAAACAAGGCCAGCAAACTGATAAATACAGACAAGAAGGCTGACATACTCAACAACTTTTACCTCAGTCTTCAATGGCAACCTCTCTTCCCATACCTCTCGAGTGGGTGGACAGAAAAATGGAAACTGGGGAAGCAAAGTCCCTCCAACTGTAAGTGAAGATCAGGTTCATGTCCACCTGAGGAACCTTAATATACATGTCTATGGAATCCAATGAGATGCATCCCAGAGTTCTGAGGGAACTGGCTGATGCAGTTGCCAAGCCACTCTCCATGAAAAGTTATGGCTTCCCCTCTGTACCTGAGAAGATCATGGAACAGATCTTCCTAGAAGCTCTGCTAAGGCATATGGAGGACAGGGAGGTGATTCGGGACAACCAGCACAGCTTCACCAAGGTCAAAAACTCCCTCACCAACCTGTGGCCTTCTACAACGGAGTGACTACATCAGTGGACAAGGGAAGGGCTACAGATGTCATTTATCTGGACTTCTGTAAAGCCTTTGACACGGTCCCCCACAACATCCTTCTCACTAAATTGAAAAGAGATGGATTTGATGGATGGACTGGTGGATGAGGAATTTGTTAGTCACATCCAGAGGGTAGTGATCAATGGCTCAGAGTCCCAATGGACATCGTTGACAAGTGGTGTCCCTCAGGGGTCCATATTGGGACCAGTGCTATTCAACATCTTCATCAATGACAGACAGTGGGATCGAGTGCATTCTCGGCAAGTCTGCAGATGACACCAAGCTGAGTGGTGCAATTGACACACCTGAAGGACAGGATGCCATTCAGAGGGACCTGGATAAGCTCGAGAAGTGGGCCCATGGGAACCTCATCAGGTTCAACAAGGCCAAGTGCAAGGTACTGCACCTGGGTTAGGGCAACCCTCAGTATCAATACAGGCAGAGTGATGAACGGATTGAGAGCAGCACCAAGGAAAATGACTTTGGAGATGCTGGTGGATGGAAGGCTGGACATGAGCTGGCAATATGCACTGGCGGCCCAGAAAGGCAATCGTATCCTGGGCTGCATTCAAAGCAGCGTGACCAGCCAGTCGAGAGAAGGGATTTTGCCCCTCTGATCTTGAGACCCCTCCTGAAGTACTGCATCCAGCTCTGGGGCCCCCAACACAGGAAGGACATGGACCTGTTGGAGCAAGTTCAGATGAGCCCAAGTTGATTAGAGGGATAGAGCACTTCTCCTATGTGGAAAGGCTGAGGGAGTTGGGGTCATTTAGCCTGGGAAGAAAAAGCTTCATAGTGACCTTATTGCAGTTTTCAAGTACCTAAAAGGGCTACAAGAAACCGGGAAAGGACTTTTTACCAGGGCACGGAGTGATAGGATAAGGAAGAATGGCTCCAAACTGAAAGAGGGTAGGTTTACACTGGAGATTAGTAAGAAATTCTTTACTGTGAGGGTGGTGAGGCCCTGGCACAGGTTGCCCAGAGAAGCTGTGGCTGCCCATCCCTGGAAGTATTTAACACCAGGATGGATTGGGCTTTGAGCAACCTGGTCTAGTGAAAGTTGTCCTTGCCCATGTGGGGGAGGTTGGAACTAGATGATCTTTATAGTCCCTTCCAACCCAAACCTTTCTATGATTCTATGAACTTAGAGTGTCTGGTTAAAAAAACAAAAATAGTACATGACAGTATAATTCTTACTGTGTTCTTAGTTTTTACTTTCTTCACTCATTTCTACCACTGTTTTTTGAAAAAGCAGTCTTACAACTACATCTATAATACCAGCTTTGAAGCAGCATTGAATGAGTGTAAAGGAATGCACAAAGTAAAGCAATGTTACTTTTTCTACACAGAGAGATTGCTGTTGTGTAGATGAACAATCAGGTAAAATTTCTTGGTGATTAATGCAGCCTTAAACAATAGAATAGACATTACAATCACTACCAGTCCCCATAGCAATTATTTTATCTCATTTTATTTCAAATGCAGCATTTTATGTGATGCCTAAAGATTTTTTCCTTTATATCTGTAACTTTATAGATTTTAATATATAGCTGTATAATTTCTAACTCTGTCACTTTAGCTTAGTAGCTGCACTTTCCCACATATTATGCTAGCTTATTGGAATTCTGTTTAGTCTTGCTTTTTAGGCTAGCAAGGACACTGTTTTCCACTAGAACTTCGAAGACATAACAAGAAAACCCCTGGAATAACTCCAATGGGGCAGAACCTGGGGGGAATTTACCTAACCAACTGCTCTTCTAATTGGATAATATTTGCTAGATATACTATTTACCTGATCTTATAAAATTGTACTAATCTAATTCCAGGTGCAGTTTTCTCCATATTGTGTACTGGAAAGATTTCGAGTAAATACTTGCTTTTATATTATCATTTTAACACTGTTTGGAAAAGTTCTGTGTTCTTTCCAGGCAACATATGCCTAAAGAAGAAATGTTAAAAACCAAAAATTAAAATTAATTATTAATTAAGTTTTGAAAATCCACATAAACCTAAGGAATTTGAACACATAAAAATATAATGAGGAATTTCAATTTAATTTTTACTTGAGTTGTAAGTTTTCAATATTCTAGGCATTTAAATACTCTAATGTAGGTTTGTGAAATATATCAGAATTGTATTCGAATCAGAGAGGATCCCTAATTGTGACTATAGTCTAAATAACTAGAGATGTGAAATAATCTCCTTAAAATGTGAACAATAATGCAACCAATAAAGAAAAAATGTTTCAAAGTTTTCAAAGGGGTGTGGTTTTTTTCTTCCCCAAAGGTAAAAGAAATGTAAATAGTGGGGAAAATCTAATTTTAAATAATTAAATTTACTTTAAATGCACAGGTTATTTAAGAATGTTAAGGCTATTTTAATAAAAACCTGTTGCAAATACCTTTACCATCTCTACTAAACAAATTTGATGGCATTTCACACATCATCTTAGTGTTAAAATAATAGTGCAACCACTACATGAAACTTAAAGCTATGAAGAGTTGAAACCACATTGACAGCTTAAATCATCTACAGACAAGAGAACAAATTATTTCTCAGTCCTATATAACAGTTGTTATATATTATCATTATTCAGAATCTGGGCTTTTTTTCCTGCTAGTGATTCTACGGTTTTCACCTCAAGGCTAAATTTACTGACCAGCAGCATTACAACATACTTTTTGCCCTTTCTCAGATTTTATGTAGAAATTCTCCTTTGGTGCAATGTTCACAGATGCCTTGAGTCTCTCTCATAGTTCTCATTCTCCTTCTATCTGCCTCTTGTAGACCATTTATCTTTTATTTTGTAATTCAGTTGTAAGCCATATGCAAAAAAGACTGATGCTTTTTTACACTTGCGTAATGTGTTAGAGCTTTAATTCAGATGTAGAGCTTCTGGGCACTACTGCAATTTAAATATTAACTGAAAAAATATTATACTCAATTGCAAAAAGGTTTGGGCTATTTTCTGCATGACATAGCAGCCAATCTTTTTTTTTTTAGTTCTTGGGGGCTTTATTTTTCTATTTTTTAATTCTTTTAAATCATCTTCAATAACAATTTTGAGAATTTGACAATGCACTAGATTAAAAATTACACCTCTAAATTAAAAATCTCTTTTGTAAAACTTGGTCTTACCATCATAGCATACCAATACAAATAATATGAAAGTTTTAGGAGACTCCCTTCTGAAGGGAACAGAAGGTACCATATGCAGATCAGACACACTCCTTAAGGAAGTCCGCTGCCTCCCTGGGGCATTAAAGATGTGAAGAGAAAGCTTCCTACCCAGTACAGCCCTCATATTATTATCCAGTATTGATTTTTCAGGTAGGCAGCAATGAGGTTGCAACAAGAAGTCTGAGGGCAATCAAGAGAGACTTCAGGGCATTGAGATGACTGGTTAAGGGATCAGAGGCACAAGTAGTGTTCTCCTCTATCCTTCCAGTCACAAGGAATAATGAAGGAAGAATCAGGAAGAGCCAGCAACTCAGTACCTGGCACCGAGTGTGGTGTCACTGGCAGAACTTTGGGGGTCCTTGATCATGGGTCAGTCTATACAACACCAGGCTTGCTGGGTTCACCTGTCTCAAAGGAAGAAAAGGATCTTTGCACAGGAGTTAGCAGGGCTCATTGAAAGAGCTTTAAACAATCTTTGAAGGAGGAAAGGGATAAAAATCAAGCTTGCTACAGGTAAGCTGGGGGAAGGGGGGGGGGAGGCATGTGACTGAGGGGTGTGCTAGCAAGGTCCTTTGCTCTGCCATCTCAGTGGAGGTAGGGAATGGAGATCTTTGTGTCAGCAAAGACACAGGGGTTATTGATTTATCAGAAACTATGGAAGTGCCTGAAAAGAATCACATGGGAATGAGGGCTTCTCCCCCTAAAAAGATGGCCAGATCGATAGTCCAGCTGAAGTGCATGTACACCAAATGCATGTAGCATGGACAACAAACAGGAGGAGCAACAAACATTGCACAGATGGAAAACACTATGATATAGTTGCCATCATGGAGACATGGTGGGATGACTTACACAACTGGAATGCTACAGTGGATGGCTATAAACTCTTCAGAAGGGACAGGCAAGGCAAGAGAGGCAGCAGGGTAGCCCCTGTGTGTTAGGGAATGTTTTGACTGTCTAGAGCTTGCCAGTGGTGATGAAAGAGTCACGTGTTTATGGGTAAGGATCAGGGGTGCAGCCAGCAAGGCAGATATCCTGGTGGGAGTTTGTTACAGACCACTCAACCAGCATGAGGAGGCAGATGAAATATTCTATAAGCAGCTAGGAGATTCTCCTGGGGGATTTCAACTTAACAGACATCTGCTGGAAATACAACACATCAAAGAGAAAACAGTCCAGGAGGTTACTGGAGTGTGCAGAACATAACTTCTTGACACAATGAGAGCCAGCTAGGGAACTGCCACCTTGGACTTCCAAAGGACAGACTTTGGCCTGTTTAAGGGCCTGGTTGACAGAGGCCCTCAGGAGGAAGCCCTGAAGGGGAAAGGGGTCCAGGAAATGCTTATTGACCTGCTATGCAACTTATACTCACAAGTCTATGAGGCCAGATGGGATCCACCCAAGAGTACTGAGGGAGCTGGCAGAAGGGCTCACCAAGTCACCTGCAATAATTTACCAGCAGTCCTGGTTAACCAGGGGAGTTTCAGGTGACTAGAGGTGAGCAAATATGATGCCAAACTACAAGGTTGGCCAAAAGGAGGATCTGGGGAACAACAAGCCTGTCATCCTGACCTCAGTGCCAGGGAAGGTCATGGAGCAGATAATCTTGAGTGCAATCATTCAACACATACAGGACAATCAGGGGATCAGTCCCAGCCAGCATGGGTTTAGGAGGGGCAGGTTGTGCTTGACCAACCTGATCTCCTTCTATGACCAAGTGACCCACCTAGTGGATGAGGGAAAGACTGGAGATGTGGTCTATCAGCTTCAGTAAATCTTTTGACACTGTCTCCCACAGCATCCTCCTGCACAAGCTGCAGCACATGGTTTGGATGGGAATACTCTTTGCTGGGTTAAGATCTGACTGGATGGCCAGGCCCAGAGAGCAGTGGTGAACAGTGCTACATCCAGCTGGGGCCAGTCGCTAGTGGGGTTCCTCAGGGCTCAGTATTGGGGCCAGTTCTGTTTAATATCTTTATCAGTGATCTTGATGAGGGGATTGAGTGCACCCTCAGTAAGTTTGCAGACAACAACAAGTTGAGCTGGAAAAAGAGGTTGTATTCAGGTAGGGGGTTGAACGGTTCTCTTAAGCAAGTGAAAGGACAAGAGAAAACAGTCTCAAGTTGTGCCAGGGGAGGTTTACACTGGTGTCCTGGTTTTGCATGGGAGACATTTATGGAAGTGATGCAAAGCTTTTACCCACTAGAAAACTGTAAACACCTCTGTGAAAAACACATGTTAAAGACAAAGGAAACCCAGGAACTTCCTCTTTCTCTTCTGGCCGGCAGAGAGGTAACACGGCTGGGCGGCCCCTGCCATGGGGCCGGACCCCCATCGGTGGCCAGGCAGGGGAGGGGAGGCCATAGAGCCAGGCCAGGCCATGGCTGCGATCACTAACATCTGGCTGCTTGCTACAGCCCTGCCCCTCCCAGCCCGAGGCCCGGGAGCAGCCCCATGAGCAGCAATTCCACCACCATGGAGATTCGCCTGCAACCACCGGGCAGGGGGAAGGAGAAGCCACCCACCCCCTCACTTCCCGGCACGCTGCTGCGGAGTTCTGGCCTGGCTGATTAGATCCTAGCCGCCCCTCCTAGCAGCAGCAGTTTCTCTGCAAGCAGCCGGCCAGAGTCAGGTGACCATCTGCAGGCCCCAGGCGAGATGTTAACTCTTTCAGTGCTTCAATTCTCCCTTGAGTGAGAGAAAGGAACAAGATGCAAGCATGTAAAGGAGCAACATGAAGACATGAAGATCAGTGAAGAAGAAGTCAAGTCCCAGATGGGAGGGTTGAGGAGATTCTTTAATTTTGGGGCTGAAATCCTCTTGTAAAGCTATGGAGAAAAACTCTTTTTCCCTATAATGCATGAAGGTATGGGGAGATGAAAGTGTTCAAATTGTAGATATCGAGCAAAGGCCTCCATGCTAAAGTAAGCAGATGTTAAAGTAGCTGTAATCTACAAGAAGTTTGAACAGAGAGAGAGAGAGAAGAAAGAGTGAAGACCCTGTGCTCCCAGGAAGAGGAGAAGACCTCTGTTCCCAGAGATGAAGATGATTTTAGAGATAGATAATGAGAAGTTTTGCCTTTGAACAGCTCATCTTTAAAACTGTACCCCATAAGTTGACATGTCCCATAAACACAGCTGTGGGGAAAGCTTGTGGAAAATGGGAGGGACTTTACAATTGCAGATTTCCCCAGGGAACTGCTATTCCTGAGAGAGCCACTAGAGAACTGTTTTTTTCTTGTGAAGTCTCCATAACATGAACAAGAGGCACTTCTCTCCCTAAGTGAACTGAAGAAAGACTATTTTAGAGGTGGTAAACTGTCCTAGATTGAAAGGCAATATGTATTCTATTTGCCATCTGTTACAGGTGTGGTAGTTTTCTTCTGTTAATTGGGCAGTTTTCTGTATCTCTTCCACCAACCAATCCTCATTCTGGGGAGACATCTGCTGTTAATGGGCCATTGAGTGTCACTGCATGACTGATAAAAATTACATAATCCCATTGTGAGATGCTCCACCCAGGGGGAGGAGCCAAGCATTCCTAACTGGATATAATCTGAGATTTTGGGACACTAGAACAGCCTTTCCACTGGATTCCCAGAGGAACAGCTGGGGTTTTTTTCGACTGGATATTCAGAGGAAGACTACACCCTTCTACAGGATCACTGCTCCATCAGAACCACATCTGCCACTCCAGGAGGACTGCAGCCACAATTCCAATTGGACTGCTACCAACACCCTGACCAACAGGGTGTCAGGTCGTATTCTGACTCTGTCAGTGTTGTTTTGTATTACTGCATTGTTTATTTTATTTTTTTTTATTTTCTTCCTTAATAAAGAACTGTTATTCCTGCTCCCATATCTTTGCCTGAGAGCCCCCCTAAATTTCAAATTTATAACAATTTGGAGGGAGGGGGTTTAGAGTTTCCAGTTCAGGGGAGGCTCCTGCCTTCCTTAGCAGACACCTGTCTTTTCAAACCGAGACATAAACTGACTGAAATTTTAGGTTTTGTTTCTTTACATTGTCAGTGGGAAGAAAAGGTTGTGGGGAGAGAAGTGTTCTGAAAGTTTTGTTCTGATTTTATTACTCTTTTAGTTACTGTTAATAAATTTTTCTTTATACCGTTTTAAAGTTTTGAGCCTGTTTTGCCTTTCTCCTAATCCTACTTCACAGCAGGAAGTGAGTGCACTGGTGATTGGCCAGCACTGAAACCCACCACACTCATTGGTGCTCTGCCCGGGAAATCTCAAAATTGGCGAAATTTCAAATTGGCAAACCCAAACCACTACAATTGGATATTAGGAAAAAGGGTTATCAAGCATTGGAACAGGCTGCCCAGGAAAGTGGTGGAGTCACCACTCCTGGAGGGATTCAAAGATGTGTAGATGTGACACTTAGGGACACAGTTTAGTGGTAGGCTTGGCAGTGTTAGGTTTACAGTTGAACTTGATGATCTTAAAAGGTCTTTTCCAACTTAAATGAATCCATGATTCTAAGAAAGTTGTTCAGCATGGTTAAGACCAACACTGAGTTTTAGTATTTCTTCATAATTTCAAAATTGAAGTTCAAAGTGTAACTGAGGAAAGCAGATTTCAGTCCCACACATACTCATGACTAAATTAGCACAATATCAAAGAACATCTGTATAATAACCAGTTTTCCCTAATATACAGTTACCTGGTATAAACAGGACAGTTAGACTTCACTCAAGTCAAAAAAATAAAATTGCTTCCCTTCATTCAGGTTTTCCCATATGCAATGCTGCAGTAACTTCATCTATACAAAAGTGTGACAACAGTGTTATGAATTTTATTACCTTAAATTCATATCCTCTTATGGAGGACCCAAGGATTAAATGGCAATGAAAACATTACACTGTATATGACCACTTTGTTAAATTTCCTTTGACCTTGAGGTATCCCTTGTAATCTGCACAGAAGATGCTACAAGGGATGTTCCAGGGCCCAAAATCACATACTATAGCATATTTTCTAGAATTTCTTCTAATAGATGTCATGTTTTATCAAAGATATCAAATTCTTCTATACTGGGCAATTTCTGAAATGAACATCTTACTTCCTTATTTATCACTTTGTCACCAAATCTCTCAATTCTAACACTTCATTCTTTCTGCTATAAACCTTAGATAAAACAAGAGTATCAAGAAAACAGGATTAAAAATATAAATTAATTGTCACTGCTGCCAAATTGTTAAATCTTATTTTCTATTCTTGTTTTCCCTACATGTAAAATCTAACTATCATCTGTTTTTTTGTGAAAATACAAACTCAAATAACGAATAACTCACAGGCCAGCTTTTAAAATTTCTATCATAGTATAAACTCAATTTGTATAACCTCAGATAGTTCAGGATATAGTTATTTGTTTTCAAGGGTATTCTCTTTCTCCAAAAGTTCAAGAAATAAGTGTGGCAAAGAAAGTTTTAAAGAACCCTTAGGTCCAATTAAATCTGCATTACTGCTGAACTTGGAAACATCCTGAAATATTGTTGGAGGTTAGAATTTTTCCCCCTTTTTTTTTTTTTCTTTCTTTCTCTTGGGGAATTTTCTCTCGTTTGTTGCCTAGGCGATGGGCACTTAAGAGGAAGAGGAGATGTGCTGGGGAAAGGAGCAGGGGCAGGGGTACAGTTGGTTTCCCTCTTGGCTGGGGAATTTTCTCTTGGGAGGGGCAGGGATGCTGCGAGATTTTGGCTGGAGGGTGAGGGGATGGGCTTGGCTCCTCGCTCTCAGATCAGAGAGGAGACGGCCAGGCTACAGTTGCTGTAGGAAGAATTCGCTCCCACCGCAGAGCTCTGTCTTTTACTGCTTCTCCTACCGTGAGCGAGGCTTTGCTCATAAAGAGTGGCTGTTGAACTGGGATCTTATCAACACCCGATCTCACTGGAAAGGACCCTCACCATCTACTCGGATGTCTCAGGGGAAAACCTGGGACCCCTCCCTCCTCCACAGGACTGTCTCAATGCCTCCCGACTGTTTGCAGGACCCCAGATGCCGCTGCCCAGCCCTGCTGATTTTCTGCCACTGCTTTGGGTTTCTTGCTACACTTTAACCCAGCACCCCATGTCTGCTTAACCCCCATGGCTCTTGCTGCAGCTGCAGAGATTCTGCTACATTTTGTTTGCCACCCCAGGTGTGCCCGCATCTGCTGTTCCAGCCTGCTGCTCCGAAGTTCCTGCTACAGTCCATTTCATGACCTGGAGGGGCACTGAGACCAGGTCCCCATCCCCCGTCACCCCCCTCCCACGAGTTTGCAAAGGAAGCCCCTTTTCTCTCTCTCTCCCGCTGACTGAGTCACCATTACCCATGTGGAGAGGAGGCTGCGCTCATGCCACAGCGCCCCCTGCAGCTGAGGGGGAATCATCACACTTGCCGGGAGCCAACATCGCCCCTGATGGCCGTGACCGTAACTACACCAAAGGGAAAAGCACTTGACAGCCCAAAGGCTGTTGTCAGGTCTGGTTTTCTTCTGTTTGTTGTTGCTGATGTTGTTGTTGTCATTTGTTTGCCTTGTTATACATATATATATATATATATATATATATATATATGCTAGTAAAGAACTGTTATTTGTTTTCCCACATCTTTGACTGAAAGCCCTGTAATTTCAAAGGTATAATAATTCAGAGGGAAGGGGGTCAAATTTTCCATTCCAAGGGAGGTTCTCACCTTCCTTGGCAGACACCCATCCTTTAAGCCAGGACAAATATGCTTATCCAAAGCAAGACCTACCAAAAGACCCTCAAAAGGCAGCCTCTGCTATCTTATTTGCTTATTTTTTAAAAACAGGGAGAGTTCCACCCCAGTGGATCTAAGGTTATCAAAGCCTCACTATGCTCCATTTGTCCTCTTACATAGCATAAAAGAAACAAAGAAACAGCAGTAATCTCAATGCCTGCCAATTTTTAATCTCATGTCCATATATAAAAGTCCATAATTTTAAATGGAAAACTATTAAAGCATAGAACTTCATATATTATATTCATTTTTTTCTTATCTAAAAGAAAACTGTCTCATTTTTGAAACACATTGTACAACTATTAATGAGAGATTGAACTCAGTAGTGGTTACATGCAAGATTCTCCTCTGTCTCAAAATTCCCTTCTCAGTATCATCTTTTCCAATCCACATTTTAAAGGATTGCAAACGTAAGTAGCAAACAAAACAAGGCATGTCTTGAAATGTACACTCTAAATGAAAGAAGCTGTGAAAATACCACCAATTGTGCTTTATTTAATTTTTGTTTGCTATTTTGATTCTGTGCAATTACCAAGAAATTAAGAGAATCATTAGAATGGAGAGTGTCTAACCTAAAATATGCTTCCTTGCTAAACTGAAAGATATATTATAAATTGTAAAATATATTACAAGTACTCATTGGCTCAGAGAACAACTGTTATAGGGTATTCTCCAGAAGCAAAACATTGTGTGAAATTACAGTGCATTACCCAGTTTTTAGTCAAGAAATATAAGACTTCTTATAGTATTTTCTACAGGAGGACTTGGGAAGGGAAGATGTCTGAAGATGTTTGGTAATGTGACCAAATGACCAACTGGATTTTTACATATCAAAGGTTAAAGGATTTTTAAATAAACAGATACTTGAAGATGTGACACCCAAATACACACATCTGCACTGTGCAAGAGAGAAACACAAAACCATAATTTTTTCAACCAATCATTTCCTCTCATCACTTTGTCTACCTTAATTCCTTTTCCATGGAGCTCCAATAGCATGTCTCTTCAGACTCATGTTTTCAACCTAGTCTCTCACAAAAGAGTGAAGAACGTAATTACATGATTAGAGTGTTCTTGTTAATGCAGTTGGTTCCCATGTGCTCAAAAGGTTCATTCAAACCTGATCTTCTTTCCTTTTAACTGCTTATGGACCTGAGTCAACAACTGAAACTTTCACCTCTTATGTCAATTCCACTTGCCTACATTACACCTAACAGAATGCAGTAAAATCCCTCCTGATTTTCAGGCAGATAGCTCAGGGCTTGACTGCGCAAGAAAGTTATATCAGTTTAGCTTAAACTTGCTTATATGCTAATTTTCAAAATCCCATATGGAACAATTTCTTTAAATTTAAGGCTGGCTTATGTTTGTTTTGTTTTTTTTTAAGGAATGGACTCAAGCTCAGCTGATGTGAAGCAGACTGAAAAAAAGGCGTCTATTTGGACTTTTGCATTGATTTAGCTTATTTGGTTTAAAAATCAGACCTGTGCTTTTTATTCTCTAATGAGAATTACTCTTGTCTCTCCACAGTTGTCTGCTACTGACTTTCCTTGTTTCTCTATAAGAAAGGTGGTCAAACTATAGTGCACATACCACTCATGTCTGCTTTGTGATATGCTCAATGATGAACTGAGCCATGGCTCCTGGCTCTCACTGCTTTTACACAGGCAGCAGAGTAACTACCTACTAAGTCCTATAAAGGCTCTGTAAACACAGTTAGGAACTACTGCAGCCACCATCTGCATTCAACAATGAACAGCTCTGCTGCCTCCAGGCAGACCTGCACTTCTAGTTCAGGATATAGAAAGAGGGCCAAAACATGGTGAAGTAGGAAGACCAGGATTAGAGTGATGGCATACACATAGGGGTAACTAAGGTTCCACTTTGTACTTGCTGGAAGTGAAGATTCAGGATTTGGACATGTGCAAGGGGAAAGGATGTGGCTGAAGTGAAAAATTAGAGTAAACTTCTGCAGATGCATGAATGTATGTGGAAGGTGAGTATGAGCATTGGACTGCAATCCTAGCTTGCAAGACAAGAACATCCAGTAGGAAAGCTGGGAGCAGAAAAGCCATAGATGAGATTCTGGTTTTGTGTGGTTAGAAAAACATGCAACTCTGGATGCCAGAAGTTACTAATGATGATCATATACCTCCTAACTAGGTTT